>NC_139809.1:17542011-17793515 GCF_963457635.1 Microchirus variegatus
CAGTAAAAGTTTGAGTAAAGTGATTAAAAAATGTCTTTTGACGTTTGTCTCCTTACAGGAAAATGTGTAATTAACCACTGTGACAAATTTGATTACAAAAGTAATAAAACTATTTTACAAAGATTGCAAAGAATGTCACTGTTTGTCAGCGTTTTTACAGAATAATAATGTTCACACACCAATATCAAAATTAGTTAATTAAAAAATCAAAACTACAATAAATTATTAGGTCAAAGTTTGCCCCATGGTTTCCCTTTCACCACAACCTGTCTAGGCACATGGCCGCACGTCTTTGAGTCGGGTTCTGTCAGAGTTTTTTCTCTCCACTGATGCCTCTAGTACTTGGTCATTGTGTGAACTGCTCTGGTTCTCTTCTCACTATAATATGATAAAGATGTCTTAAGATAATGTATATTGTGATTTGGCGTAATACAATTAAATTAAATTTAATTAAATTTAATTAAATTTAATTTAATTGATCTAAAACATGTAGAAAATGTTCTATAATGTTCTAAAAAATAATGTTCCCTTTACTTTATTTGTGTTCATATATATATACATATATATATTAGGGCTGTCAAAATTAACGTATTAACGCAGGATGATTGATTTGTGGAATTAACACGTTAATTTTTTAAACGCATTAACGCACGTTCTTACTTTCATCGCGCTACGGGTAGACGTGCAGTTTATGAACAGGCAAGGCAGGCAACTACTTGGGGCCCCGAGTCGATAGGGGGGCTCCCATGGATGTATAATATGAACTGGATAGAGCTCCGCCCCCTCTGCCTTGAAGAGTCCCGGACATCGTGACACTGATGACGGTGTGGACTACGGAACTGTGACCGTGTGATGCACTGAGACCTGCGGTCACTTCACCACTGATTCCCGGGGAGGCTAACGCTAACTAGTAGAAGTAGTGCTTCTCCTGCTGTGGGTTTAGTACCCCCAAGAAAACTATTTAACTTCTATACTTTATATTTTGTTTATAATGTGAGTTATTTACAGTGCAATGTGTAGTTTTTTAAAAAGTTTGTATAGGTTTTTACAAGTTATTTACAGTATTTTATTGTTCTTTACATTTATATTTTCACATACTTTATTTATTTCTCCGTTCCTACAACAATATAAAGAGAAAATTCTAATGTTTTTTTTGGCATATTTATGAATGGTAATTAATCGTGATTAATCGTGATTAATCCACAGCTAACCTGTGATTAATCTGATTAAAAATGTTAATCTTTTGACAGTCCTTATATATATACATACATATACATATACATATACACACATATACTATATTATGTTCCCATAGGTCCTTGAAATCCTTGAAAGTGTGTGAATATGAAAAAAAAAAAAAGAATTCAAGGGCCCTTGAAATTTTTGGAAAAGTCCTTGAAATCCTTGAATCCTATGTAATCCTTTGGATTAACCACAGACAGACCAGGAACCATATGTGGCACCTTCATGGACCTTGGTTTTCTTGTTATATCCACCAATAACCCTGTAATTTAGTGATGAAATGTTTCATTAACCAGTATTTCTCTAAATCTTCTTGAATCACGAATGATTAAAACAAAAAAAATGGGAATTTCTAATGTGACAAAAGTGAGCCGATGTCCTGTTTTCTCAAAAAGCCAGAAATGGCGTTGTGTGTGTGTGTGTGTGTGCGCTCACCAGAAAAAGGCTGAGAAGATTCGATAAACGGCAGAAAATCAGAGAAGTGGAGAGAGAAGACGAGACGAGAAGTTCAGCTGCAGAGGCAAGAAAGTGAATTATCAGCAGCCGCAGAGACCGAGACAAAGAAGTGGAGACGACGGCGTGGATGGAGACTCGCGGCGAGGTCATGTGGTTCAGTGAGGACGCTGTGCCACTCTCATCTGATTCACTCTCTCCAGAGGAATTCAGGTTCCCATTTCCTGCAATTAGAGGCTCTTTCTTTCCTCTCTTTTTTTTTATCCGTGCGAGTGTTTGTTTTCATGTGTTTGTGTGTGTGTGTGTGTTCCTGCTCGAGAGCAAAAACACACAACACTGATAAATCTCTCGTTACGGCAGCGCTTGATTTATTTCTCTTGTGTTCTGGCAGTTTGAGCTCAACACTGAGACTCAAGCAGGACAAGGACAATCCTACGCATGTCTGTCAAGCTCTAATAATGGAGAAATAACAGGGAAGGATGAAGCGCTCTGGTAATCACACCTTTGAAATTCAACGCACACGACAATAAGATTGTAGGATACATGGAAAACATGTTAACTCTTTACAGGGCACCTGTAAGTGAAGTACTCGTAGAAAAGCCAGGTCCATGAAGGTGCCATATGGTTTATTTTAGTGCTAGCGTCATGTTTTACGTGACTCCTGATTGTTAAAACGAGTCTGTAAGGCCAACTTTACATTATGCTTTTCGCTAACTAGCATATAGCGTGCGCCGATTAGCATATACCGCGCGCTAATTAGCATATACTGCAGGTCTTTTGTTCCAAAAAAAAATGGCGGGGGTGAAGGAGGGCGCTGTACGCTGTATGCGGAGCACCTCCAAAAAACTAAGTGCCCGATCAGTATCTGGTCGGAGGACGAGATCCAGAAGAAGCTGGAGTCATCCAGGAACAAGATTGTCTACGTAAAAATCCAACAGCGGATGCGGGAGGCCGGCTACGATCGTACAGTCGAGCAAGTAAAGAGGAAAGGTGTAAGCGCCACGGGTGTCCTGCCAGATTTCTGGGCGGTGTGTCTAAAGACGTCATGATGACAGCGGTGTCCCGACAGCGGGAAATGTCGCCGCGTAATGTAGCGTAATGTAAAGTGGGCCTAACGTAACGCTAAACTTTAAAAACAGACGCACATATACACAGTACACAGGTAAGCTGGTTATTTGTAGCGCTGCTCTTTTCGTTAAATAATAGACAGACCACTCCGGTTCAAATGTAGGTGCTAAAGGAGCTAACGGAGCTAAAAGGTAAACAGTGCCTGGACTCATTTTAATTTTTCGGGAGTCATGGAAACATGACATCACGCGCGTCATTTTCCGGTCAGTCTTCATGAAAACGCGCTAACGCTGACGCCGCTAACGCTGGTAACGCCTTTAATGCGCCCATCACTAGTTTATTTACCATCTGTGGTAAATAGCAAATATCCAAAAGACTGTACGACTACACAAGAAACACACAAATCAAGTCAAAGGAACATTATTTTAGAACATTCTAGAACAGTGTTTCCTAATCCTAAAGTGATCTCTTCATCCTTTCTACGTCCATCTAAAATGTTGTTTCCTCAAAGTTCTGTTGTTTACAAATGTTTACAATTATTTATTGAACACGTTTTCAAACTTCAAGAATCCCAAAACACACACACTCTAAATTTGACTCTGTCTCCAGCTGATATTCATTCCGTGTCACATTGTCAGGTCACTAAATCTCGTTCCCAGCTCTGCTGATAATTCCCGTGAAGTTCAGACAGAGTTGAAGTTTACACAGCGGCTCATGTTCAGCAGCTGCAGATTAAAACTCTGCTGCGTCAGATAAGACTCTGCGTTCCCCGGAGGAATGAAACAGAACGCAGAAGTGTGACTGAGGAATACTCCTGGATACACACGGATAAGGAAACATAATAATGATAATAATAATAAGAATAATATGATCTGGTAGTTTCATCCCCATTCTGGATCTGTCGTACATTAAAGCAGCTGCAGCTACAATCTGTGCTCAACAACTCTGTGATATAAATGTTTGAGAGGAAAGACTTCATCTATCAAGTCTTTGATCTCAAAATTCTGACGTTACTTTAATCTCAAAATTCTGACTTTAAACCAATAAAACAATACATTTTCTCAGAATTGTTTAATCTTAGAATTTTTACTTTAATCTCAAAATTCTGACTTTTTCTTTAATCTCATAATTCTCACTAAGTCTCTCAGAATCCTTTAATCTCATAATTCCGATTTATTCTTGAATCTCAGAATTCTGATTTAAATCTCAGTTCAGACTTTTTCTTTAATCTCAGAATTTTGACTAATCTCAGAATTCTGATTTCTTTAATCTCCGAATTTTGACTTTAATCTCACAATTAAGATTTTCTCAGAATTGTTTAATCTCAGAATTCTGATTCATTCTTTAATCTCAGAATTCTGACTTTCATCTCAGAATTCATGCCGTTTTATTTATTTCCTTTCTTTCATTTTTACATGTGGCACTAATAGTCTTCCGTAGATCCTCCTGGTTCACATACATATAGATACAAACTACAGCTTTAGTGTAACATGATGTCATTTCATCTTCATCTGTGTGTGTGTGTGTGTGTGTGTGTGTGTGTGTGTGGTTTCCTGTCACTGTTCATGTAAATCACCACTTACTCTCACTCTGTTTTTTTACTCCAGGCGAGACAGAGAAACAAACGACTCCCTCATGAGCCACAACAGCAAACTCCTCCGTCTCCAAATCTTTGTTTTTATGTCATGCAAACATGATTTCAAAAGAGCCAAACTGTAGCTCAGAGCTAAAATAAAAGAAGAAGAAGAAGAAGAAGAAATCTTTCATTGTTTCTTGAATTGTTTCTAAGTGCTTGTGTTTTTTCCTCCTTTTGATAAAATATCCTGGAGCCTGGCGTTTACAAAGAAACTGTTCTTTCTTTTCCTCCCACAGTGCAAACACGTGCAGGTCACTCTGTCACACTAACTCCATCACCATGAGAGTGATGAAGAGCTCAGGGACTTTACTTTCAAACACTTCTAAATTATTCAACATCGGAGCCATAAAACATGACCCTTGTCCAGATTCTACTGTGTGTGTGTGTGTGTGGCATAAACACTGACCTTGTCAGGACCAGTCGTCCTCATGGAGACCAAAAACCTGGTCCTAATGAGGCAGAAACTCATTTATTTCAAGGTTTCCTCTGAAAAAACACTGTGTTTGCCTTCATAAGGACATTTTTAGCTGGTTTTCACAACTTTCAAGGGCTTTTATTTTGACAGTTAAGAGCTATTTTTAGTTTTGGAGTAAAATTTGGGTTGATGTTAGGGTTAGTTTAAGGGTAAAGTGTTTAGTTATAATAGTTAAGGTTAGGGTAAAAATGCCATTTGAGACATTTTCTGGCACAAACACTGACCTTGTCCTGACCAGTCGTCCTCATGGAGACCAAAAACCTGGTCCTAAAGAGGCAGAACCTCATTTATTTTAAGGTTTGGGTTGATGTTAGGGTTAGTTTAAGGGTAAGGTGTTTAGTTATAATAGTTAAGGTTAGGGTATTTGTTGCCTTTTGGGACATTTTCTGGTACAAATACTGACCTTGTCAGGACCAGTAATCCTCATGGAGACCAAAAATCTGGTCCTAATGAGGCACAACCTCATATCGACGTGTTGGGTTTAGATTTGCGTTGATGTTGGGGTCATTTTAAGGGTAAGGTGTTTAGTTATAAAGGTTACGTTAAGGATTTCCTTTGAAGACACGTTGCCCAAACCTGTATGCGAGTGTGTGTCTTCGTGAGGACATTTTTAGCTGGTCCTCACAAGTTAAAAAGACATGTTTTTTGACAGTTAAGACCTGGTTTTAGTGTTTAGGAGTTAGATTTGGGTTGATGTTAGGGTTAGTTTAAGGGTAAGGTGTTTAGTTATAATAGTTAAGGTTAGGGTAAGGGGTCAGGGGATGAATCGTGTCTATGAGTGTCCTCATTTTCTTGTATTTGTTGCCTTTGTGGACATTTTTCTGGCACAAACACTGACCTTGCCAGGACCAGTAGTCGTCATGGAGACCACAAACCTGGTCCTGATGAGGCAGAAACTCATTTTTAGCTGGTCTTTTTTTGACAGTTGAGATTGAGTTTAAGTGCTGGAGTCAGATTTGGGTTCATGTTAAGGTTTAGTTTAATGGTGAGGCATTTCGTTATGATGGTTAAGGTTAGGGCTGTTAGGGCATTTGCTGGGATAAACCCTGACCTTGTCGGGACCAGTCATCCAAAACCTGGTCTTAAGGCTTAGGTATGAACTGGTTATGGTTAAGGTGAAGGATAACACATTGTCCAAATGAACAAAAAGTCAATGTAGTGTCCTCGGAAGAACACCTGTGTGTGTGTGTGTGTGTGTGTGTGTGTGTGTGCGCGTGTCAAGGCCCGTCCAGGCGATGGCAGGTACTAATGTGACACCAATTATCGTCATCACCATCCACCATGTTGTCAGGGAACCAGTCAGCCTCCAGCTGAGGACACGGATATAAAAATAGGAGGAGAGACGAAAATGGAGTGTTACACTGATGGATGGATTGATAAATGAGGGGAGGTGGGAGGAGAAGAGTGACGTGTGTGTGTGTGTGTGTGGTTCCCCCGGGGGTATCATGGGTGTAAAAACAGTGCTGATCGATGTGCTGCTTGTCCAGAAAGTATAAATTGAGTCCAACGCGTTTGACAGTCAGTGGGCGATGGACGACGGCAGAGGACGTGTAAATGATGACAAAGTCAAAGATCAGAACCTCGGGAGAAAACATGTCACATTCAGGTTTGGGCTGAGAGAGAGCGAGAAAGAAGTTGTCCAGTTTACTACAGTGTGTGTGTGAGTGTTTTTGTTTCCTTTTGTGCATTGTCTAACGGGAAAAGATCTCGATAAAAAACGCAAAACAACAAAAAGTGCATGGACAAAAGGGTTTGCTGTTTATTGTTACGTTTTTTTTTAAATTTCAAAGGAAAATGTATGTGTCCCCACATAATTGTTCCCCCACGCAAGCCAGGAAGTGCAGCAGTTCCCTGACCTGGTGAAGTTTCAAGTAGATCAGTCGATCTATGTCCAAGTTAAAGGGAATTTCCTGTTTCATGGGGGCGAAATGGCGGCAAAATTCAAAATGGCCGACATCACGTTGGGTCAAGTTTGTGTTGGTAGATGTGTTCGGGGGCGGTCTCTTGTGTCACTTATAAAGTTTTGAGACAATCGGTCAATGTATTCCGAAGTTATAGGGGCACTTCCTGTTTCGTGGTGAATGTTTTTTTTTTAATTCGCCAAAACGCCAATGGAAGGGCATGGCCACGCCCTTTTATATCCACAAAACCTTTTTTGACAACTTTTCGCCTTTGATTTGTGTCTTGTACCAATTGTCACATTTTTTATAAGCATAAGAGTACGAGTTCACTCATTTATGTAGGTTGCAAATCACCAAATTGGACACCAAAATTTAAAAAAATGGCAGACTTCCTGTTGAGTTGAGGCCATGGTTACGTTTGTCTTTTTTGTTCGTATTGGTCTGTAACATCTTCCCACCAAGTTTCAGGAAATTCGGTGGAACTCAACGTATCCCGAAGTCATAGGGCACTTCCTGTTTCGTGGTGAATGGTTAAAATTTGCCAAAACGCCATTGGTTGCCGTGGCCACATCATTTTGAATCCGCAAAGCCTTTCAACAATTTTCCACCTTTGATGTGTCTAGTACAAATTGGCATTTGTTTTTATGTTGGTACGACAAACGTGCTCAGACGATTTCACTCATTTATGTAGGGTGCAAATCGCCACAATGGACACCAAAATTTAAAAAAATGGCAGACTTCCTGTTGAGTTGAGGCCATGGTTACGTTTGTCTTTTTTGTTCGTATTGGTCTGTAACACCTTCCCACCAAGTTTCAGGAAATTAATTGGAACTCAAAGTATGCCGAAGTCACAGGGCACTTCCTGTTTCGTGGTGAATGGTTAAAATTCGCCAAAACGTTGTTGGTTGCCGTGGAAACACCCTTTTGAATCCGCAAAACCTTTCGCCAATTTTCCACCTTTGATGTGTCGAGTACAAGTTGGCATTTGTTTTTATGTTGGTAAGACAAACTCGCTCGGACGAGTTTGCTCATTTACGTAGGGTACCTTTCGCCAAAATGGACACCTAAATTAAAAAATGGCCAACTTCCTGTTGAGTTGAGTCCATGGTTACTGTTGACTTTTTTGCTCGTTTTGGTCTGTAACATCTTCCCACCAAGTTTCAGGAAATTCGGTGGAACTCAAAGTATGCCGAAGTCACAGGGCACTTCCTGTTTCGTGGTGAATGGTTAAAATTCGCCAAAACGTTGTTGGTTGCCGTGGCCACACCCTTTTGAATCCGCAAAAGCTTTCGCCAACTTTTCACCTTTCATGTGTCTAGTACAAATTTGCAATTGTTTCAATGTTGGTACGACAAATTAGTGATGCTCAAATGAAGCAATAAAGCAGTATTGAACCACTTTGCCAACTGTATTGAACATGGGTTCATTCATTCAAAGGTTCATTTCAGTGACATCTAGTGGTGAAATAGTATACAGCAAACACTGTCAATAATGTTTAGCTGATTCAGTAGACTGTGTTGATGTTGACTAGTAGTATCTGGGATTGAGAGAGGGTGTGCTTTAGGAAACAGTATGTGCAGGGAAGGTAGGCTGTGCTTGTGTAACATAGACTGTCATGATATTTGGGGATGGGAATTCAGAGGCTTTTATTGAGGAATAAGAGTTCTTCCACAGTTTTTGGACTCAGGCAATTTCTTTTTTCTCCTGCCTTTGAAAAGACACGTTCACAAGGAACAGATGAGGCTGAAACGCATAAATATTGTTTAGCCAACAAGAACAAATGTGGATAAACATTTCTGTGCTCGTTCCAGTACGCCAGAGGATCCTCCGATCTTTGCATGGGAGGATCAGTCATGTATCGCTGAACTTCTATTGTGGCATCAGATGTGTGATTCCTGTGAGCTCTTGCCAGTGAAGCATCAACATCTAAACGTTTCCAAAGGTTGAAAGCTGAAAGAAAAATAAAGACTTGACAGTCATGATGAACAGACAAGTTTCAGCGTGTGTGTGTTCGTGTGTTTATAATTACCAACTTACTTCTACCTGTGGAGGACGGATTTTCTGCATTTGTTGTTGGTTGAGGTGGAGCAGAAGTTGAAGGCTCATCTGAAGTGTCCACTCGTGTGTGCCTCACCAGTGCTGCACATTCAGCTGTAAGTTTCTTTACAGAATTTTGGGCCTTTTCTGGACTGTGAAATCCGATGGCCTTGAATGTACAGTTGAGTTCTCGAGGTTCTCAAACTTCTTCATGTGGGTTGCTGTTATATTTTGTCCAAGAAGCGTTGCTGTTACATTTGTGGTCTTGTGTATGACATCCCGCGTTGCTTGAAATAGCATCTTAACAAGTGGAATCACCATTGAACCTGACACTCTCTTCTCCTGGGAAAGTTCCACAGTTGCTGCATAGAACGGAGAGAGCACTTGGAGACATGCTGCAATTGTTTCATATTCCTCAGACGACAGAGTATGAACATCTGTCTTAAGCCATGCCAGAGCTGCCCCGACTGTCTGCCTCTCATTGTACAAGCGCTGCAACATCAAAAAGGTGCTGCTTCAGCGTGTGTCCACCTCCTGAATGAGCTTCATCACTGCACAGTTCATCTGCTGTTGCATGTGCTTCAGTTTTTCTTTACCAGTAGTGCTTGACCTAAAATAAGTCACCACTCTTCGTGGCTTTGTGCGCAGATCCTCAAGGCCTGGCGTTTGATCCAGGGATTTTTTTTACGACCAAATATAATGCATGTGCAATGCAAACAACATGTTACATGGCCAGTTTTCTCGCAGTGGAGACCATGTTTGCAGCAGCATCAGTCACCAGGCATTGAACCTTCCCCTCAAGTCCCCACTCCACCATCAGAGACCTCTGAGCAGCAGCGATGTTGTCAGCACTGTGGTCTTGGGGGAAAGGCAGCACTCCTAGAAGTAAAGTGGCTATCTTCATATCATCCAGCACACAATGACAAGTTACTGTCAGATATGCATCCATATTGGTGGAGGTCCACATATCAGAGGTCAGGCTCTCTGCCTCCACGCTCTGCAGCTGAGCTTTGGCTTTGGCCTTCTCCTCCTCATATTTCTCCTTCACCATCTTCTTCAGACCCTTGAAGCCTTGATCGTCCCCAATGGTAAAAGGCTGAGAGTCCTTCACCAACATAGCATTTTAGTGGTGTGTAGAATTGTGTGGATAAACATATATATTAAACATAACCTACCATGAGTGTTCTCTTGCTTGTTTTCATGCTTAGCTATGTTGTGCCTAAGCATCGAGGACAATGCAAGCACTGGACCTCTATGAACAGTAATGATCAAACAAGAAAACAAACTGTCAGGTGATAGAAATCACTTAAATCACCACACATGCAACTGTACTTAACTTACAAACTGCTAGCTTAAGCTTACTACTGTTGAATTGCTTGTTTAGTAATAAAGTAATACTCACCTTATTAGGACTGATCAGCTCAAAGTGTTCCCACATTTGAGAACGGCTTCTCTTCCTTGTTGGCTCCATGTCAATCAAACAAAAGCAGTGATGATAATGATGATAACAGCAATAACGCATACAACAACTCCAACAACCCACAGAGATGTTGTGGGGGGTGTCGGGTGCCTTTAGGTGTGTTTTGGCGCGCACAAGCCTCTTGAAGCAAGTCTCGCGACGACGAGTCATCTCGCGATATGAAGCTATTGTGAGATTCATTCGGGGACTGAAGCAGTCACTGCTTCATACGTCATCGCTTACGTCACTTGCTCTGAAAGTGAGATAATGGTCTGGAAACAACACAAACATTTTTCCATACTTTTTTCCCCTTTTCCATACTTATGCAGACCTGGAAATGTTCTGCTTCTATAGCTGTATGACAAAACACAATTCAAAAAAACAAAAACACAAACACTGAATTATACCTCAGATATATATTGATAAGAATTTGGCACACTGGCAGATATGACATGAATACAGTACATCCAAACTATTCCATAAGTTTTCCCATAACTACTTGGAAAATCAAGAGAACAACATTAGACCATCTGCAAGACATAACATGGTTAGCAGCCTCACCTCTGCGGTGGTGGAATTAGCCTGCAGTTGCTCATAGCGGTTCCTGAGGCGTTCAGACTCATCCTACCTCTCACGTGTCATCCAATCCATCAACGTCTGCACCTGAACCAGCTCTTTCTTCAGGACGTCCACATCCTCCACTCCTAGTCGCTGCAGCTAGAGGGCAGCACATAACTATTTTGTTGAGGACATGGAGACTGAAGTTGAGCAACAGAGGCTATGATATAACTATATATCAAATATATTACAGAATAGATAAACAGTCCAGACAGTTTTGGGAAATGGCCAGCCCAGTGTAAAATGTCAGACATCACCAGGAGGTGCGCTCCCTCTACTACAAACCTATAATGAAGGTAGCTTTTTTTTTTTTAAACAGACCAGTTTACAGGTCAACAATAGCCTAAATGCTATTCTTAAAGCACATCATAGATTCATGTATATCTCAAGCCTAGTAAGAAGAGAATAAATACCAGGAGATACTTAAGTATTGGTTGTACCAGTTCTGTTTGGAGTCTCTCATTCTCCTGCTTCTCATTCTGCAGTTGGTCAGTCAGTTTAGTCAGCCTCTGGTTAGCCTCCTCCCTTAAGCTCTTCTCCTCATCATATCGGGACTTTAAATCTGTCAGATTCAATAATAATAAAACATTCTTTTGATAAAAATTCTAATTCAAAACATGGTATTCATATGCATCTAATCCAATTTCCCAAAAAGACCAAAGGAAAATCATTTCAGTTTGAAATAAATGAAAAAGAAAGAAAAAGAAACTCTCTAACACACAGTGGGTGGATTGAGCTCAACAGTTCATTGTTCACTGTGTTAAATGATGTAGACAAAGATTTTTCAGTTTCCTGGCCCAACACTAACCTACTATCTCTGTGGCCAGCTGGGCAGCCTTCTGCTCAAACAGGTCTTTCATCTGTTTGATGTTGAACTTTTATGTCTCACATTTACAGACACAGACATTTTTGTCTCAGTTTCTCTTAACCTCTTCTTACCTGACCCTCTTTTGGGGGTCCCTACTCAAAAATGACATGCCCAAACTAAATAGAGTAAATCTCTGCAGTTACAAGCTCTATATGAATTACCTTGGTATCAAAATAAAGATAACACTGAGATTTCACTGTTTCATGCAGATGGAACTCATCAAATTCAATTAAGGATTTTTCCCCTTGCCTACAAAAATGTTGCATTTTAAAGTAAATATCACCTTTAAAACTATGCAGTAGGAGCTTAAAAACTCATGAAGGTCAAGTAACAAAAAGTGAAGCAGAGTAAAATTACAGCTGCCTCGGGAGATTTCTTAGGTACAAAATTATTAAAACCATTTAATGCATGAATTAAAAAACAAAAAAAGTAACAACTCTCCGACTCTGCAGCATGTTCAGATACGCAGGGCCATAGCTCTGGCGTACATTGGTCAATTTGGGTGATTGACCGCTTGTTATCCTCTAAACTAGGGGTGTCAAACTCATTTTCACTAAGGGCCACATCAGTATAATCGTTACCCTCAAAGGGCCAGGTGTAACTTTCATACAGAATAAATATAACTAAATGTCACCAAATATAATGTAAAATAAAGGTAACTACTCCGTAACATATTGCTAAATAACTCTGTATTTATTACTTATTTCACTTGTCGCATGCTGCATATACAATGATACACTGCCATCTAGTGGCGGTGCCCTCACTTTGCGGGTAACGCAATTGCCATGCATTGTGGGAAATGTAGTTGATGGTCAATGCATGCCTTAAAGCAGCATAGATCTATTTTAACACAGATATGCGGGCCACATATGGTTTTCTGCTCCTCCTAAAGTTAGACTTGGTTTTATGACATTTTTGTCACTGCATGCAACACTCAACACTAAATCAAAATGTCACTGACCTGAGTCCTCTGAGCTCTGTCCATCATTCTGAGAAAACAAAGAAAAGACACATACAGTAAGAGGAGGCATGACCATTTTGTTTTATTAAACAGTGTTACATTTAGAAACACTTCGTAATGAATCAAGTTAAGTAACTTGAGGGAATTACTTGCTTCAGATGTCCTTGGACTTTGTCCAACTCCTTCTTGAGTTCTCCAGAGAACCATCTTTCCTCCTACATCAAGTGAAAACACAAACATGCACACAGAGTGAAGTCATTGAATGAACCTTCCATTTAAACAGCCACAGAATTAAAACTCAACAACACCTTTAGAGAGGCATGCAGGTCCTGAACTTCTTGTCGCAGCATTGTGAGGTCTTCCCTAAAGCCCAATTTATACTTCTGCGTAAAGTGCTCTGCGTAGGCTACGTAGAGACTCTGCGTCGACGCAGAACCTGTCGAAGAGCCTCTGCGTCGTCTCCGGGTGCACGAAATATTTTTTAAGTGTCCGTCACTCCGTCAAGGGACAACGGAGACGGCAAGAGCTACGATTGGTCCTCAGGACAGGCTGAGCGAAGCTGCTCTGTGCCGGCTCTCAGTGCGCTCCGGGCGTCCTGACAGAGGCGGAGCTGATCCCCGCCGATAACGCCGCTGCCGAACTATAAATACGTCATATCTTAACACACACGGCACATGTTTAGACCCTAAATGGCCAATTTCTCGCCTCAAATTATCTTAAAACTGCGTTCCGTCACACAGAAAAGTGAGAAACGGCCACTGTTTCAACAACAACAGTCTTTTTCTCTCTTTCTTTCTCGGACGCCATTGCTCACTGTAGCCAGAAGCACAACAACCTTGCGCAGCGACCCCTACTGATCGGGCGGGAAATTGCAGCGAGTGTCCGTCACCACGACGCAGAAGTATAAATGCTCGAGGCGTCTCCGTGGTGACGCAGACGGATAACGCATACGCAGTCGGAGAATTATAATGTGGCCTTAAGAGAGGAGGACAGCATGGAAAGACAGAAATTAACAGAGTAAAATTCTGTCAAGAGGTCAGACTCTATGTCATAATTGATGTAACTTTAATAGCAGTATCACCGAGTGGGGGCCATGTGAGCTGGGAGGTCTCCAGTATCATGGAACAGCTCGTAGTGCTTGAAGAGCTCCTCTGCAGAGTTATGAGACTTCATGCACTGAGGACAGATGAAGCCCTGGACATGGAAACACGCCAGGAGAGTCAACCATGTGACAAACACTTACCAGACAGCTTCAATTCAGCACCTCTGCATAAAGAGTATAATTAGGTTCAAGTTATCAATACACAAAAGGGAAAGTTGCTTGTTACCTCAGAAGTCTGGTCGTGGTTAAGGTCTGTGCTTGGCTGCTCCGACTCTGCATTCTGGGAGCCTCCCTTTCCAGGAGTCTAAAAAGGAGATAATAAATTGAAATATTTTGAATGTATGTTGTACATACACATACTCGGTATATCCAGTTATGCTTAAACCCTTTCCCTGTAGAGTTTGCAATGATTAAAAGTGGGTAATCACACTGTTAAAATTGAAAACTACCACAGTCTCTGTAGAGCTGACATGGCTCCTGATGTAAATATAAAAGTCTCTTGCAGTGGTAATGGAAAAACTCATATAATCAGATGACGGCTGGCTGCAATGATTATTTGATTATTAATCGTCAACTATTTTGATGACTGATTCATCGGTTTGAGTGGTTTTCAGTAATTAAATCAATTATCAAGCATTATAAATCTGAATCTATATAATTGTGTTTCATATTGCTACAATAATTGTAAAAATGCATTTTAATTAGACTACTATAAAGTTGCTTTTACTGCAAACTGCTCGAAAGTGGATAATCCTGGTTTACAGGCTGAGACGTCAAATATTCGGCCATCAATGCACCGTGGGAAATGTATCCTTGATTGATAAAGAAAATAATCAACAGACGAATTGGTGAAAATAATGGTTAGTTCTAGGAATAGACTTTACACTTGAACAATTTGTCTTTTTTTCCAAAGTAAGCTTTAGAGCTATAAGCATCTAAAAAAAAAACGTAAGTCTGTACAGTGTCTCCCATCCAAGTAGTAACCAGTCGTAACGTCACCCCTAACAATCTGAACTCCCATTCTGAGATCAATCTGAGTTCACTCGAGAAGTCGAGATAGATGCCTACCATACTTGAAGACACTGTAATCAGATGTGTACATCTGTGCCATCATGCAATTTTATAATACCTCACTACTTTCACCTCAGATGATCTCTTCAACTCTGTGACTGAACAGTCTGTGACATTTGAATTTAATAGGCGGCATTTCAGGACATAGTCTTTGGTATAGTGTTTACTGCAGCACTCTAGAAGCTGTTTGGTCGTAAAAGAGGCCGTTGGCAAGACAGGCTATATTAAACAGCACACCCAGGCATTGAAAAGGGAGAAGGTAGAAGTAATAAACTTAGCGGCTCAGGAGGAGGTTGAGAAGTGATCTCTAGAGATCAGCTCAGTCCATTGGAGAGAAACACAAACACACTGAGTGCATGTGGAAAAAAGGGTGTTTGGGCTGACGGTTGTCTGCATGAATGAACTAGGTCAAAATACACGAGTGTGTGTGTGTGTAAATCCTCATCCATCTTGGAACATATTGGAGGGCTGATACACACCACTTTAAGATAACACTGAACATTTACATCATGGAACAAAGTTGACACAATTCAAACAAACTTAAAGCATAATCCAGCACTGCACTGATTTTCCCACAATGAAAATATTACTAACCTTTAGACAGTAAATTAAACAACTTTCCTACTTCAGCACAGCACCTATGTATAACTCGAAATAAATCGTTTTAAATATCATATTTCAATTTGGAAATATATATAACTGGGAACAAGCAAATTTTAATAATGTATAGGTCCGACTTAGCATTATAAATCCGAACCTACATAATTGTGTCTCATGATATTACTAAAACGGACAGATAAAGTTGGTCTTATTGCAAACTGCTCGAATGTGGATTTTCCTGGTTTACAGGCCGAGACGCCAAATATGCGGCCAACAATGCACCGTGGGAAATGTAGTCCTACTCAGAAGCTAACCAAAGAGTCAACATCTGTTAGTGTCACTTTTCACTTGAATGTCAAGCAATGTATTAATCCCTACTATAACGTAACTGCTAAAATTGATATGACCCCGTTTGAATAAAGCATGTTGGGTTATATTACATGTTGTTGTTGTTGACAGTGGACCTCACAACAGTCACTGGCTAATTACAGTATTAGCACATGATAACTGGTAGATGAGTTAACCTACAGCATAGCTAGCACACGGTAACCACAAAAACGAGACGTAACACAAACACATGTCCTCAGCTGAGTATACCAATCTTTCCCTAGTCAACCATGAAAGAGGACATGTTGACCAAATATCATAATCTTACATCTCGGTAGAGGGTGGCAAACATTAGACACAAGCTAGCTTGTCGTGGCTAGCTGTGTCAATCCCACATAAAGGAGCGTTTGATATATCCGTTATAACCTGGCGGGGTGGCGGAACTACGCCAATGGAGCAACTCCTTCGCTTACCAATAAGAACCCCGCCCACCAAGGACACTCCGTAGTTTTAAAACGTACATCCCTAACATGGAAACGGACCAGGATAGGCCCCGTGTTTCCAAGGAAAACGACCGAGTGTAACTAAACCGCAGCGATACGGACGGTTACCTTTGTCGCCTTAAAAGCTTACCATTTGAAGTGTCCGTCTGAGCATGGCCGCGGCTGTGTTTGTCCGCTCACTAAATACAGTCAATTTCACAAATACAAAGCGCCCGTAGCAGCAAGTCTAACTAGGGTTGCCACCCGTCCCGTAAAATACGGAATCGTCCTTTATTTGGCAATTAAATGTTGGTTTGTTCCGTATTTCCTTAAATATTCAATCCACATGTCTGTCACACACACGTCGACACTAAAGATAAAGATGAAAATAAAACACAGGGAATAATAAGCCAGCAAACTTGTCGTGGCGGGATCTACGCAGGATCCCGGCCGCCCCGACTCCGGTCCTCTGTGCGCGTGCTGCTGTCACGGTTGCCTAGCAACAGACGCCAAACATCGGTGCTGCTCACAGTTAACTGAAGAGATCAGCTCATCTGATTAATCTGTTATTCCCTTAATTACAGCTAAACTAAAGCTCTTCTACAAAAAGATTGAGACCACGGAGTGAAAACAATGAAAAGTGCGCTGTTAAGAGTTGTTAACACTAAGATCTACTCGGATCCCCTGCACGTCATCGCGACTGTACTCGATCCTCGTCATAAAGATTATTATTGGATGTAAAGATAAAACTGCGTGTAGAGAAATAATCCAGTCTGTACTGATATGGAAAGATCGCTTGGAGGAAAAGCTCAGAGCGCAGCAGCGACGCACAACGCAGCAGAGAGAGAGAGAGAAACCACAGTGCAGGTGCGGTGCGCAGAAAAAAAGGCCCGTCTGCACCAGATGAGGGGGCGCACTCTATAATATAATATACTATAATTGTAATGCCTTGACTTTAGTGAGGTAAGCACACACAGTCCCTGCCATAACAAAATTAGAAGAAAAAAAACAATGGTACAGAATTAACACAATAACTTATTTCGGTTTTCTGGTTTCGGCCAACTGTTTCCTGATTTTCTCTGCATCCTTAGTTATATTGCTCTTGCCAATAAAGACATTTCATGTCCATGTGTTCCCCCAGCTGCTTCCCAAAGTAGATGTTTTCTGTAATACAGAGTTCTGAAATGTTTTGAGTTACTTGGCTCATAAACAGACATATTACATTATTTCTGAGGGGCACATACATTTTGTTTCATCACATCATGTTTATTAACTGCACGCACACACACCATAATCATCACCATCCCGTATTGTTTCTATAGGATTATTTCTGTGTCACATGCACTTGCGTGAAACGGTTTCTGATCTGTTCCTGTAAAACTATCTGAAGTTACACTTTGGAAACTCTAATCAAACAGCATCTCCCGTGTGGCGGCCTGTTGCGCGCGCGTAAACACACACACGCACGCACGCATGTTAAGCTAGTCTGGCCCAAACCAAAATGGCAACGGCGGTAAAACGAATAACCATTACAGTAACTTCTTGCCAACCGTGAACAGCAATGTATACCATGTCAACCAGACAAGAAATCATACCATCAAAATGCATGTGAAGCCATACAATATCACAAATCTAAAACAGAGGGGGAATACTTACTCTGGAAAGACCCGGCAAAATGACGACTCCTCAATCCGTTACGACCTGAACTTCTGCCTTCACTTGTCTCGACGTGTCTCATGAAACTGCGCATGTGCAAATGCAAATCAAACGCAATGATATTTCAGAGTAGCAGTTACTTAGTATTTTCAGGTAATGTGCAATGACAATATAATAAATTAAATAGTATGAGTAAATCTCTAATAAAACTGACTCAACACATTCAGTTAATACATTACATGAATACACTGTGTAATTAATTGTTTTTTTATTTAGTTACCACTGAATCTTAATATTATAATGTAAAAATTACTATCTATTACAATGCCCGAAAGTCATTTCTTTCAGTGTAAAAATATACATATACAATTTTAAATATACTTATAAACCATCGGCACTCTTTAAGCCCACTTCAAGTGGTTTCATATCAATGTTAAGAAGTCTTTGCTGTGCATATTAAGAGGGTCCAGTAGTGTTTTTCAGAGCATATTTGTTTCCAGATATCCTTTCAGAAGAACGGCTGCCGTTGCTGACAATCCTATCTATTCACTTGATCCGAGCGCTCTGTGGAGCAATCACAGTGAGGAGGGTTGTCGTCAGTAATTTGGGAGCTTTGGTTGTTGTTGTTGTTGGTGGGGTCACACACGGAACTGCAGGTTGGACTGCAGGTGTTTGGGAGTTTGCGGAGGTATTCTGCATGGACGGGCTTGTGGCTCTGCAGAACTTTGAGAGCTTCATCAACTGTGAACCACTTCCTCTTTCTTCCTGCAAGGACAGCAAAGAACAGGACAAAGTGTAAATTGTCTGCATCTGGGGGAAGATGAATGAACGTAACTTTTGTGCTCAAGGACACCTCAGTACTTTGGAACTCAACGTGGGGCATGAACTTGTGCCAGCATCCACTTCAAAGACTATACTGCAGCTCCTAATATTCTTCACTAAAGCTATTTAGCAATGCTACTGTATACCTGAATGACAGGTGATTTGCTATACCACAAGTTTAAACAAGGCATTCATGCATTCCTTACAGAAAACTTACTGTTTATGAAGCCTTCATAACATTTTAAAAAATAAAATACAAAAAAGCGTTCTCTCCAGTTAACTGTCAGATGAAAGTTTGACCTCATCCTATTCATCTCCAAACAGCATTCGCTGTGGCCTACTGTGATAATCAGAGGGTGGTGATCGAGAACAGGATCTGTCCGATTCATGTTGGCACACTCGAGTGCCCCCTTAGCTGGCCTTACAGCAGAGGGAGAGAGCAAACTAGACGAGGGATCCTGAACTGAAGTGCCGGGAAAAAGAGGAGAAGTGAGGAGGGGGCTGTGGTGAGAACAGATAACTAGGAAAATAAGTGATCACAGCAAACTTCCCTCCTCCATCTGAACAAGCTCAACTCTATTTCTGTGGGAGACGGGAGTAAATCATCATGACTGCTATTTACTACTCCATGTAGAAAGAGAACAATTAATGGTTATCGTTTTTGGACTTCAAATACTTCTGGTTTGACTTGATCGATAAGCCTGTGCCCCAGTTTCTCAGCCGACCGAGGCCCAAATAATAATATATCATATATTAATAATTAAACTAAATGGTCAGCAGGAATTATGTACTGATTGTATAGATGCATGTTATATGTGTACCATGATACATAAATAAAGCTAAAATCATTACATTTACACTGTGAAGTTGCTTCATTTGAGATTTAAACATAGCGACATACCAATGTTGACTGAATCCTCCCAGTCTTCCAGTGTCTCTGTCACTATGAGGGTGTAGACGTATGTCCTGTGCTTGCTGTCCTGATTGTACTGCAAAGATTCAGACACTACATTTTATATTTATAACTATCAAAAGAGTCAAGCACAACACATTCAATATTTTTCAAATCAGGAACGAACAGTTTACTCATGGTTTCTTTTTAAGCTAATTAGACACAGGATTTTGAATGGTGTTGACACCATTTGAGAGTTTTTAATACCATTTTACAGCTTACCTCAAAAATCCCAAGCAGTCTGCCAATCTTCCCCTTAACACCTGCCTGCACACACAGAAAATATACAAATAATAATTTATAATAATTTACAAACCAGTTATGACACAGGGTTGTATAGACAGTGTGTAATATTTGTGTGTGTGTGTGGGGGGGGGGGGTTGTATAAGTGTAAAGCTTTTTAAATGTATTTTAGGCAAGAGCCTTGCTTTATCGAGGCCACAGACCACATCATGGAGAGCAGAGAAACCCAGCAAAAAAAACTCCCTTTCAACAGGAATAAATCTCAGACAGAACCAAACTCAGATATACAGCATCTGCCTCGAACGGTTGGGGTGAAAGGAAAAATGGGGGACAGAAAGGACAAGATGGAGAAGAGGTAGAGACAGAAGACAGGGACCAGAAGCAGATAACAATTGTATTAAGATCAGTGATGACATGTTTATAGAACTACAATGCCATTTAGACAAACAAAACCAATACTGAATATTAATAATAACGATGATATGATATGAATAATAATAATAGCCTCAAAACTGGATCTGGATCCTGCAAGATGAGTACATAGAGAAAGAGAAAGGACAGGAAGGAAAGACACAAACTAGGGAGCAAAAGAACATGGTTAATGACATAATATAATGAAGTCATATTCATACCCTGAGAGTGAGTGAGTGAGTGAGTGAGTGAGTGAGTGAGTGAGTGAGTGAGTGAGTGAGTGAGTGAGTGAGTGAGAGCACCACAGGAATGTCCCCAGCAGTCTAGGTCTATAGCAGCATAACTAACAGATGATGAACTAGTTTTTCAGTGTCCTTTGTTTCCAATTTTCATAATGTTCCGCAGGTGGAAGAAGGCTGTTAAAAATGGGTTTTATGTCTCACAGTGGAACTGAAAGCCATGGTAATGTCAGTATAGTGAGTCAACGTACTCTCATGAAAGGGTTTGTATGGAAATGTATGGAAACAAAAAAGTATGTTCCCAGTTTTTTGTGCATTATCCTACAAAAATCAAACGACGCGGTGAAAAAAAAAAAATCTGTTACTGTTATGGGTAGGGTTAGGGAAATGGAGAGGGTAAGGGCATAATATGCCCTTATAGCGCATCGTCACGTGAAAAGTACGTGTGTGTGAAAGCAAGCAACACTGCATTACTTTTCGTAGCTTTCAGTACGAACCTTTCATGAGAACAGGCTGAGTGAGTAACCTCCGTTTTTAGTTTAAAAGTAGAAAGTTACAGGTCATCCAAGACTGAGTGTCGCTGAGACATTCCTGGAGTTGAACAACCCGACTTATTTCATCCGGCCTCATTGATAAATAAAGCTGTGTGTCATCTGCATAACAATGAAAGTGTATGTTGTGCTTTCTAATAATGTTCCCCAAAGGAGGCATATATAAGGTAAAAAGTATAGGCCCCGAACACTGAACCCTGTGGAACTCCACAATGCGATGAGGTATTATCATCATTATCATTTACATGAACAAACTGGAATCTATCAAGTATGATTTAAAGCTCACATAGAGTGGTCCTGTTGCACATATGGAGGTCTACTTACATACATTAACTAGTTTTTATGGTCAAAAACCTCCTAGTTGCTGTAAACGAGCCGATAGAAATCCTTTTCCCAGCCGCGAGATTTGAGACTCAACTCTCACACCCAGAAGACAGAGTCTTGTGATTGGCCAGTACTATTCAGCACCCGCTCTCAGAAGCGCAGCTCCCCCCTCTGGAACGGTGGATGCACTGCTACTCATTATCAAAACATTGTTTTAACAGTGATTAAAAATAGCTTCTTCACGACTCCCCGCCACAGTCCCTTTGATGACTTTGACCCGGAGTCAGACCCAGAGTCAGAAGACACTGTCGCTCGTGAAACACCTCCACAACGGACGTTATTCTTCTTCTGCGGTTCAATGTACGCAACCGGATGTACCCGGACTAGTGCCCAGAGCAGAACAATCTGCTGTTCCGGAGAACTGGTGCTTACGTAACCGGACCGGGTTTTTTCAGAGATCTCGCTGAGCCCGAGATTACAATAAAACACAGCGTTCTCAGCAGTGGCTGAACTGTTTGTTTAGAACCTTCAGGGCTTCTTAAACAAGGAGATGATGCAGATACACACTACAAACAGCGTTAATTGGAACTTCCAGTCTAGGTCCGCTTTAAACAAGCAGAGGGCAGTACCTGTGATCCCAAGTCCTAGTCTATGCGATAGCTGCCGCTATGTGGTCCGCACTAACTACAGGGGACGGGCTAGCTGACTTAGTTTCTATGGTGCAAAGCCGAGTTTCTACCTCACTAAGCCTCGCCTCCAGCCTGGCTAACAAGCCACACTTATAACGTATCCTTATAAAGTATCGTAATAGCTAAAGGAGGCAGAAGGAGTAACTGAACATGTGGAACACACCACAAGAGAGAGCAGGAGAAGGAGAGAGAGAGCCATTGCTGCTAAGCTAACTTATTTCGCTATCAAAAGCACCGTATGAATCTACGTGAAAGTAGAGTGTATTAACCAATTTACAAAACGAGTGCTTTTTCAGTTAATGGATGGTAATAGTAGATAGGTAATCACTAAGAGTCAGACAGAGCAGAAGAAACCCTCAGCATAACACCGGTGAAAAACAGGGATACAATGCACAATTGTATAATCTCATTCAGGTGCACACATTGAAAGAATCGCATGGATGTAATGTTGACAAATGTGTTGAACTTGATAGTAAGATATTAAAACATGATGTTTTGAATGAGTGTCTTGCCGCAGTCTCTGGTTTACAGCTCATCTATATTGAGACACATTTCTGGTCTGGGTAGCACAGCAGGTGGGTAACTAGAAACCCTTCCCAAATGTCACTGCCATGCTTCAAAGCTGTCAACACACTGGGCAGAAGCACACACTCTAGTAGACACTACTGGCCAGCTACCATTTACTCCTTTACTACACCACAGGACAATTAAGCAGTCTTTTATGCATTACTGCCAAATATTTTTCCTCATCTGGATGTGGTTCGCAAAACACAGTATGTTTTTATGAACAGTCAAGTTGAGCTACAGCTGGACTACACCATTCAATTGGACTACTGTCCTTGTCCAAGTATACCAGCAATAGTAGGGGTATCCATTTATTGAATGAAGTGTGTCCACCAGTTTTCAGTTTAGCATGCGGCAAGGTATCCATTTCTTTAAGCTGAAAAAGCATAAAACTGGTCTCAATCTGTAGGCTACCGGCCTGAATTTTGCAATGACCAGCTTCTTACTATTATGAATCATACTAAAGGTGTATGTGCAGTAGTGGCTCAAAGTGTGTTGGTCTGACTTAGAGAAACTTGAGAGTCAAACAAGTTTACGTGTATTTTATAAGTCTGCTTTTCAACATTAGAACTGTGAATCTGAGAATCGTGAGACACTAAATATAGGTTTATATTTGGTCAGAATGAGCAGTCATAATTTGTAAATTCTCCATAATTTGATAGATAATGGATGGATGGGTGAAAACACTTGGTTAAGTAACAAGGCCAAATAGTCATACCAGTGTTTGCTTCTATGTGAAGTTTGTAATCATATGGCAATGCAGTTCTGAGAAAAACATTGTTAAAAAAAAGATGAATGGATACACATGGTTGTGGGAGTTTTTACCATGTGAACAGCTGCCACACCAACCCTTCTCAGAGCATGTTTTTGTAAAGTGGTGGGGGTGAGTTTTTCCCTTCAAATAAAAATGATTTAATCATGAAATAGTTTCAGAAAACGCAGCATAACATGAAATGGTGTTTGCGTTTAATGGTTCTGTAACAGAGGCAGCAGGGGGGAGGTGGAAAACACTCTGTAAAACACTGTAGCATTTCAGTTCCTTGACTCATTTTTGGGTTAGGATACTGAGGAGTCCTGGCATTTTTGTTGAGTTCAGAGGAGCTGCCACACATTGCACATGCATCAAATGTGAGCCCGGCTTTAGAATGTGCTTTTTAACATGTACAGTATGTGCTTACTGCCATATTTTTTTACAGCAGCCCAAATGGAAAAAAAACAGCCAGAGTAAATGATTTGCTTATATGCAAATGAAGAAAAACATCATCCTGTCTGGTATGCTAAGGCCATTGTAGTTACCCAAAGAGCTTGTGAAATACAGGGATGAGTGAAGGAGTTCTCCATTGTCCCGGTCGGCAGTCGAGATTATTAGATAACACTTAGGGTGAATTCCAATTCCTTGCTTAACCCTCACTCTCAAAAATGTGAGCTCCCTCTAGTGCAAGTGCTGTCCTGATTCTCAGAAAAATTAAGTTGAGGGTCAAGTTTAAGGGCTGTATCGCCCATAATATTGAGATTTTCCGAGACCACCCTTGGGAGCAAGGGCTACCCAGAATGCATTGCGTGTTTTCACATAAGAAAGATGGCGTCGAAAGCAGCGAAGCGAGTGCGATACAAATTAAGTATTTTCTCTGTTAATAGAGATATAAAAATGATGAAAACCATTGTATTATCTTAGTTTAGGCCCATATTATGGATTACTGACGTCATTGTTGCGTAACATTTATTTTTATTTTACGATCTTTTGTCAATAGCCGGCCGGTGCGGACAAGCGATCGTTTGCTATGGTTTACTTTTCAATAAGCCGTGGTGTGTGGTAACTGTCAGCTGAATATGTCCGTGGTTGTGGTATTTGTATGAGTATCATCTTATAACTAACTGACAACCTAATAACTTGACTGAAATAAAATAATAAATAAATAATCCTGACGTAAATGTGTTCTTCTTCTTCTTCTTTTTTGGAGTTGACAGACTGGACGCAGCTTTCGCGTTATTCTGCCCCCCACAGTCTGAGGACGTATCTGCATTTAAGGGGTGTCCCATTTCTAAGTGACAAAATAACCCTCAACACTTGGTTTTGAGGGCCAGTTAAGATTAAGGGTTGAGCTTGAGGGTTAAGATTGAGGGTTAAGATAGGAATTGGCCCTTATTGTTACACACTGGACCTTTGAACAGAGGTTTAAATTCAAGAAAACCCAACTCAATCCAACGTCGATCTAAATTAAAGTAAGTAGTAAGTAAAGCATGCTTCTGGAAACAACCAGTGATGTGAAATCTGTAGAAAAACATGCAAGTACATACTGTGTAATTACAGATTTAACAATAAATATTTGTAATTACTGCCAACCACAAAGTGAAATGTGAATGTCAACACTTGGTCATGGTGCATGATGTGCTCACCTCTTCAAACACCTCCCTGACAGCGGTCCCACACGGCTCCTCCTCTGGCTCCATTCCTCCTCCAGGCACGATCCATTGGTCTGGATGTCGACTGCTGCTCACCAGCAGCACCTGCCAAGTAGGAAGGCGTTTGTCAGGTATCTGTGGCTGAGTTGAGAGTTTCAAAGAGTTTATCATCACTACAGGTGTCTGGTGGCAGTGGAGCGTGACGTTATTCATTGGCAGCACACGTATTGAACGGCTCGCATATCATTCACTTCATTTACTCAATGCAACATGAGTGTGGTGTGAATTGGTCCTGTGGTGGCTGTCACACTCTTCACCTCATAATTAAAATAAGTGAATGCGAGGAACAAGTGTGATTTTTTTTATCTATTAACCTGCTGTTGCATGTTCCCACATAAGCACAGACACATTTGTTATTACTGTGAGTGAGAAACACTACATTAGATGTTGTTTTAACTCAAAGCTAGGATCACTAGTAGCTACAGCAAAGGCAAGATTTTCGGCAAACCTTACGCATAAGAATTACATTTCAAAATGTAGAGACAAACACTCCCCACAGTATTCATACACTCCCCTATCTTGCAATGTTAAGGATATAATATCTAACATTTCTACATTAAATTGTCTTTAAAAAGATGAGACTAATGTCATACATTATTTTATTTTTTTGAGTAGTGTACTTGCATAGCTGAAATGTAAACGACACTTTTTAAATTCATAGCAATCCATATTTATTTTGAAGGTATTAGACTGTTTCATTCTATCTAGTTGCCTTTCAATGATGTGATTCACTTTGTGGAGCTGCTGATTATATCAGATCACCATAAATACTGAACTTTTAAATCCTCCTTGCTGTACATATTTCACAATATTTCACAATAAATGCTTTGTTATTAAAAGTATATATTATTAAATTATTTGAGTGCTTTTCCTATGAAATGGGTACAGGAAGTGTTGCGTTTGTGACACATGCAGATATGGATGTTGACCTACTTTTATGTAGTGACCAGAGAAGGGAGGGTATTGGTCTTTCGGTGCTCCACTTAAAAAACAACAACCATTTACCTATTGTGAGCATTGCTCTCTTAAAAAAGAAAGATTTTACTCATTAGTTATGTGTATACAGTAGTCGTTTAGGTCTTTGGACTGTGGGAGAAAGTAGGAGTATCCAGAGACAACCCATGCACACACAAAAAACCCTGATTGAACCAGAATTCAAACATAAAACCTGTTGTGAGGCACCAAATCTAACCACTGTATGACCAAGCCAATAGTTTTTAATGATCTTAAATAGTTACCCTGAGAGTCTCATTGTTAGCTGTGCTCATTCATTCGACTGCATCGCAACTTATTTCCAGCGTCTCTGCAGGTTTCAACAAGACAAATTTAAGACTTTTTAAGAGTTTTTTTAAAGACCATAATGAATACAATTTAAGACCCATTTAAAATCCATGCTGGCAAAAAAGTACTAAATACTTTTTTGTACGATAAATTCTCACCGGGCAGCATAGATGGCCTACTTTAGTTCCGCGTTGTAGTTATGTTATCGCATCCTGAAAAATGGAAACATTTCAAAGCGAGACAGAAGTTTATGCATATTTTAAATAAAAGTCACGTTAATAATAATTTTTAAGACCTTTCTAAAATGTATTTAAGACCTTGTATGAGATTATAGGAGAATTTAAGACATTTTAAGGCCTCAAATTCAAATTATTGGATTTAAGACTTTTTAAGACCCCGCGGATACCCTGTATTTCACTTTTTAATGCATATTTAACATTAAGCTTATTTGTATTTATTTTTTTACTCGAATATAAAGATGCTAAATATACAGAATTTATGAGCAAATGAAGAAAACACAGGGTATAAACTGATGTGTCCCAGTACATAGTCCTTCAGAGCTGGAGAAACACTGGCCACACTTTTATGGGCAGTTTTACACAAACACCATGTGAAACACGTAGTTAGAGGCACATACATAAATACTCAGAGCCAAAAGGCTTTTCAAAAACCAGTGGATCAGCAGCTGCCTTTCTGTATGAAAACAACAGAGCTTAGCAGAGAAGGTTAATGACCCCAACAGGCACCACACACTTTGGGCATGTCCACATCCGCTTTTAGTGATGGCACTGATCACAGTCCAGATAAAACACTGTTGACAGACATTATTCTCACACAAAGTAAACAGGTTGCGTCGTATAAGACAGGTAAACGGAAAACCTGAAAGAAAGATTGTATTTGTATTTGTATTGTATAACTAATAAGGAATGCAGGCTCTGTTGTAGGCACAGAACTGGACAGTCTGACATCCATAGCTGAGCGACGCACACTCAACAGGCTCCTGTCCATCATAGACAAACCACACCATCCACTACACAGCACCATACACAGACAGAGGAGCAGCTTCAGTGACAGACTGCTGTCAATGTCCTGCTCCACAGAAAGACTGAGGAGATCATTCCTCCCCTATGCCATCAGACTCTTCAACCTGCATGACACATACACGCAAGCACACATGTACATGTTCATGTCATTCCTTTTAACGTCTTTATATTTTTTATATATTTTTTATTTTTTCCTTTTATACATAGACTGTACATAGACTTGCATGCCTCTTATGTTTCTATCTTGTAACATATTCTGGAGCTGCTGAACTGTGAATTTCTCTGTGAGATGAATAAAGTATCTATCTATCTATCTATCTATCTATCTATCTATCTATCTATTTTTTCCCCCCACATTATTATTGTCAATTCTTGTCCACAAAAGATTGAGAGACAAGAGAGTGCTTGCAATCAGTGATCAACACAATTATACAATATAATGCAACATGATAGAAATACTCCAGTATACTTTTAGTTTTGCAATACCTTGGCCCTGAAGGCTTGGGAAACAATGTAGAGTGGTATTTTTGCATACAGTGGTATGCAAAAGTCTGGGCACCCCTGTAAGTAAATGCAGGTAAATGTTTGTGATTTTCCTTTATAAATCATTGGTTGTTTGGATAAGAATTTTCAGTTGAATATATCATAAAGGAGACAAACATAGATATTTGAGAAATAAAGTTTGGTCAGGGTGAAGTTGTGCCAGGGCTGGATCTTTCAACAAGACAACGACCCTAAACCCTGCTCAAAATCTACTAAGGCATTCATGCAGAGGAACAAATACAACGTTCTGGAATGACCATCTCAGTCCCCAGACCTGAATATTATTGAAAATTTGTGGTGTGATGTAAAGCGGGCTGTCCATGCTCGGAAACCATCAAACCTGACTGAACTGGAGATGTTTTGTAAAGAAGAATGGTCCAAAATACCTTCAGCCAGACTCTAATTGGAAGCTATAGGAAGTGTTTAGAGGCTGTTATTTCTGCAAAAGGAGGATGCACAAAATGTTTTCTTTTGTGGTGCCTAAACTTATGCGCATGCCTAATTTTGTTTAAATAATTCTTGCACACTTTGTGTAAATCATATAAACTTTATTTCACTTCTCAAATATCACTGTGTTTCTCTCTAATATGATATATTTAACTGAAATATCTTATCCAAAAGACCAATGATTTATAAAGGAAAATCATGAACATTTACAGAGGTGCCCAAACTTTTGCATACCACTGTATATATACATAGACACACACACACACATTTATTATAATCACAAATGTGATTTAATGTCAGACAGTGTCGGAAAAAAGGTATAGAATATATATATGTATATATATATATATAATAAGGTGCATCCCAGAGGTGGGTGGTGATACCTTACTGACTGGGGCACTGAGAGGATACAGAGTACCTGACAGATTTTAATCTGTTCATTTTAATAAATCAAGATTTATTACAGTGAGGTATAAGCAAAATTCAGTCCTCGCCTCACACGTGTGGAGGAGCCAGGAGTGCAGCTGGTGGACAGTAGAACGTGCCGATCCAGAAGATGGTCTGACCGTAGATGATCTCCAGCACTTTCTGAGGGATAGCAAACAGTCACAGTACATCACTATCAGTCTGAGGAGAGCAAGGCAACACAAAGACACAAAAAATAAGGATGAGACAAATGTACACCACCTATTACGATTTAAGAACTAGTAGAAGAAAAGCAAGAACGTTGGATGGGATGCAAGATTTATTTTACTTAATGACATACAATATTATATAATTATGATCATAAATAAAAAATAAATAGAAGCTCACCCACCATTTACTGAGAAAACCCTGCACAGAGCTGGCAGAAGTGGGAGCCGAAGCCAGGGTGCGAGTTCTCAGAGTAGATTCCCCGAAGCACCCCTCTTTTCCCTTTTCCTGAATATGCTGTCGGTAAATAAAAACAGTTCTTGTTAGAGGGCCCCCCTTTATTTTCTATGGATTATCACACTGAAGAAGTCCTTGGTGTCTAGAAGTCCTCTGGTCAGTATTCTACCCATAGAGATACTCACTGTATGGTTCTATTTTTGTGTCTCTTTTTGTGCGTTTTATTACTTGTAATTGCAATTTTTACTTGTGTCAGTTTTAAAGATCTATAATTATTAGTTATTAAATTATCTATATTCATATGTATTATCTTTCTTTTACTACTGCATGAGACCATCATTATAGCCTTATGGATGCCCTTGGAATGGGAATAAATTAGTTTTCCAGTACTTGGTCAACACACTACAGTCTTTGCCATGTCTATGAACATTTTTAAAACAAGTCATCTCTAGGTAGCAAACACTGAAAGAAGTACTCATTTCCATGCACATCATGCCTTTTCATCATACCTTGTATGCAGTTTTTGAATGTCACCCTGCACTCTCTACATGTGTCCAGAGTGTACATTTCATAAGATTCTGCCCTGTATGCTGCCGAAAAATTGGTCCGGTTTGAAAGACCTGTAGAAGACAATTTTGAGAATAAGCTGATCTCTTCAATTTATTTTACATGGAAAAGATTGAAGAAAATGCACTTTTTTGCAGTAGTAGTAATAGTAACACTGAAAGCATGAGCACTGAATGTATTCAATAAATATTGTATTCCTCAAAAATAGAAATGCATGCAAACAAACCAAAACATAAAGAAATTAGATGAGATAACCTGTCAGTCAACATTAACACAAATCAGAGCTACAACCTCAAACACAGTCCACAAACAGAAGCACATGCTTGATAAGGAGGGGAAAGGCAACAATACAAGTGTTCTCTCAGTAATATGTAATACCTTGATGATGCACAGCCAACTGGTGATAGGGTATTTTCTGTCTTTCAGTTGTTGTGTAGCAAAGGTTGTATCCGTCAAAGGGATATATGGATGATCTTCACTTAGATGGGTGGCGTGCTGCTGAGACAAACGTATCAAAAGACAAAGATCATTAGATGCAAATAGCGAGTAAACTCATCAAGTCAGTATGCTGGAAAAAGTCAGCCGTGATTGTGCTACTGTGGTTCATAGTTGAGTACAACAGACCGCTGTAATCAAGTAACAGACACAATTCCATAACTTAGCAGGTAGTCCAACTTCCACTCTGACTTTTATCCAAGCACTCTCCCTTACTGTCCGGTCTCTGTATGCGTATACAGAGGTATGGTGGTATAGAGCTTGGGGAGCAGACCCGGCTCGAAACGACACAACAAGACAAAAAAAAAATAGCTTCTATTGTTGTGCTAACTGGGGCTAATAGTGCCCGGAGCTGAAAAGGTAATGGCTGACGGCGAAATAACATAACAACAATTCACTGCAATAAAACTAAAGCTCATATCACTTGTCATTACATCACAATGAGGCTTTAATGTTTAACACTCACCGACATGACGATCGTCTTCCTTCTTAAACCGGGTGGTGGACGGCACACTGATCCTAAAATGGTATTGTGGGCGGAGTTGGACGGGCAGCTTGCAGAAAAGGCGGAGTTGGATGGTCCTCTCTATCGAGCATAATTTTATTAGAAAATAAAATGATTAACGTATGTTTCTTTCATGCCACCAACTACAACTCGGTGTACGTGGTGAAATAAGCATTATATAAAACCACCACATCTATGTTAATTCAAGTTTAACTTAAAGGGACACTGTGTAGTATTTATGGGTTTATATAATCCAAAATCCACTTTTTTATACATATTATGTGCTCCTGCATTGTCTAGTCGTTGTATAATAGTTTTTGTTTCATTTTCGTAGTGTTTCAAAAAGTCATGTAAAATAACATGGTCGCGGGCCGCGGTTGCATAGCCACTGTTAGCAGCGAGACGCAATGTTTCTACCGGAGCCTGTAAGGACAAACGCGAGAGAACAAATCAAGCGTCGCTTTACTTGTAGCGGAAGTCCCGCCTCCACTCTCTCCACTTCGTCTGCTACGGCCGCGGTAGCTCGCCCTCTCCCTCGCCTCACGAACCTCATCTGCTGACACGGAGAAAGACGACGAGGACGACATTTGACCGGCTGCGGACACCGTAGCGCTCAGGTAAGGGAGGGGGTGAGCAGAGGAGCAGTTCTTTGTTGTAAATTTCAGCCTCTCCTCTAGATGTCACTATAAACTACTTACTTCACCTTTAAAACAAAAGTTTGAAAGTCGCGCCGTGATTGAAACTACTGTTTCATGGTGCTTACAGACAGCAGACAGCGAACAGCAAATGCGGCTGTCAGTCTTGTGACTTGTGCTTATTAATTACATAAGTAGCGATACAACTTTTAAAACAGAAGAAACATTAAATTTGTTTCGTTTTTGCTGCTGGCGCGCAAAGATTTGTGGGATATGGTCGGCTGCGAAGGATACCCCAGACCTATCCTTCAAAAACAAGCTAACGTTGGCCGCATATCTCGGCCGCATACGGAGCAGTCGAGGTGGACCGGTTCATTCGGGACAGACTACGGTGCATCGCTGTGATGCAATTGGACGACATCCGGTCGACATATCCACACTTCCTCTGCCGACCAAATGGGACAGACCTCTTGTGTCGCCTGGTGACATTCCCATGTTGCACACAGGAGGTGATTCATTTTATGTCAACACAAGCACAAGTAAAGTGAGATGACACCGATGCAAACAGTATGACTGAAAATACCAAGCTGTTCTGCAGTTTAATGATATAAATGCATCCTATATCCACCCACCCCTGCATTATTGCTGATTACATGCTGCAACTTCAAGGTGATTACAACCATAGCACCTCCTCTCAGTGACGTCACGTTACAAACTAGAGGGGTGGGAAATGAACAATAAAGAGCAATCTTGAGTCTTTCTTCACTGAAACCGGATGTCTTGTAAAAATACACACAAACACTCCCTCAGTCAGGTCTGATAGTATTGCTGGACAGAGGCCGTTTTTAGATGAAGGACACATCACTACAGTAGTATGCAAAACTTGGGCACCCCTGTACATTTTCATGGTTTTCCTTTATAAATCATTGATTGTTTTGAATAAGAAATTTCAGTTAAATATATCATATAGGAGATCAACACAGTGATATTTGAGAAGTGAAACAAAGTTTATATGATTTACAGAAAGTGTGCACGAATAATTTAAACAATATTAGGCATGTGCATAAGTTGAAACCAATTTGTGCATCCTCCTTTTGCAGAAATAACAGCCTCTTAACGGTTCCTTTAGCTTCTAATTAGAGTCTGGATTCTGGCTGAAGGTATTTTGGACCATTCTTCTTTACTAAACATCTCCAGTTCAGTCAGGTTTGATGGTTTCCGAGCATGGACAGTCCGCTTTAAATCACACCACACATTTTCAATAATATTCAGGTCTGGGGACTGAGATGGCCATTCCAGAACGTTGTATTTGTTCCTCTGCATGAATGCCTTAGTATATTTTGAGCAGTGTTTAGGGTCGTTGTCTTGTTGAAAGATCCAGCCCCGGCACAACTTCAACTTTGTCACTGATTCCTGGACATTGTTCTCCAGAATCTGCTGATACTGAGTGGAATCCATGTGACCCTCAACTTTAACAAGATTCCCAGTCCCTGCACTGGCCACACAGCCCCACAGCATGATGGAACCACCACCATATTTTACTGTAGGTAGCAAGTGTTTTTCTTGGAACGCTGTGTTCTTTTACCACCAAGCATAACACTCCTTGTTTTGCCCAAATAACTCTATTTTAGTTTCATCAGTCCACAGCATCTTATTACAAAATGAAGCTGGCTTGGCCATTAGCATACCTCAAGCGACTCTGTTTGTGGCGGGTGCAGAGAAAAAGCTTTTTCTGCATTACTCTTCCATACAGCATCTCCTAGTGTAAAGTGCGCTGAATAGTTGAACGATGCACAGTGACACCATCTGCAGCAGGATGATGTTGTAGGTCTTTGTAACTGGTCTGTGGGTTGACTGTGACTGTTCTCACCATCCTTCACATCTGCTTATCTGAGATGTTTCTTGGTCTGCCACTTCAGGCCTTAACTAGAACTGTGCCTGTGGTCTTCCAATTCCTCACAATGTTTCTCACAGTTGAAACTGAGAGCTTAAATCTGAGATAGCTTTCTGTATCCTTCCCCTAAACCATGATGTTGAACAATCATTGTTTTCAGGTCATTTGATAGTTGTTTTAAGGCTCCCATGTTGCCACTCTTCAGAGAAGATGCAGAGGAGAAACACTTACAATTGGCCTCCTTAAATACCCTTTGTCATGATTGGATTCAGCTGTGTATGGAGGTCAAGGGTCACTGAGGTTACCAAACCAATTTTGAGTTCCAATAATTAGTGCTACAGGTATTGAAACGACAAGGGTGCCTAAATGTATGCACATGGGTTGTTTAAATAATTCTTGCAAACTTTCTGTAAATCATATACATTTTATTTCACTTCTTAAATATCACTGTGTTTGTCTCCCTCTGCAAACAACCAATGATGTATAAAGGAAAATCATGAACATTTACAGCGGTGCCCAAACTTACCCCTGTAAAATAATGATTTGATGTTACTGTTCACAAGAACCAATCAAAGGCAGAATAATAACCTGACCTAACAACAATAACCATAAGTTTATTATTATTAATAATAATAATAATAATAATAATAATAATAATTAATAATAATTTGTTATCATTAAACTGGAAAATAACAGTATATGAAGTTAATTTCAAGACCTTTTTAATACTTTTTCAAGACCATCTCAAAATATTTTAAGACCTTATCACCACTTCAAGCTACACATTTAACTTTCAAAACAGTTTTAGTTTGCAATCAAATCTATAGAGCACAACCATTCATAGGAACTCATCAGCTGGGGGAAAAAAATGCTCAAAAGAATAAATTAAAACTAAGGTCAGGTTTATTAAAATAAAAAACAAGTAACACTTTAACTGATTTTGGTGTTATTTCGTGCAACTTCGGATATTATTTCCAGGAGGAGCATGTTCGCTATCGCAAGATGCATAACGTCACGTGTACACGCGCGGCCCTGAGCCAATCTTGCAGGGCGAGCATGCCTGCGCATCATAGTTTTTAACAAACACGGGGAGGAAAATAAATACATTCATGCGTACTTTTTGCAGTCAAACTCTACGGACAAAATATAATACCTCATGAAATCGCCAATAAGACTTAAATACTTTTTAAGGGCCTTAATTTTCCCAAAATTGATTGGTCAATTGATTGATCAACAATACTTTTTAAGACCCCGTTGACACCGAGAATAATTTCATTATCACTCATTCTGATTTGTAACGATTAGAATCCAAAAAGCCAAAGAAAAAGCTATACGTGTCCAGCTCTAAACATAAGCTGTAAGGTGAGAACAGACAGATGACATCTTTCTCTTCAGACCTGTTGCTGTCCTCCTAAACTCCAGCTGACATGTTGAGGAAGTGACAGTAAAGCAGGTATGCAGACTGTGTGGATCGTTGACCACATAAAGTCTGTCTCACACACACAAATAAAGACGGCGAGAGTGAAGGAAATCAGTGTCGTATACAATGAAAGCACTTTCCATTTCCAGTCAGACCAACAATAATCAAAAGGTAGTGTTTAGCACATGTCAGCACATAGGTCACACATGGATTGCAGAGAGAGAGTGATTAAAAGTGAGTGAGAAAGTGAAGAGCAGTGTACAGGAAGGAGGAGCAGGAAAACATATCTGTCAGGGGACAGCAAGTGCCTGCACCTTGTTTCTATAAATTGCAGCTAATAGGTCACTTGGTGTTTAGCACTCAGTGTAACACTCAACCCTTTCAACCCCACTCCCCTATCACATGTGGTCCTGAGATGGGCTGCCGTCACTAGGCAGACACGTCATGATCTAGGACACCCCTCTGCCCCCCATGCAGTCTGTCACTGCATGTTGTATGAAGTAGGCATGGGACCATATGAACATTTGTCAGATAAATGTGATCCTTAAAGCGGAACTCGACCGGAAGTTCCTATAAATGCTGTTTTTTTGGTGTGTATCAGCGTCATTACCTTGTTTACGAAGCTCTGAAGGTTCGAAACAAACAGTTCGGCCACTGCTGAGAACGCTGTGTTTATTGTAATCTCGGGGCTCAACGAGATCTCTGAAAATCCTGTAATAGTTATGTAAACAGCGGTTCTCCTGAACAGCAGATCATCCTGCTCCGGGCACTAATCCGGGCACATCAGGTTGCGTACATTGAATCGCAGAAGAAGAATAACGTCCGTTGTGGAGGTGTTTCACGAGCGACAGTGTCTTCTGACTCTGGGTCTGACTCTGGGTCAAAGTCATAAAAGGGACTGCGGCGGGGAGTCGTGAAGAAGCTATTTTTAAACCTTGTTAAAATGATAATGATAATAATGATAATAATGAATAGCAGTGCATCCACCGTTCCAGAGGGGGGAGCTGCGCTTCTGTGAGCTGGTGTGCTGAATATACTGGCCAATCACAAGACTCTTCTGGGTCTGAAAATTCACTCTGTAACATCGCGGCTGACGAACAGCGTCAGAAAAGAGGATTTCAATCAGCTCGTTTACAGCAACTAGGAGTTTTTTGACCATAAAAACAAGTTAATATATGCAAGTAGACCTCCATAACTAACATTTATGTGCAACAGGACCACTCTATGTGAGCTTTAAATATAAAAATGTACAAAACGTCCCTAAACTATCTTAATTGTATCCGTAAGCTTTTTGAGAATGTGCACAAACAAAGATCAAAGGAAGTGATGTAACCAATGTTATTGTGTTACCAAAACACCTTGTAAAATATTATATAGTGTTACAATAATAATACAATACAACAATACAATATAAAACACAATGTTTCAAGAAGATCATTATAGATTCACTAGGACTGTATATTACATGTCACTCACTGATGAAATACTACTGATAATAATCTCCATTCAGGATTGTGAGCATGAAAATTCACAGCAATCAACTTTTGAGAGCTTATTATCACGATGCGCCATAACATTGTATACGTGTCCCATTCCTCGTGTGTAGCAGCAGCAGCAGCGGAGAGCATGTGTGGATATTGAAATAATCTTGTAATTGTATTTGTCACATAGGCTCACATGTCAGTGCAAGTGTGATTTAGTGAATGTAGATGGATTTTTTTAATGACAGGTAGTAATTACAGGCCAGGGTATGTTACATTAATGCAACTGTGCACCTGTAATATTTACTCTATAATATGCATCAGCAGTCAACAAAAAAATGTTGATCGTTGTCATCGACATTGCACAGTCAATGCCTCAGGACTAGACATCTTGGATGCCCAGTCTTTAGGTGTTATGAGCCCTCTGGACAGGAAATGAACATGACGGTGTCCTGCAGCGAGATCTGGTTACAGTGGGTGCAAGACCTCATGTAGTTTAATAGGTTGAATATTTGGCACTTTAGCTGGGCCCGGCGCCATGAAGGGGCATTAGGGGGCTTAGCCCTCCTTAGTTGCATCTTGTGCCCCCTCTGTTTAAGCCTAATGCATCTATCGCAAACTACTGACAACAAAAGGAATGTTTGAGAAATGTGTGACTGACTACAGGACCACGCTGTTGTGGCCAAGTGGAAGGGAATTGGGCTTGTAACCTGAGGGTCACCGGTTGAAATTCCGGGACAAGTCAAGGGTTGTTGACTTGCTCCTGTGCCTGGTTTGTGCGTGTTCAATACTGGTGTGTAAAAAGTTTTGGTTAAATCCAGAGATCAAATTCACAAATAGCGCCTCTCCCTGCTAATTCTGTCTGATTTCATTCACAAATATAAATCAATATTGAGTGCTGTGCAGGGACATTGTAGGGGAACACTATGATGTCATAGTTACTATTTTGAAGATATAACAATACATGTCCTGTTTGATAATTCCAATTGGAAACATGTATGTTCTTTGTTTACCCCCCCCCCCCCCTTTTTTTTTTTTTTTTTTTTTTTTTACAAAGATGCAAGGATCACCCTTTTTCTTGACCTCTCCGTACTCCCATTGAATGGCTCAGTCTTGGTTTGCTTTCTATCACAGAGCAAATCCTAGCTAGACAGTGATGTTATTATATGCTTAAAGGTGCATTATGTAATAAATCTAAAGCAACTGGCCATAAAATCCTCCTAATATGTCACAGAGACTCAGGAATAATGTTCATATAACAAACTGAACTCACCAACAAACAACAGTACAGCCAAAATATTTGCATAAAAAAAATATTTTGCAGAATATTATTTTGCAAATCATGTTTATGTTTTGAAATCATGTTTTGGCGTCATGGGGCGCCACCTACCGCCGTCTACCAATCATTGCAGTCAGTAGAGTCTCAGCTGCCGCGCAACCACGGGTTGCCAGTCACGTCAGAAAAAGAAACCTAAAAGACCTCGGTATTTTGAATTTGAATGTAGTAACCATTTTTTTGGCAACATTCTTACACATGGCACCTTTAAAGAATCAATAACTTGAATGATAAAATGACTCATTAAACAATTCAGACAGAAAAACAGCATGGCAAATGGCAAATGGCAGTTGGTTATCTATTATTTAGAACAAAAAAATTAAAACCTATATTTAATAGCTAGCTAGTTTAACCACTCCTTCAACGTTAGTAGTGATTCTACAAAGAAGTCAAGTTTGAGTTGTAAAATTGGATATTTTTAGGTTTGTGTGTTTCTATTTCTAGCAGCGCCCCTGGTGCTGTGCTACGTTGTGTTCATTTGTGGGTTGCCTACTATTCTTGGTGTTTAATTAACTCTGAAACTATAGTTTGATGTTGTTTAGCCTTTCTCAATCTGTTTTATGGTTAAATAAATCAGTTTGACTGAAAAGACCATTTTTAAATCCCCCTCAGCCAGGACAGCCTTCAGTTGTGTCCACCTCTGCCCTAAATCTGGCAGTGAACCGGTAAATCTGTGGCTATGATATAAAACTGTATAAAACTGTGTGATGGTCAGCGAGAATACTGTACAACAAGCTAAAAAGATGCCTTATTGGTAAATGTCCTCTCACCTCGTCCTCCTTTTCGTTCCTGAAGCACAGACACGCCGCTCTTCTCTTGAATCCCTCGCCGTCGTATGTCCTGGTCTGGTTGGGCTTATATTTCATCATGAATAATGTCCTCAGTCGTCGAGTGTAAGAAAACGGCCCGAGGAAAAGCGAAAATATTCTTCAAACAACTGGAGTAGAGTGAAACGACGTCAGGAGCGGTTAGGTCTGATTTACACCTCGTCGCGCGACACTTTAAAAAACGTTTAAAGTAACTGACATGGAGAGAGAAAACCACCGTCGCTCACATTTCCCTTTCATGTCGAGCACCTGTGGAATGTTCTTGTGCCGCGGACACCGTCACACTCGGTGGTCTACGGTCCCCGTGTGTGTGTGTGTGTGTGTGTGTGTGTGTGTGTGTGTGTGTCTCGACGTGTGTAGATGTTACATCTTCAACTGTCCGACCAACACATAAGAGTCCCTGCTGCTCTGTCACTGACCACCAAGATATATCAATATATCCATCAAAACAAAGAAAAAGTAACATATAAGTGAATGTACAACTAAGACAACAATTATTGTTATTATTTAAGACTGCATTTTATGGGGGAATTGCACCTTCTACCAATTAGTCTCACTCATGTTGCACCTGTGCCAACACTTCAGTCCTGTGTGGTAAGTTTCTTTGTAGAGTTTATATACAGTTATTATAAAAAGACAGTTAAAGGGACACTGTGTAGTATTTATGGGTTTATATAACCCAAAATCCACTCTTTTATACATATTATGTGCTCCTGCATTGTCTAGTCACTGTATAATAGTTTTTGTTTCATTTTTGTAGTGTTTCAAAAAGTCATGTAAAATAACATGGCCGCTGGCCGCGGTTGCATAGCCACTGTTAGCAGCGAGACGCCATGTTTCTACCGGAGCCTGTAAGGACAAACGCGAGAGAACAAATCAAGCGTCTCTTTACTTGTAGCGGAAGTCCCGCCTCCTCTCTCTCCGCTTTGTCTGCTACGGCCGCGGTAGCTCGCCCTCTCCCTCACCTCACGAACCTCATCTGCTGACACGGAGAAAGACGATGAGGACGACATTTGACCGGCTGAGGATACCATAGCGCAGTGAGCAGAGGAGCAGTTCTTTGTTGTAAATTTCAGCCTCTCCTCTAGATGGCACTATAAACTACTTACTTCACCTCTAAAGGTGCCATATGTAAGAATGTGGCCAAAAAACGGTTACTACATTCAAATTCAAAATACCGAGGTCTTTTAGGTTTCGTTTTCTGACGTAACTGGCAACCCGTGGTTGCTCGGCAGCTGAGACTCTACTGACTGACAAACTGATTAATTTAACCGTAAAACAGATTGAGAAAGGCTAAACAACATCAAACTATAGTTTCAGAGTTAATTAAACGCCAAGAAGAGTAGGAAACCCACAAAAGAACACAACGTAGCACAGCACCAGTGGCGCTGCTAGAAATAGAACACACAAACATAAAAATATCCAATTCCCAATTTTACAACTCAAACTTGACTTCTTTGTAGAATCGCTACTAAAGTCGAAGGAGTGGTTAAACTAGCTAGCTATTAAATATGGGTTTGCAAATAGCCACATTCTGTTTTTAGATCTATTGTTTTTTTTAATTTGATTTTTAGTCTTATTGTTTAATGAGTCATTTTATCATTCAAGTTATTGATTCTTTAAAGGTGCCATATGTAAGAATGTTGCCAAAAACGGTTACTACATTCAAATTCAAAATACTGGGTTTTTTTAGGTTTCGTTTTCTGACGTAATTGGCAACCCGTGGTTGCTCGGCAGCTGATACTCTACTGACTGCAATGATTGGTAGAAGGTGGTAGGTGGCGCCACATGCCAAAACATGATTTCAAAACATAAACATGATTTGCAGTCTGCAAAATATTTTTTTTAATGCAAATATTTTGTCTGTACTGTTGTTGTTGGTGAGTTCAGTTTGTTATATGAACATTATTCCTGAGTCTCTGTGACATATTAGGAGGATTTTATGGCCTTTAGTTGCTTTAGATTTATTACATAATGTACCTTTAATGTGACTATTGGTACTATATTCAAAAAGAAAAGAACACATGTTTTATAATTGATTGCTATTAAAAACTTAAACTTCTACTTTGGTGTACTGAATCATTAAAAATATTAAACTACTGAAACACAGCCAGACATTTATTTTGAAACAGTCACAGGAAAGGAAATGTAGATTACCAGTGAGGTTACATGTCCCAGATAATATATTCAGTATTGTTGTTGTGTATAAATATTGGTTTAATGAATATAATTTCTTTAAAACCTTGTATTTGTGGCCCTTCTCTTGCTTCATGTATGTCAGTGTGACCCAGTGGGGGATTTTTTATTTATTTATTTTTTACCTCACCTACCACTGCTTTAGATCCTGCTGTAGTAATGACATTAACCAGGGTCTTTGAATGCATCTCATTAGTTTCTCCCATTAGAACTGAAGTTAGTTTACAGTAATGTTAAAAAGCTCAGCAAGTACTCCCTCTAGTGGACAAAACCCGACATTGAAGATGACAGTCGTGACTTTTGAAGACTGATAAAAACCAATGAATACAGAAGGTACTGTAAAAAACGTATTATTTCTATTATTTACTTCTCAGCATATATTACACAATAAGTGTAAAATATGAAATATGTGTACATTTCATACAGCAACATTTTACTGTCACTCAGCATTATTTCTATTTTTTAAAAACACTTTGATAATGATAATTCTTGACATATTTCCTCTTTTTTGTGTCAGTCTATTCCCATTTCATTTAGCATTATGTTTATTTATATTTTTTTTTCCAGAACAATCTTTTCCATTCGATTCCAAGACCTCTATGTTGAAACTATGTACCTTCTCTTCTCTAACTTTTAGTTATTTTGTTTTCTTATGTCCTTTATGCATATTTTTGTTCCAATATAATTTTATGTATTACGAGGCCTCTCATTAAGAGGGCCGCCCGGCCACATGATTATTTGGGGGGGTTCTATGTGCATTTATGTTCCTTTTATTCCTTTAATCTTTCATAAAAAATACAAATATAATAGAGGTGATGCTGATATAGATCCAAACAGGGTTACAGTAATTACCTCAATACAAGCAATATAACAAAGTTCATTATCTATCACTATACCATTTTACATAATGCTAACACCTTTGAGACACTACAACACACAACTCATGGTTTGACAGAGGAAAGATATATTCTCTATTAGATCTTTTTAACTGAACCTTGAAGGAAGAACTTTACCCTCTACTCGATTACAAAAAAAACAAAAAACTAAACGAATTTTGCTTATGGGCGTTCATACCGTGGTCTTAAAATGCCACCTGCTACCAACCTGATCCAAACACCAACACGCATCAACAGTACTACATCTACATCAAGAATCACAAACAGAGAGTTATTAATCAATAGATTTTATTTACACAGCATGACAATATGCAGGTGAACTGTTCCAAAGCACTCTGAGAGCAGCACAACATTTCCTCCCCAGATTTATAGAAATAATTCATTTACAAACAGTGAACTGAATACAGACTTTTCGGCAAAAAAACAGTTAACAACAACCAAGTCTCACAGCCTTCATTGAACTTTTGTTACCATATGTATTTTGCCTCAACTCCCCTGACACCCACTGTTATCATAAAACAACAGCTTACATGTTACTCCTCACTCCTCACAAGTTAATGCCATTAGAAAAAGTAAAATCACTGTCTTATAGAATTAGACTCTGATGATGACAATGGGGAAACAAACAGAACAGTTAGTATAGCAACAGTAAGATTTATTCACATATAACAGACTGGATATGGTCATAAAACACACACTAAGTGCTAAAAGTAAAGGTCCAAAATGTCCATCTTAACCCTCCAATTCCCCAGTACATCCACGTCTACAGAGTGGTTGAACATTAATGAAGCAGGCTCAGTTTGTTTTTCTAACTTTATAAAGCCACATGTGACATCAAGAACATAAATGGGCTCCAAATGCTTATTTGTCCTGCAGCGACATCTTTGCAGCAGCAAAAACTCTCGCCCAACTTCAGGTGAGTGTCTACATACAGTGGGTTAAGAAGTAGTAGTTAGCTCAGCTTCATAAACAAATCAGCAAGACAATAAAACAAAAGTTATAAAAAAAAAAAATCATCAACAGTCAAACAAACTTAAAATATATTCCATATTCATATATTAAAAGTCTCTCACCCATTCCAACACCCCGCCCCCCTCTCCCTGTGAGCGTATCTGTTCAAGCACAGGTGATAAAAGCCTTCCAACTATCAATGGACAGAGAAAGAGTGAGAAAATCCAACACCTTGGCCCCATGCATTTTTCAACAGTAGCAGGTTAGGACAAAGAAGCTATTTCATTAATTAAGTGCATTTTAATCACCAGCTGTCAACAGTTGTGTTTTCTTTCACAATATACTCAAGTTGAATTTTGCACGTGTGTGTGTGTGTGTGTGTGTGTGTAAGAATGTGTCCCTTTAAATTCAAATGGAGTAGGAAGAACATGAGGAGTTGTGTTCACACACAAAACTTCCATTTTGCGTCTTGTTGCACTCGGGCTGCTCTATATTTCATTTTTGCTTCCAGCGTAAAGCCTGGTCCATGACTTGGCTGTAGAGACACAGAATAACAACATGAGTCCAGTTTACCAGCATTTCTGCTCTGTTTGCACTGTGAAAAACATACCAAAAATACTTTATACACATAAACTCAACAACAGCAACAGTCCTCATGACATTATTTTAAAGGTCCAGTGTGTAACATTTAGGTGAAAAAATGCAACTGATAAACCTGGTGGGACCACAAGGCACTGCTCTCATGTCTCTTTTATGACGCTGTATCCAGTCAAAAGAAGTATAAAAGCTTATATATTCATTTTATTTCACCCACTGAATATTTTCAACAGAACTCTCCTGGAAAAGCAAAAATAAATCAGATGTGTTTTAATTGTGGATGTATGGTATGCGTGTTGTGGCTGGATATTGGTTTAATTTAAAGTGACTAACAAAGTCAAAAACTTTAAGTGGTTTTCACCTATTTCTATGGCTTCAGCTTCATTGTTCTTCCACTTCTCTGCAACATCATTTGCTAGAGGATCATCAGGGTTGGGTGCACTTAGTAATGCCTGGATCGAGAGCAGCACTGTGCGAATCTGCAGAGCTGGTGACCATTTATCTAAAGGAAGGGGGAAAAAAACAAAGCTGTTAATGAGAGTAAAATTGATGCGGCAGCAGTTAGTGTCTACATAAGAGGACATAGGACGGGCTGTTATTGTTTTAAAACACATACATTCCTCTCTGGACACCCCTGTCATCCACCCTGCAGTTTCAAAACGTCACTGGCTCCATTTTTGCATGATCTGAGCACAGATGAGCAAAAACAGAACTCTTTGGAAACTAAGGCCCAATTCCAATTCCTATCTTAACCCTCAAGCTCAACCCTTAATCTTAACTGGCCCTCAAAACCAAGTGTTGAGGGTTATTTTGTCACTTAGAAATGGGACACCCCTTAAATGCAGAGACGTCTTCAGACTGTAGGGGGCAGAATAATGTGAAAGCTGCGTCCAGTCTGTCAACTCCAAAAAAGAAGAAGAAGAACACATTTACGTCACGACGATTATTTATTACGATCAAGAGTCAAGTTATTAGGTTGTCAGTTAGTTATAAGATGATACTCATACAAATACCACAACCACGGACATATTCAGCTGACAGTTACCACACACCACGGCTTATTGAAAAGTAAACCATAGCAAACGATCGCTTGTCAGCACTGGCCGGCTATTGACAAAAGATCGTAAAATAAAAATAAATGTTACGCAACAATGACGTCAGTAATCCATAATATGGGCCTAAACTAAGATAATACAATGGTTTTCATACTTTTTATATCTCTATTGACAAAGAAAATACTTAATTTGTAGCGTACTCGTTTCGCTGCTTTCGCCGCCATCTTTGTTATGTGAAAACACGCAATGCATTCTGGGTAGCCCTTGCTCCCAAGGGTGGTCTTGGAAAATCTCCATATTGAGGGCGATACAGCCCTTAAACTTGACCCTCAACGTAATTTTTCTGAGAATCAGGACAGTACTTGCACTCAGAGGGAGCGCACATTTTTGAAATTGAGGGTTAAGCAAGGAATTGGAATTCACCCCCACAATTATCTGCAGACTGCTTCTGATCAGTTGCATCAATTTTACCATCAGCTGTGAACAAAAACACATTTCATTTTTTTTCCAAATAGGTTAAGCATTCTGCGTACCAGACATAACTGGACATGAGTTCAGGGTCTTCCTCATGACACACAATCTTTTAAGTGTCTGCGCTGTAACAGTGACATGAACACTTTCTGACTTACCTTTCAAAATGTCTAGACATATTCTCCCCAACTTGTCTACATTGGGATGATATATTTTGGTCATGAAGCGCACTTTAGGAGCTGCCATGGGATATTCCTCTGGTAAAAAGAGTTCAAGTTTAAATGTGCCACCCTCAAACGGTGAGTCCTGAGGTCCAGCAATGACCACGTGAAAGTAGCGGGCGTTGCTCTCATCGGGCTCTGCCTTGATGCCTGGGACAGGCTCTGCAAGCAGACGCTGTGTTTCCTGGAATACAAAAAGAAACAAAGAAAACATTTAAGAGCTTGTTTTTAGTTATTGTAATAATGTAATATATACGTTTATGTTGGCAAATTTATTATTCTACTTTATCATCAACCTAGAGCTGAATTAATGTCTTTTTCTACACATGATAAAAAATAGGCATAGGCATAGCATTACAAATAACAAATAATATATTATTACTGGTTACTGAAATTTGAACACCAACATTTATGTTGATTCAAAAATAGTTCACAATGTTGAATGTCATTATTTTTTAACAAAAGAAGTATAGAGGCAGCTGTATATGAGTGACTCAGTGCTTTGACTCTGAGGACACACTGTGCAGCAGGCAACTGTCAGCCACCACCCCACAGTAGACAATTACTGTCATTCCCATCAGCCACTGCAGCAGAGCTACTCCCATCTACTCACCGCTGAGTGACCTACAGGAACACACAAACTCTCACACACACTCTAAATGAAGAGCAGATACCTGGGGTGTGACATGCACGAGCATGCACAAGTGACACACCTGACTCAAATTAGTGTTGTGTTGGTCATGAATGATTCGTTCGAAAGAAACTTTTGAGTGAACGAACTGACTGGGATCACTTCATGAACTGAGCTGCTCAGCAGCGAGTGTGGCGGCCGGGAGTGGAACTGCAGCGTTCTGTGAATCACTCGTGAAGTCGTTCGCCGGCACCGTCACTCACTCGTGAATCTTCGCCTCTAGCCAACGTGCACCGAGCGGGGAGGGAGTGACTAGTATGAAGAACTGTGTCTGCCGTGCTGCTATGATTCGTTCGCGCTGTCAGTCACTGATTCAGTCATGATTCGCGAACGAACTGACACACAGAGAACTGGAGAACTGTGGCTGAGGACATGAATCTCGTTCGCGCTGTCACTCACTCTATGACCCGCGGCACGAACGTACTGCACTCAGGGAACACGTGAGTCTCGTAGCAGGGCACTGGGCTCATTCTAAGCACTGAACTATTCGAATCTTTTGAACGAATCATTTAATGAACGGATTCTAGTGATTCAGTACACTTAAATGAACTGCCGATCCTATCACTAACTCAAATTCAACAAGGAAACTCATTGTTCCTGTTTGACATGGAGCCTTGTAGGGATAAGCTAATTGGTATTAGGCCGATACTGGTCAAAATCACTGGGTTGGATAGCAGACAAGAAAAATGTTAAACATAAAAAAACCTAATTTCACATAAAAGCATCTTTAAAGCATTAGCACTAATGAGTTTGTTAAGCTTGTCAATTTTAAAGAAGCTAAAATGACTGTATAGGACTGATATTGGTATGAGTAGATTCTCATGGCTGTGATAGCGGTATCAGACAACAAAATGAGTGATGTCTGTATGTGTAATACACACAACAGGATAATAAATAAACAAATCTGTATAATGAACTATAAACCATAGCACATCCAACTGCCACCACTCTTGTTGGGGACTTTCTTCTCCTGAATGCAGCTGGGAGTGAGATTCCTGAAATATTTCAGATAACCCACAGACAAAACCATGCAGTGAAAACACAGACACGAGCGGGGCTCACAGTCCCAGTCACACGCTATGTTGTCTCAAGGGCTCTGTCCACTAAACGTCAACTTCCAAACTTCCCACCTTTTCCCACCAACAGCCTGTCTGTGGTTTGTTTACTCACCACGTGCACAACTCCTCTTAAGATACATTCTTTTTCCTGTGATATCAGCCTCAACATACCAAGTTCAGCTCCATACAAATTACTTGATCCAATAGCAGAGAAAATTAACCAAAAAGAGGATTTAACAAATATACATTCCAGCTAATAAATATCCTGAAGAAAAACAAAAACAATGAATTTAAAGATATATGTAAACTAAAAATGTTCTAAAATGACAGGACAAATGGTATATGTTTTATTGAGTGGTGTAGCTAAAGTCTTCACATCTATAGAAATCTGTATTTGTATTCGAGGTAACAGACAGTTTAATTTTGCTTGCCAAAGACATCAATCTTCTTTTCTGCAACTTCTGGGCAAACCCCAAGGAAACATGAAATATGCAGTACTACTAGTTAACCAGTGAGTTGCCTTTTGTTTTTGTCATTTTATTGCCTGTGTGTATTTGACACTAATGGATCACATTGCCATTTGCTGCACATTCTGTCGTCAAAGCTCAGTCGGTACAGCACTAACACACAGGGTAACCAAACAAGCCAACAGTCCCCATGATCCTACACTGCTTCCCTTTGTGATCAAACCAGGTCTTCTGTTTTTATAGTATTGTTTTTAGTGGCTCTGTGTGTTTGTCGGTCTGTCTGCTTGTGCTTCCACACTTGCACTTGCCAATATGACCAACAGAGGCCGCCAGTCTTGTTGTGTGAATGGGGTGAAGTCTGCCATCTCTGATTGTCTTGTTTTGGTTAGGAACAGGAAACAGATGGCGTGATGTTCAAAAATCCCTTACCAAAAAGTGTTATGTCAAATTTAAATAACATTGCGAAATAAATGTATTGTTACAAAAGCTTGTTAACTGTTAAGGATATTTAGTTTGAGTAAACATTTGAAGTGAAAAACCAAAAATAAGAGCATTCTAAATGATGAGGTCCTAAAATGACTGGAGCGATGCAGGCCCCCCTTGGGGCAATTGGAAATAAGTTATTAGGAATGTATGGTGGTAAGTGAGATGGACAGTCACTTCGTACTGAAATATTGAAGTTCCAGTGTGTAACAATTAGGCACGGTAAGTTCAATAAAATGTACAAGTTTGTATAAGTGTATAAATTAGTTTAGAATAAGCCTTTATATTCACTTTAGGCAAGGGTTGCCATCTTTCTGCAACAGCTCTTGAGGACAAACCAGCAAGAACATTTTTAAGTGGAAGCTTGCGAAACTAATGAAGAAAAATATCCTTTCTGGTATGTGAAGGCCACCGTAGTTCCCCGATCCACTTGGGAAATAGAGTGAGTGGAGGAGTCCTCCATTTGTTACAATCTGCAGTCTCAACATTAGATTTACACATTGGATTGATTTTCTCTATTCATGATAATCCCAATAATGTAAATTTACTACAATGCATTATTGGGAGTGTTTATTATATGTCTTATGTATAACATCCTATATTCCCCTGTCAGTTATTGATGCTGTCTCATTCAGCCAGGGGCCAGAATGTGTCATCCTCCTGCTTTTCTACTGTAGTTAAAATTCTAATAGGCAAAATAAAACTGTCAAATTAATAAGTAATGACCTTTTTGAGTAAATTAAAAAGGGTGTTGGGGACTGCAGGTTCAGCCAAATCTTTAAGTATAAACACGAGTGCGTGGGATTGACAGGACAGTGTTATCTTGTCAAAAGCTCATCAGAATACAAACAGTCCTAACACAGAATTAGCTAGTCTGGCTAGCCAAACATTCGGTTAGCCCCACAGTAAAAAGTTCAGAACACAAGCGCATTTATTAAGTGTGTTACACACACGACGAGCTCCACACAGAGAACATTAACTGTCATATTAACACGGCACCCGTGTATTCTACCTATCCCCTGCGCTATGGGAGTGAAACGGAAGTTACTTTAGCAGACTAGCGTTAGCCAGCTGGATGCTAACGTTAGCACAGAGAAGTGCACACCGGCGGAGCTTTGGGAGTTCAGGCTGTGCGTCAGACTGTGTGTGTGTTGTCCAGCTGTAACACAGAGTCATACACGCAGCTGCTTAAAGGTTGAAATAAACACTTGCCTTGGTTATCCTACGGGGCAGTCCTGCCATCTTGAATTAAAAATGCGGGCGTTTATCTCTCTCCCTCTCCCTCGCTCTCGCTCAGTGAGTGTGTGAGTGTCGTTGTCGTTGTTGTTGGTGTTGACAGCGAACACACGTCTTCCGGGTCCTTTGGTGTTGACAGAGGATGGAGGGCAGAGGAATACTACTTTGAAGTTGTGTTACAGTTAGAGTTATCTCTCTGTATTAAGATACAGTTGGAGTTAAATATTGTTTTCCGTGGCTCTGTGTCTCTCTGTGCTTCCGCACTTACAAACACGATCATCATTCCCATGTATATTATTGTTTTCTCATGGGGATACAGAAATTCTACTTCATTTCTGAACTTGCATCTTGCATCTTTCAACACATGCATGTGGTTATTGTTACAGCTGAGCTGAGCTCTATGTCATATTTGAAAGGTTTAGCTTCACAACAAAGTGCTCCATCAACATAACAATTTACAGATTCAACATTACTGCAATGTTTGGCCTGTATGCTGACTGACAGACACTGGATACTTACATAATATACATACACATAATTCACCATGGCTTTAAAAAAATAATAATAAGTATTTCTTAAAATCTATTGTACATTATTAAAAGCAATTTTAAATCTTAATTACAAAACTACAAAATTATAACCATTTATTTATATTAAATGACCTTAAATTCACAGCCCACATGCAGCACCGTCACGGTCAATCAGTAGTCCACACTTTGGGAATTGCTGGTTTGAATGATTGAGTAAAAAGTAAACAAAGTAAAAATGACAAACACTGTGCTTCCCTCTTATATAATATAATATAAAATGAAATATTTGTACTTTATATGGAAAGTGCCAAATAATATAATGTAATCCAAGACGTCCACCAGTTTATAAATGAAATAAGACTTTATTTTCACTGAAATGCATGACTGACCAATCCTAAAGCCATTCTGGACTATGAGCCTTGAATTCCTCTTTTAAACTTATATTAAACATTATTTTGAATGTACATATATTCTCTCTACCCTCTCTTTTCTGTTCTTCATTTCTGCATGTTTTTGCATTACTTTGTCTCATGTGTAATTTCACTAAAAGCTGGGAAACCTAAAAAGTAAAAAAAAAACAGGTGGATTCAGGTGCATTAGGCACTATTGTAATAATGATAATAATAATAATAATAATAATAATAATAACGTTAAAAGTAATAGAAGTAAGAAATAGATTATGTTGCATTTCATTGACAGATTCTACAAGAACAACGTTTCTCACCGTAGATGATGTCAACATTATTACATTTAAATCTGAATGCCATGGAGACACCAGCTGCATTTGCCCTTGTTTCCCTCTGCAGTTATAGATGGGGGCAGTTTTGGAAGCTCCTCCCTGACGTGCTCATGTGGACAAAAGCTTTGTCTCTTCGTGTGTCACGTCTGTTAGGTGAACATTAGCTGTGCGGTAAACTAAGAGGAACTTAGGAAAATTAACATTTTCTGTCCAGCATGCTATTTCTGCTCCAACACAGCCCGGCAGGTGGGTTAGATTATTATTATTATTATTATTATTATTGTTGTAATTGCTTAATCTTTCTTTAAATTGTTCTGTGGTATGATCTATTGTGTGTTTGCTACTGCAGGAATATAGAGATTATTTAGTTTTTTTCCCCAATTTGCCAGAATAGTAGGCTATTATATGATCTATTTCATGTTGTTCACAATTATTTTCACATTTATGAATTGTGCCATGCAGTAAAAATAGAATATTTCTTATTGGAGATTGTTTTGGAATACTTAACTATTATTTCTGACGGGTATCTGAGAATGGGCTATTGTGCCTTTGTCAGTGATAGTTATGTCTAAACCTTGACCCTGAATTCACTGTCACAACATAGCATTAAACATCTGTCATTGAGTCTTTGTGACTATGTATGTCACAGTCAGCAGTGCACAGTGTGAGTCTGTTATTAACTCAGGTTTTCTGGTTTCTTTACTGCTCATTTTGACTTAATCATGGGAATCCTTTGAACTATATTTTATAGTATTTTATAGCTTCTTTAGATGGACTTAGATTTCTTACTCAATCTTATTAATATGTGTCCGTTTGTAAAAAGGCAGAATTACTGGATTATAAACTCGTGTCATTTATGACAGAACAACATGATTTGCTGTCACTTATCCACATTTTCGTTAATTCTTTGCTGCAGTGTCTTTTTGCTTTCTGCCCCTCCCCACTTTACCATCCCTCCAAAAGATTTTCCATTGTTCAACACACACGGAAACAGATGAACCAGCGCTTAATCGGGTCCCGTCTCTCAGTGCACAGAGAGAACAGACAGTATCAGCCACATTACAGGGGCTGCTGCTCACTCACACACACACGCCTTGACCCGAGTGTGAAGATCTCTTTTGACAGGGATTTAACACACTCATATATCAACTGGGAATCATTTACTTAGAGACATTAAAGTCAGCCTGACACTAGAATTACTCTTAACAACAAAATATATATAGTTATATTAGTAATATAACTAATTATCATTATTTCTCCTTAAAGTCTCATTGTGTATCCGTTGCATGTAATGGCAGTTGTATTTAGATTGAAAATACACTTCTACAGTCACACTTCTGGGTTAGGCAAGTTTATTTTTAAGCAATTTTAAATATTACACCAAAAACATTGGAATTTGAAAGCGACAGGAACAGAAACAAGGGAGCAGAGTTTCTAAGAATGAAAAAACACTGGAATTAAAATATAATAGTATTAGTATATAAACGCGGTGAAGACACGTTTAAAACATGTTTGGTGTTTGTTTGTTTGTTCGAATGATTCTTTCATTTTCTTTCATTTTATAATTGTATTGTTTTACGCATGGATAGTATATAAAAAGTTGACATGGTCTTCATGGTTTTACTAGATGAGTCCAACCTGGAAGTAACAGTAAGTTGAATAGCCAGCAGGGGGCAGCTTCACTGGCTGCAAAAAAGAACTGAGATTGAATGGGAGTCTGTGTGAAAATTAGTCTAATCAAGAAATTATTTAAATCATTTATAAATGTTTAATTAATAAATCAATACCAGGGAATATCTACCTGAGGTGTGCACACACCGTATAATTGAATTTATAACACCAGTGTGATTGACAGCCGGTATGATATATTAGTTATACATATATGTATGTTTTTTGTAGCAATAGATTAACTTTGTATTATAAATATGAATGTTTTGTTAGGGTTAGGGTTATGTGTATGTTTTTTGTAGCAATAGATTAATTTTGTACTAATATGTTTGTATTGATAACAATATAGCATTCATCAACACTGACTCTTTTATTTTGAAATTCTGCTGAATGTCATCGCCGATATTGTTGCAGTCTCATGATGGAATATTGTGATATCATTTCACGCTCATGGTGCCCAGCCCAACGAACAGTGACTCATTTTCGACAAGTGTGGTCTTATTTTGTTAACATCCTGACCAGATGAGACGCTCAGTGGCCCCCAGGTTATTTGAGTTTGAGACCCCTGCTCTATAGGAATAGATGTTGCTACTGTAAAGATTTACAGTGATGAATGTCTTTCATTTATATCTGTTGTTTGCTTGAATTCTTTTCTTCATTCTTAGCTCACTGGAGCACACGTTACATCCTGCTGTGCATAGCCATCATGATCGCCTCCTCTGGACCAGTCTCTCCTTTCCACGCTCCTCCAGTCACAACAGGTCTCCGCTCAGCTTTCTCTGCCACACAAACCACCAGCATAGTGGGAGGCAGGCAGAAGGTCGTGACCTTCGACAGGCTCATGGTCAACATCGGAGGGGATTTCAGTCCCGACGGCGGCCGCTTCCGCTGTCGCATCCCCGGGGCTTACTATTTTTCCTTCTCCGTCGGGAAGTTTCCAAAGAAAATACTGTCAGTCATTCTGGTGAAGAATGGGAAGGAGGTGCAGGCTATGGCGTACGACGATTACCTCAAGAAAGGGAGGAAAGTTCAGAGTCAGAGTGTCATGATGGAGCTGAGGCACATGGACACAGTGTGGCTGCTTTTACAGCCGTCTCCTCAGTACGCTTTGTACAGCAATGCCGGGCCTTACATCACCTTCTCTGGCTACCTCATCTACCCTGACGTATCCACAGCCAGCTACACCAACAACCACCTCTCTCCACCAGGCCAGTCCTACCCACACTGCCCTCCTCCTGCTGACCCACAGGTCAGAGGTCAGACGTCAGAGCAGCCACGGTCAGCCTTCTCTGTGGCCCGGACATCCACGCTCATTGGTCAGAGCAGCGGGCGGCAGAACAAGCGACCTCTGACCTTTGACGTGGAGTATATCAACATCGGGGGACATTTCAACAAAACCTCAGGCCTTTTCACTTGCCGCTTCCCGGGCGCTTACTTCTTTGCCTTCACTGTGGGGAAACACCCTCGCAAGGCCGTTTCTGTGAAGCTGATGACGGGGAAGGGAGACGTGCAGGCGATGGTGTTCGACGACGACACGTCAAAGAGGCGGGAGATGCAGAGTCAGAGTTTGCTGCTGTCTCTCAGGAGAGGCGACACGGTTTGGCTGTACAGTCAGCAGGATGAACGCTATGCCGTCTACAGCAACCAGGGCAGGTACACCACCTTTTCTGGGTTCCTGGTTTATCCCGAGGCAGAACTCTTCACACCGTCGACCAACTGGGACACAACTCAACTCTGAATGTGTTTTTAGTAGCAGAAAAGACAAAAAAAAAGTTTTTAAAGAAACAGAAAAATAAATTCTGCATCACCATAGAGCGAGAACATTCACTACTTTTTTTTGTTTGCGATTGACTTCATTCTCAGTAAATAATTGAGTTCCAAATTACACCACAAGATGGTGCTATGACACAATAGTGTACAACATGGTATTTGTTCCTGTACAAAAACAAAAGGCTAAATGTATTATTTGTGTTTATGTATAAATTATTGGTGAAGTCAAAATTGTTTTTTTCGTGAAAAAAAAAAAAAAAAAGATCATTTAATTTTATATTTAATAGTTTGGATGCTCTGTATCTGTTATGTTGCTGTTTATGCTTCCAGGCTAATCTAAAATAAATGTATACACTTAATTCCATTACAATGTCATATTTGCCTTTTATGTCAGTTAATAAAAATGTTTTGAGAGGGTTAAATAAATGTCAGTTAAATCTACTGACTGACTGACTACAGTTACAACTGCAGTTAATGACAACGACAACGATAATTGGCATTAGGCAAATAAGGAAGAAAAGAAGTAGTAGAAGGATTGAAGGAAGGAACATTCAAAAAGTCAAAAGGTCAATTGGATTTTAGATATTCTAATACACACACACACACACACACACACACACACACACACACACACACACACTGTATATACACACTACCAAGTAAATGGAAAGGTGTGTCCAAACTTTTGACTGGTAGTGTATAAAAGAATATAAATATTGGCAGAGTGGTAAATACTGAGGCATAAAAAGTCAATGCTGTTAAAGATATTTAAGTTACATAATTTAAGTACATATTGGACAAGAATTTAAATTTGAAGAGAATCATGCTTTTCAGATGCAGCTGTTTTCTCTGTGCTGAACACAAGCTCATATATTTACCCTTTTAATCACATGATTTATTTAGAGGAAAAACACAACACTTCAATGTCACACTTACTGTATTCATTTGTAACTAACTGTTACAGATGAAAAATAAAAGAAGCTATTATTTAATTGAACCTTACACTTTGAATACGTTCCAGTGTTTGTACTTGGACTAATTGCATTGGGTCTTTGGGATGTTTTTGATTGATGTTCACAGGTATAGTTTCCTCTCTGTGTTGTAAACACTGTCATTTCAAATGCTTCTAAAAGTCTGACTTGGCTAAATGACACAGGAAATTTAGACAGTGATGGTGTGAACCATGAAGAAAGTCCATGAGCAGAGCAATAATCTTTAAAACTCCTGGAGTCCAAACATGACATGAATAATATGTCTTATAAGTCAATTCCCGGGCGCTTGTTTTGCGTTACTCCACGTCCCATATCTCGCAGAGCAGCGGGGTGAACTTGTGGTCGTTCATTCTCCACGATGTGAGCATCTCTGCGTGGTAATGGTTGAGTGTTCTCAGCTCCGTCAGGCGGCCCAGGAGGCGAGCGAAGTACTGCGGCTGCTGTGGATGCTGCAGGACACACAGCTTCCTCAGCACGTCCAGCATGGGCTCCTGGAGTCTCTCAACAGCCTGCTGGTCCTTGACGAAAGGCCGGTCTGCAGAAGAACAGAGGACACCATGTTGATACATATATACAATACATTTGCTGGTATTTTCCCCCCCCAGAATTTGAATAATTAAAGCTGCAGTATGTAACTTTGTTGTTGTTGATATCATTCTGCGTCTGTTTGGAACAGCGCATTCGTGAACTGAAGCAGAAAAAAACATTTCGGGCAGCAGAAGTAGGACAGACGTGTGCGAGGGAAGTGTAGCATTGTTCTTTTTCCTCTTTGCTAGGAATGTGTCCTATTCCCTGTGTCCAGACTGTACTGTACTGTGTTTACAGTATCCCACTGTAAAGTGGGATACTATAGGACCCTGAAGGTTGGTGTAGTGGTTAGCACTCTTGCCTTTGCAGCAAAAAGACCCGGGTACCTGGGTTCGAGCCCCGTTTGGAACAACTTCGGAACAAGGGCCTTTCTACATGTTCTCCCCGTGTGTGCGTGGGTTTTCTCCGGGTTCTCCGGCTTCTTCCCACAGTCCAAAAACATGCAATATGGGGATTAGGTGATTTGGTCACTCTAAATTGAGGTGTGAGAGTGTGAGTGAATGGTTGTGGCCCTGTGATGGACTGGCGAAATGTCCAGGGTGTACCCCGCCAATCGCTCAATGTCAGCTGAGATAGGCACAGCACACCCCCCGACCCTCTAGTGGAGGATGAAACGGTAGATAATGGATGGATGGATGGATGCACTTTGGCACGTTTGCTCTGTGTGCGGAAGTATACCCAGGGCCTTAAGGGAGCATTTATGTGTATACAGCAGCAGCACAAAAGTGGGAGGAGACAAGAAGTGTTTATCCCATCTAACTGCCAATCTTTGATCTTAACATAAACTAATCACTTCCTGTGTGCAGCACGGTAACGACACAAACAAGAGATCTTAGATCTGCTATACTGACAATGGTTTTTGACAATGGTTTGAATGTAAAATAATTTTGTTTACATTACAGATTTAGCTATATTTATGTAAGTAATATAAGTCATGATTCATTCATCAAACCTATATCTCTCCTATTTAACATAGTATTAACACATTATATGAAGAACACATTTTCTCTCCTCTCAATTAATATTGTGAGTCGGTTTGTGATTGTCATAAAGTTTGGGAAACAGCGTTTTCTAGGTATCAAAGATCATATACTGTTGATAAAATACCCTCTGGATCAGGAAGCTGTTACCTGGAGTCAAGATGGCGATGGCTGTGAGGAGAGCCTGTTCCTCCTCCATCATGTGGAGTTCACCAACGCTCTTGTAAAAGTTGAACATGGGCGTCATGAATTCTTCTGAAATACCTGCAGAGAAGGAAGTATTATGTTGGCTTCATATACAGCTTTCGAAAATATTGCTAGAGCACTGGTTTCATAAGCTCTTCTTTGAGGTCCAATGTGAACGAATCATTGATGGTGAGACTGCACATAGCAAAATCCAAAAAAAGAAGAAAATTACCTTCTTGAATGGTTTAGAACCCACCATAGTACAGAGACTGCACTACTTAGAGTAAAAGATGATATTCTTATGGCCTCTGAAAAAGGACTGGCTTCTATACTGGTCCTGCTGGAACTCAGTGCAGCATTTGATACTATAGATCATCCTGCTACATAGACTAGAACAAGATGTTGGGATTAGAGGATTGGCACTTGTCTGGTTCAAGTCCTATTTATCGGACAGATTTCAGTTTGTTAGTGTAAACGAGGAATCCTCCATATTCACTAAGGGTTCCGTGCTCGGACCTATTCTTTTTACCCTGTACATGCTGCCATTAGGCAACATTATCAGGAAACACAACATAGATTTTCATTGTTATGCAGACGACACCCAGCTATATGTATCTGTACGACCGGACGACCCAAACCCATCTATTAAACTCCAGGATTGTCTCATAGACATACAGACGTGGATGACTCGGAACTTTCTGATGCTTAACACAGAAAAAACTGAGGTCATGGTCCTCGGGCCAAAAGATATAAGAGCACCACTTTCAAGTGGAGCTCTAAACCTAGGCACTAACACTTCAGTCCCTTGCACTACAGTAAGGAACCTAGGAGTCCTGTTTGACCAGGATTTATCACTGGATGAACACATTAAGCATATGTAGAACAGCCTTCTACCACCTTCGCAACATCAAGACAATTAGAAATATTATATCACGACAAGACTCTAGACAGTAACTCCTTACTGTCTGGATGTCCTAGTAAGTCCTTGAGAAGCCTTCAACTGGTCCAGAACGCAGCAGCACAGATACTGACTGGAACCAGACGACGTGATCATATAACTCCTGTCTTGGCTTCTCTTCACTGGCTCCCAGTGAAAAGTAGAATAGTTTTTAAAATACTTCTACTCACATACAAGGCCCTGAATAATCAGGCACCTTCTTACATTTGTGACTTAATCACTTTATATCAACCAAATAGACTGCTGCGCTCCCTGAACTCAGGTCTACTGGTTATTCCTAAAATAAAGTAGAAAAAAAGTAGAATCGGTGGTAGAACATTTAGCTACCAGGCTTTATCTATCAACTTCCACTTTCAGTCAAACAGTCTGACTCGGTCTCTGCCTTTAAGGTGAGACTGAAAACCTTCCTTTTTAACATAGCCTATAGTCGAAGCTAGATCAGGTAAGTCCTGATTAGAATAGTCTATCTTATGCTGCCATAGGCTTAGACTGCTGGGGGAATTTCCCATCATGCACTTAGAATGAGCACACAGACTTTGCACGAGCCGCACTTTCTCTACCCCGTCCTCGATTTTTCATCCCTCACCACTTACCCGATGTCCCCCCATGAGATGTAGCACATAAATCCACATGTAGCTCATCTCTAACTGATGTTTAATCTCTTACAGTTCTGCTGACACCAGTGAACAACATGAGGTCAGGACAGGAAAGAGGCCTCCATCATCTTCAAGTTTCTGACCACAACAGTCTTCACTACAGGCTGTGACAAACCCAGTGATCCAGATGATCCTGGCATTTAAAGACTTTTTCACTTTTTATTCTTGTCATTGTGTATTGTATGTTTTGGGTAACATCTACTGCACGTCTGTCCGTCCAGGGAGTGGATCCCTCACCTGTGGTTCTCCCTAAGGTTTCTACCCTTTTCCCTGTTATAAGGTTTTTTTTTTTCCCTGGTAGTTTTTCCTTACCCTGGTCGAAGGTCTAAGGACAGAGGATGTTACCAACCCTGTGAAGTCCCGTGAGACAAACTATGTTTTCTAAACTGTGGGCTATATAAATAAAGATTGATTGATTGATTGATTGATTGAATGGTTGACCCTTTTTGAAGAGTGGTTGTAAGGTATTGCCTAAAGTGAGCCACTGCACCAGCCTACTATGTGGAAACTAACTCTTAATGTTTGCTGCCTTCAGGGACACAAGGAAAGACAGAGTTCAGCCATGCAAAAGGCTCTGCTTATTCTTTCTTGACAATACATTATTCTCACTGTAAGACAGTTGTGGATTAACAACTCCTGTGTCCTGTGATGCAAAATCACTGATTTTCTCTATGGACTTTGGTGTGAGGAGTCAGCACTTTAACTTAAGTTTCCAGCTGTAAAAGTCTGTCTTAATGGCATAAAAGTGGCAATTTTTATTTTTAAGATAACCCCAACTTAAGCAAGGATAGATTTTAAAAATATGTTCATCCACATGTCTCTGCTGCGTTAATTCTCGCAGTTAGCCGTGAAACTCCTGACACAACCACACTTCAAAAAACCTGAGCTATCCCTTTAAATGAATGCATTTACATATTAACATACAGTAGTTAACCCTTCACATATATATAACAAATACAGTCTTCTCTGCTTTTCTTCTTTACGTTATTATTCAATAATAATGAAGGATCATGAGCACAAACTGCTCTCGCTATGATTTGCACTGGGGGAGAAGACTGTCTGTCTGTCTGTCTGTCTGTCTGACTGTCTGTCTGTCTGAACACATCATCAAGCACTCAGAAATACCAGTGAGGTTCATAGGCAGAGACGTGGACAATAGCACTCTTGATGTTTTGATAAGAAACAATGGTCTCCTCAGACAGCTCTGCTGCCTTATGCTCCCAGACTGGCCTTTAGTGTGAATATCTCCCATCACTACTATTCACACCAGCAATGTGCCGAGGGACACTCACTCACACACACACACACACACACACACACACACACACACACACACACACACACACACACACACACACACACACACACACACACACACACACACACACACACACACACACACACACACACACACACACACACACACACACACACATATATCACACACACTCCTGCCATCACTGCTACAGTCTGTCTAACGGTCCAGCCTGGCTGACAGAATGGCACCTCAAATTATTTGTATTATTCCACCAGTCTCAATATGAATAATGAGAAAAAAAACTTTACATAACATATTTGTGTTATAAACTAAACCTAATTCCATGGAAGACCTGGGTTTATTTTACGCAGTCTAAAACATTGGCTCTCAAAGTGCGGCCCGGGGGCCAATGGTGGCCCGCAGAAACATTTCTGCCGGCCCGCAATGAATTACAGTTGATAGTTTTAATCCAGGAGCTACTAAGCTTGTTAAATGTTTATTGGACATTACTGGATACAGACCAATAAGTGTAAACAAAAATACTGGGTATTTACCTGGTTTCTATATGGTGAATTTTAGTGTATTATTGGGTTATAAGCTGGTAATAAGCAGGTAGCTACAGCCTCCAATTACTAGCTATTTACCCAGTAAATATATGGTAACAGAAATGTGTTACTTGGTATTAACCTGGAAATTAGAAGGTAAGAAAAATGGCCTAAATACTGGGTAATTACCCAGTAAATTATAAATTATTATTATATTAACGCTTATATTACTTAACGCTAAACTGTAGAACTGCAATCTGGTCATTAAAATGATTACAAATGGGATTTATTTCTGTTTTTTTTCATTGTTTTTTTTCCTTTGGTGGCCCTCAGTCCAATGTTGGGTTCCTAAATTGGCCCTCAGGTATCACAACTTTGAGAACCCCTGGTGTAAAAGTATAGTTGTTTCCTTGTAAGTGTGAGTGTATGAGACATTTCTTAATTATCTACACTTCTAAATCTACAATATCTTAAGAATATGTTTGCTGCTTTTTCTGACAGACGACCTTTTACAGCTGGACATTTAAGTTTCTATGTATCATAATGCTCCCAGCACCAAAATCAGCAATGTTACTAAAATCATTCATTTTCTCTATGGACTTTGGTGTGGGGGAGTGAAAAGCTGTCTCGCTGTAAAAAACAACAACAAAAAAAACATATTCCTAAGATATTGTAGACTTAAAGGTGAAGTAAGTAGTTTATAGTGCCATCTCGAGGAGAGGCTGACATTTACAACAAAGAACTGCTCCTCTGCTCACCCCCTCCCTTCCCTGAGCGCTACGGTATCCACAGCCGGTCAAATGTTGTCCTCGTCGTCTTTCTCCGTGTCAGCAGATGAGGTTTGTGAGGCGAGGGAGAGGGGGAACTACCACGGAGAGAGAGGAGACGGGACTTCCGCTACAAGTAAAGAGACGCTTGATTTGTTCTCTCAGGTTTGTCCTTACAGGCTCCGGTAGAAACATGGCGTCTCGCTGCTAACAGTGGCTATGCGACCGCGGCCCGCGACCATGTTATTTTAAATGACTTTTTGAAACACTACGAAAATGAAACAAAAACTATTATACAGCGACTAGACAATGCAGGAGCACATAATATGTATAAAAAAAGTGGATTTTGGGTTATATAAACCCATAAATACTACACAGTGTCCCTTTAAGCAGGCATGCCTTTATGTGGTAAGCATGCCAACACACAGACCTAAAAAAGAGTGAAACTCTACACGTGTGTGTCAGTGTAATCCACACCAAACTGGAGATTAACAGGCCAGCACGCATCTCGCAGCTGCATCACAAAAGATCAGGCCCATCAATTATTAAAAGAGGATCTGACTGGATTTGGCTGCAAGGGGGAACTACAACCGAGTGTCGTAACGATGCAGGTTCACCTGCCCCTGGTGGAGCCGAGGCACCAGGACTCTTGAAGGTCAACGACTGTGGTTATCATTTAAAAATGTACGTGTAAAAAAAAGGAGTAGAAACTTCAAAGAGCACAGTTATTTTCACCGAGGTAGAATCCCAGTTTTATGTTTTTAGTCGACTCACCACTCTTGCGTATCCTCTCCTCTAACACTTCTGTGTGTCCGTTTGGCATCTTTCTGCTGAAAACCTGGGCTGAGCGCAGAAACATGGCCTCCACTGCTGAGCCCTTCAGCAGAGCGATTTGATCTTCATGGTTCAGAGACAGAAAACCTGCCACACACATCCAGAGAAAATACTCACTGTAATATGCCTCTATATGAAAAAACAAAAACAAATATTAAACTCTATAAGAGCTGCGAAACATGATACCTGGAATATTTTTGGTGAACTCCACCAGAACTTGAACTTGACTCGTTGCCATTTCTGTCAACAAAAGGAAGTTTTCCTCTTCACTGTACTGTTCTTGCAGCTGCAGAAACACAAGTCGTTATTTTACGCAATTATTACTCCTTTCATTGACAAAGATTGAGGAACAAAAATCACTGCAATTTCCCAACTTTTTTGGCAACCTTAGCCATGTTTCCATCAAGCAGAACAGTGCAGTTTTAGAAGTAAATCCTAATCTGGCTTGTGTTTGTTGGTCAGATGGTGGCAGCTACATACATGGTTCTGCAGGTCATTGATTGGTCGGGATTGGAAAGGGAAAAAACCCAAATACACTGTGCATTGCAACAGAGAGAGGATTTTTCCAAATGACTGCCTAATTAATGCTTTACTTGTTTATGAACTATGGAATGTCTTAGTTTATGATTCAGTGGTTCCGTGTTTGACACTAACAGTCTCAGGAGGTTAAAAAAAAGGTTGATTTTCCATTTACGTCTTTTTTTAAAATACATTTTGGGTTCCAGTCGCATGGTAAGAGAGGGTGACAAACATATTCTTATGATGTTTATGTTCTTATGATGCAGCTGTGGCCTAGTGGTTAGGGCTTCGAGCTCGAGACCAGAAGGTAGCCGGTTCAATCCCCGACCAGTCCGCAGCTGAAGTGCTGTTGAGCAAGGCACCTAACCCCCTCACTGCTCCCCGAGCGCCGCTCACTGGCATGGCAGCTCACTGCGCTGGGTTAGCATGTTCTCCACCTCGCTGTGTGTGTTCACTAACTCAGTGCAGAATTAAATTTCCCCTTGCGGGACTTAAAGGGTTCTTAATCTAATCTTAATCTAATGATAGTGTTGAGTAGGATTAGATTTTATTAGGTTGGATTTATGGTGCTAGAGCAATGCTCAACTCAACTCTACTCAGTTTGGTGTCAAAGCAGCTGTTTTTTGGTGTAACTGAATCATTAGAATCAGTTCATTAAAACGACTACTTCCTGCATGACTGGAGCACTGACTCCGTCTGACACAGTCACTGAACTAAAATACAACTGAACAGGTTGTGATTCAGTCTTAGAACTGTAAAACATTTCCGTTATATTAGTTGCGCAAAACCAGCTCAGGGTTTACTGCTCATAGAGTGAACTGAAATGCACAGAGTGAGTGAGTGAGCTTGATGGAAACTGAGCTTCAGCTGAAAATCTCCTCAAACAGAACGAAAAAAATAAACACTTTGGAGAAATATGAATGTAAATGTACCAGTTTTTTGGCCACGTCTTGAGGAATTTGATGTCTGTTATAAGCATCTACGACGACTTTCATGAGTGCTTGTTGCTCTTTGGTGATTTTAACCTTTTCCTGAATTTGAGAAAGGAAAACAAATGTAATGCAACATTTATTTCAACATATTGACACAAGTTGAAATGACAGATTATATCAAATGACGATCACCTTTGACAGTCTGGTGGTCGAGGTGACCTGTTTGTTGTCTGTGTTGTCTGCCCCCTCTGTCTCGTCTCCAGTGGACTGTCCCGGGGAAGCCTTGGTGTTCTTCCGTAGCCTTTTAGATTTACACTGGATCTCTGTCAGTAGACCTGCCAGCAGGGACAGACACGGTTTGTTGTACATATGGGTTTGAAATGGTAACACACCTGATAAAAAAAAAATAGTTTTGGGGAAGTAGTGTATAGCCAAGGAAGGAATGATTAGGTTGTGTTTGTGACCTAGATACAGATCTGGGATTTTGTTATTTTTTAATAATACAGTTATAAAATCTCAACAGTCAGAATCTGTCTATTACCTATTTACACTGAAGGAATTTGCTTTGGTGTTTTGTCCATTAACAAACACAGTAACACGAAAAAAAGAATAAAGAACAGTCAGGATCAACATTAAATAAAGAAAAACAATAACTGTACCACACATGTATACTTAAATAAATGAATATAAGTGCAAAACAGTGCAGAATATGAGAAACAGTTACATATTTGCTACACCACAATAATAACTTTTATTGTATGACATGTTCTAATCATAATAACAACACTGCATGTGTAAAAGTCTTCATTCCGTCACATCTCTATTTCTGTATGTGTAAGTTCAATCAAACAAGTGAAAGATTGAATTACAAAAGGCTCGACGAGATGGTGGAAAGTCATCAAATATTAAAACAGAAACTTCTCCAGTAAATTAAATATATGTGTCTATTCACGCTGTGATGAAAAAAAAAGGTGGTTGAATATGTTGAGCTGTGGTTGAGCCTGAAGGTTCAGTCCAGCCTGCAATATTCATCACAACATCACTGCACTATTGATGAGCAACAGGAGTCCAGTGTTTCAGCCGACAGCTCTGAATAGACTCTATAACTAAGAGAGTGAGCACATTTATCACACATTTGTTATATATATATATATATATATACAAGTATATACTGCATTACATACATTTCTGTTTTCATATTGTAGTTTGCTTCAGATTAAAAAAAAAAATATATATATAGAGAGAGAGATATATATATATATCTCTCTCTATATATATATAAATCCTGACATTCCAGAAGACACTTATAGCTTTTCTATAAGGCACTGATTGTAAAGTTGCGCATGCTAAAATAAACAGCAACTTTTTTTGCCACATTTAGCAAAAAAACATATAAAAAACATGTGAATTTTGTTAATGTTAGTTTTGACCAGATTTACAGCAATATTTGTGAGTTTAGTGATATTTACTTCTCTTGTGAAATATAATATAATATCAATGTTTAATCTGAAAAAAAAATCTAAATCTAAATGTTAAATATAAATATAAATGTTTTACATAGTTTAGGTAGTTATTATCAGGATAGTTTATGTTCAAGTTGATTTCCCCTGCTGGGGTGGTTTTAATTCGTTATTTGATTTTATAAACACAGCCTGACCTCCTCGAGCTTTTATTTTGGTAAATCCGGTTACCGGCAGTGTGAATTTGCATATTAGCTAAATATTTAGTTTCAAACGAAAGATTTATATTTAACATTTATATTTAACATTTAACATTTAGATTTTTTATTCAGATTAAACATTTAAATTATATTTTCACAAGAGAAGTAAATATCACAAAACTCACAAATATTTCTGTAAATCTGGTCAAAACTAACATAAAAAAAATTCACATGTTTTTTATACATGTTTTATTTTAGCATGCGCCTCATACTTTTCCCCTATAGTCCAGGCTCGCTTTGGCTCGCCACGGCACGGCACGATTTAGGGTGCATCTCCGCCACAAAATAGTACTGACTCAATGTGGGCGGAGTCATCACTGCAATCCTGCTGCTTGAAACTGCGGTGACAAACGAGTGACTTGTAAAGCAGTTGTTTTCAGTGTAACTGAATCAGTGAATTAAAAGTATTTGTCTGACACAGTCTCTGGACTGAAGACAGCAGCAGGGTTTGAGATTCTGATTTTAGACGTTTCCCTGGTAACTGTTGGAGATGAACCCTCACTTTTAGGACTGTTAAGTCTTTTTAACTGATCTACAGTTCGGCACTGTTCAACCTGATCCTTGTGCCGTGACGTCTCCGGAGCACAGACTCAGTCTGACACAGTCACATACTCTGGTAAATGTTGAGATTTCCCTGGTAATTGTTGCAGATTAACCCACGTTTTTTAGGATTGTTAAGTCTTTTCTACTGATCTACAGTTCGGCATTGTTGGGCTTGATTTTTGTGTCGGACGTCTCTTCCTGTGACGGCACTCTGGCCAATCAGTAGCCGGCAGTCGAGCGGTGGAAACACGCTTAAAGCATCACTTTAAAGACAAACAAATGACTTTTACTGGCAGCTATTTTCTTTTCATTTTCTTAAGGTGTCCGTCTACTGCTTCTATTCCTGTAGCAGCAACAAAAGCTGAACCTCTCCGTTGTCTGGTTAGTGATATTCGATCCACAGTAACAGTTACCGGCCCATGTCAGAATGGAAAATGAGGGCTCACCAGTGCAGCAGCTCTGTCAGCCTCTCTTGACACTTGACACTTATAGTTTCAGTGAATGCATGACAGTTCGTTAGCATATCAATCCCTGATTAACGGTTTAATGCAGCGCCTGGAGCAGATACCAGAGTTAGACGTTGAGTTTTGATACTTACATTCAGCCAACATGCCCATCTCTTTGCACTTCCTGAGCCGACACTCCTGGCATTTCCTCCGCATGTACATGTCCATCTCACAGTTTCCACCACTCTTACATTTGTACACAGCTTTCTTTGTAATACTCCGTCTGAAGAAACCTGCGCGTTAAAACAAGTTGTTAACATATACGAGGTACAGAAGAGGAGATATTCTACACAGAAGACATATAATTCAGGATCATTTACTTTTTATATTTGGACCCAGATTTTAAAGATGGCAACTATCATAAATCATGACATTCTGCATCTACAAACAGGAGAAAATGAGCTACAACCAGCTAAAATAAATAAAGTGCTTATATATATATATATATATTGGTTACTTACTGCCCATTCTGTATATTCTATTGTATTTTTATACTCTTAACTTTCAATAGCTCCGACAAGGAAGTGACATTTTTGCCAGCCAAAGGATTGTGGATTACATTTCTGGGAATGTAGGTCATGACCCACGAAAAAAAAAAATACATTTATGAAATTTTGGTGGTTACCTGTGCTCTCTGAGTGCTTTCTCTTATATTAGAATGTGCCTTTAATTGCAGTGTCTGCATAACAACTTGATACTGTTTTAATACTTTTCCCCCTGATAATTAAAACGTACTTAATTGCTTGAATTGCATTAGAGCTGAAACGATTAATCGATGAATAGATTATTAATCGATTACTAAATTAATCGGCAACTATTTTGATAATGGATAATCGGTTTGAAGCTTTTTTCATGATTAAAACAAGATTTCTGATTGTTTTAGTTTCTTAAATGTGAATATTTTCTTCGTTTCTTTGCTCCACATAACAAAGAAATCATTAAAACTGAATCATTTTTGGTTTGTGGACAAAATAAGGCATTCAAGAACATTATCATTTCCAGGTCTGACGAACACTGATCAACGTTTTTTTTAACATTTTCTGACATTTTATGGACCAACCGATTCATCGTGTAATCGAGAAAATAATCGACAGATTAATCGATTACGAAAATAATTGTTAGTTGCCGCTCTAAATTGCATATAATTATATTTGGACGTATGGGTGAAAAAATGCTGTTCTAATGCTGTGACAGAATCCCGTGAATCCCGCTGGGTTCATGAGCGGCAGACACACACACAGAGAGAGATTCTGAGCTACAACATTTAGCACAATGCCATGCATTAGCGTAACTGAGCTCAGGTTGCCGCTGCATTGTACGGCAGAAAGCTGAGAGGGAACCAGATCTGACGGCAGCAACAACACCAGGTTAGACCTGAGCCTCTTCTCAGTCAAATGGCAGGACAGAGCAGCTGCTGCACTTCAGCCATTGTCCTAACCTCACAGTGTGGAATTACACTCATATCCATTCACCGTGCTATTGGCATGAATCACAGCAAATTCACAGTGTCGTCAAACACGTAGAGGGAGACACTGCGTGACGACACGGACCCTGACACGGAAATGTGTTTTCCTGTTATATAGTGTCTTTAGATACATATGCAATGTTCTCTATAAACATGTCTGAATGAATATAAAGTATATGTTTGAAAACATGAAATTGCTGCTCACTATGTTCAGAGATGGGGCAAAAAGTAGGGTAGTTATAGCTCAGTAGGTTCAAGGCTTATCTAGTGTATAAATATACATATATATACACTACTGTTCAGAAATTTGGGGTCACTTAGAAATATTCCTATATTTTTTTTTTTCAATGAATATAACATTAAATGAATCAGAGATACAATATTCATTGTTAATGTGGTAAACGACTATTCTAGCTGCAAACGTCTGGTTTTTAATGTAATGTGTACATAGTTGTATAGAGGCCCATTTGCAGTGTTCTAATGGTCTGCTAATTGAAGGCTATTGGATGATTAGAAAACCCTTGAAAAGCAAAGTTTGAAGGGCAAAATTATTACTTTGAATAAAAATCATTATTTCTAATCATGTCAATATCTTGACTATATTTTCTATTCATTTTGCAACTCTTTTGATGAATAATATATATATATATATATATACATTGCACTGTATAGGCCAGGGGTCTGCAACCTGTGGCTCTTCAGCCTCTCTGGAGTGGCTCCTTCTAGCTTTTCACACTCTTTTTGTCAAGATAAAGGGATAAATAAAAGAGTTTTGATATTTTGTCCGTTTCGTCCAATTGGAAAAACCTCCCCCCAAAGCCATTAAAGTGGCTCATTTTAGAGTCCTGTCCATCTTTAGATCCATGTAACTGACGCCAGCCAGGTTTTCTCAGACATAAACTACAGACAATTGTTTTATTTCATTTCAAAATGGTTTTGCTACACTTTAGAGGTTGGGTATCAACTTGCGACAAACTGTAGTTATAAATATGACATATGACTTAAAAATATGGTATATATGCATCCATTTTAGGGATCAAATGGGTTTTGCGGCTCCAGATTGATTTTATTTGGGTGGCGTGGGCACAAAAATGGCTCTTTTCATTCTAAAGGTTGCAGACCCCTGGTATAGGTGTAATTCACATTAACATGACCACTACATTACATTACCCATTCCAAATCAACACAGATGAGATTTGATAGTTCACATTCATAACTACAAGTGCCTTAACTCTGACTTTGACGGCCAAATATCATTAATATCTGATCTAGGATCACACAGTGAAGTCACAAAAGTTAATTCATTCACTCTACCACTTTTTCCTGCACACGAGGGTCACAGGGGGGCTGTCCAGCTGACAGAGTGAAAGGCAGGGTACACACAGGACCACATAGAGGCAAACACCCATGCACACACAGGGAGAACATGCCAACTCCACGCAGAAAGACCCTTGTTTTACCACTTGGTTTGGAAATATCTTGCTGCAAAGTGAACACCAACCGTGTGGCCCAAGTCACACAGGTTTGATGTGAAAATCAGAATTGACCATCAGATTTCTGTGTCCTTACAACCCAGTCACAAGTCACTTCAGCCTGTTTCTCTACATCTAGTCACAGAAGTGCTTCATAAATGTGTGACTGGATGATCGTCAAAATACACACAAAACAGTTACCATTTGACTAAATGTTGGTAATCAAACCACATTCTGACCTCAGCAGCCTTACATTTATTTTCTTAGCTCTATCAGTTTAAACACTCACTCACTCACTCACTCACTCACATACTCTGCTGCTGTTACTGTGGATATGAGCAGACGCTGTCATGTGTCCTAAAAGTCAACAGCTAAAAACAAGACCTTAATCTCTGAATGTGGGCCAAATGTCATTCTAGTCATTAATCAGCATAAATGTACTCATAACCAGAGACCTGGGTGTACAGTTCAAGTACAGCCTTGATTTAATAAATACATTTTAAAAAGCTGATCAATTCAAGTAGTTTTTATTCCACAGGACACATTTATCCATGGTGTGCAATTATCAACAGAAAGATCAGCATCTGTTTTATTTAATGCTCATAAATGATTGAAGATTGAATTTGAAAAAGCAGCATTAACATGCAAGCCTCTGCTAAACTGTAACAATTCGTGGCCGTAATAAGAATAAATGACCATTGTATGATGCTTCAATCTGAAAACCGAACTAAAGCAATACTGTTAGACTGAGGGAGCTTTTGTGTGTTTGAGGCAAGAACAGTTCATCATATCAAAGTGCAGAGTAGCTTTGTTTGTATATTTTTTTGAGCAGTAGAATTTACTTCCTTGTGTTTTCAGTCAGACTCCGACCTGTTTGCAGTCGTCTAGCTTTACTAGCGCTATGCTGCTATTGCTTCCATCTGTCTTAACACAAAACAAATCACTCCCTCTATGCAGCCACTGCAGCTTTAAATCCTATTTGGGATGTTGAATGTCTCTGAAAAGTACATTACAACTTTGATTTTTCATATTATTAACACACTGATGCATTGACTCATACATTTGGACAGCCTACCCAAGGCCTTATCCCCAATCTTAACCATAACCAGTTAAAATCTAACCCAAATTCCAACCTAACTACAATTCAAATGTTAACCCTAAACTCAACCAAGCCTCATTAGGGACCAGGTTTTAGTATCCAAGAGGACTACTGTCCTGACAAGGTGACAGTGTTTATGCCAGGAAAGCTCCTCCATAGGTAACAAACCCACTGAAATGTGTCTGAAGCTCCAGATGAAATAAACAGAGTGTGGATGAAAAGTATGATCTTACCCTTACATCCCTCACAGGTGAGAGCGTTATAGTGGTATCCCGAGGCTTTGTCTCCACACACAACACACAGTTCCTCCCCTTTCACCCTTCCAGCTTGTGACATGTGTCGGGTCCTCTTGCACACGGTGGGCACCACAGCAGACATCTCCTCCATCTCAGCATCATAGCTGACCTCCAGAGAGCCTTTCCTCAGTTCATAAATCCCTGCGTTTGAGTACCATTCGTCTCCACTGTACTGAGGGTAGTAGTTCTGATTGGAGTAGTACTGAGTGGACGACATGGTCGGCTCCATGGACTGGTACTGCATGCTGGGATAGCCAGTGAAGGGTAAGACGTCAGGATCCTGCAGGAGAGGACTGCCGTGATCTGCCAGAATATCTGAGACGTGAAGAGGAGAGCGATTTAACAGATGTGTGAACAAGAACATTCCATCCATTTTCTACCGCTGTATCCTCCACATGAGGGTTGTAGGGGGTGCTTCACCCTGGACAGGTCACCAGTCCATCACAGGGCCACATCTAGAGACAACAACTATTGACGCTCACACTCACACCTACAGTCAATTTAGAGTGTCCAATTTATCTAATCACCATATTGCTTTATTGTTCTTTGATGGGAGGAAACCGGAGAACCCGGAGAAACCCATGCAAACTCCATGCAGAAAGGCCCTTAAGGCCACATTATACTTCTCCGACTGCGTAATGCGTTATCCGACTGCGTCACCATGCAGACCATGGTGACGGATACGCGCTGCAATTTCCCGCCCGATCAGTAGGGGTCGCTGCGCAAGGTTGTTGTGCTTCTGGCTACAGTGAGCAATGGCGTCCGAGAGAGAAAGAGAGAGAAAGACTGTTGTTGTTGAAACAGTGGCCGTTTCTCACTTTTCTGTGTGACGGAACGCAGTTTTAAGATAATTTGAGGCGAGAAATTGGCCATTTAGAGTCTAAACATGTGCTGTGTGTATTAAGATATGACGTATTTATAGTTTGGCAGCGACGTTGTCGGCGGTGATCAGCTCTGTGCACTGTGAGCCGACACAGAGCAGCTTCGCTCGGCCTGTCCTGAGGACCAATCGCAGCTCTTGCCGTCTCCGTTGTCCCTTGACGGCGTGACGGACACTTAAAAATATTTCGTGCAGTCGGAGACGACGCAGAGGCTCTTCGACAGGCTCTGCGTCGACGCAGAGGACTCTGCGTAGGAGTATAAATTGGGCTTTAATCCAACCGGGCGCAAACCTTCCTGCACAGGCAAGAGTGCTAACCACTACACTACACTACAATTTTATATATAGCACTGATACAAATAACAGGTTGACAAAGCAAAAACAGGTGATCTTGGAGTCCGGACAGAAACAAGAGGAACACAAAGGCAAAGTCATGAAATTGAGAAAAGGAAATGTAAAAAAAAAAATTAAAAAAAAAATCTCCTGAACAAGATCATAAACTATTGTTGAAAGCTTTGAAAAGCCTCATAAATGGATACTGAGTAAAGATTATACTGCACTTTTCAAGGTCAAGGATGAACTTTCACACTTAGCGTCATTTAGATAACATACGCAGTAAAAGCTGGTCTATGAGCTAAGCATTCCTGCTACAGGAATTACAGTAAAAACCATGTTTAATCCAAAGGTTTGCCTCAGAGAATGCTGCTCAATGCACCGGAGAATGGTGTTGTTGTACTAATCACCTTTTAAAAGTCTTGTTCTTGTCTTGGATTCTGACGCGTTTACTTGGTTTCTTTCTCTGTCTCGATCAAAGAGGACTTTTTGGATTTTATATCCAGACCACGACTGACTTATTTTGTACAAATCATTATTGTGATTGAATGGAAAACCTTTATCTTTAAAACACAACCAATAACATGAGTACTCGAATGTTTTGTCACAGATATTAGCTGCCACCCCTCTTTCACACAAAGATTAAAGAAGATAAAATTAGGTTCATGGAGACGAGGAGAAACTGTGTGATTGATTGGGAAAGAAATGTTACCCAAGTGTTCAAATCTGCCTTCATAAAAACACAAATAACAGGAAGAGACAGTACAGAAAACAGTACACATAGCGGTACCATGCCCTCACTTTGGAGAGAACAGCCATGATGTGGGATCAAAGAATAGAATGTGATTCATGTGATGAATTAAACGTATCACCTCTCGACAAGGTCAGTGATTCCAAAAGACATGGCCGGGATCCACAGATGAGTTGCAAGAGATTTTTTGGGGGGGGGATCCCCAAACAAATATACAGAATGTTCCCCAACCTTTTATTTAATTATGTTTTAAATAACATGCATAAATTAATTTACAAAATAATGTATTTACCAATTCAAACTAATGTTATGTGTGTGTGCAGATATACAGTAGTTGCAGGTTAGTTGTTACATGCACACATTTGTTCTTTCTTTGGTTTCATTTAATTTCATGATTGAGTACCATCTTTAAAAATGGGTCCCCACATAAATAGTTTGGGACACACTGACCTACTTTCCCTGGGTATTAGCATATAAGACTTATTATTATTATTATTATATATATATATAGTATATAATATCGCTAATATTATATATGTGGACTCAAAACATGAACCAAATAGTTATGTCATAATGCATAATAATGCAGCATTAATGCTGTATAACCTCTTTCAAAGACGAACAATCCCGTTTGCAATGCAGTCATGCAGACAAGTAGATCAACATTGGCCCGTGCACCTGCTCAGATATATCGCTATAGCTTGTCTCATATTGGCAGATGTGACAGCTTATAGGGTTTTACAAAAAAAGGTAACAGTGAGTTATAATTCTCTAACTTCTAGTGGTTTTTGGTAAATAAAAATATCGACCGCAACCAATATTATATAGTGCTCAGTCTGAACTAGTCTCAGTCCATTAAAGCAATGTTTTGGTCTTGGTACACTCTTACACTGCCGTTAAAACTACTGTATAAAACACAGCCCTCTCTGTCCTTGAACTTCAGTTTTATTGTGGAAACAAATCTCTGTATCAGTTTTGTTTGAGGTCTATAGAAGCCGGTGAGAGTAAAAACAGTCTCAGCAGTAGTCTGCAATGCACACACCACATACTATACAACCTATTAATGAGTAACAGTTTGCTTGCACAGAGCACACTGTGTCTTTTAGAGCGACATAGTGTAAACCAAACAAGTTACTTTTCAAACTGATGCAAGAATGTCAATAGGATCCATAGAATATTGTGACATGGTATTTTCATCACATTTTCTTTAAAAAGATAATAGAACACTCTTTACAAAACAATACCTCTACTGTACAGAAATACCCTCGCATAGTGAAAGCAGACACTGTTAATACAAACAGAATACATGTAAACCACTGACCTCTTGAAGACTTGGTCTGGACCATCTCAGTGTGACCAAACACGGTATTTAGAGAATTTACTGTCTGATCTCAGTCCAATTCTGTATAATAGGTCAATCCTTGTCTCCGTGCCTGGCTAAAAAAAAAAAAATCTGTTTCTCTATTCTGATGGAAATGTTTCCTCTAAAGACGAGAGAAGAACAGATGAAGAACCAAACGTGTTGGTGTTAGCTTGAGAAGTGCCAAGGGGAGCAAAGGTTGTGACAGCTACTCATTAACAACCAAGACGCTCGCTCTTACATAATTACAAGTAGCTGGCAAGTGTGTAAAGTCGTTGTCAGATTGGGACAGTGGTACCATTTGGCTGCTACTGTTTGGTGCTTTTGGATTTGTCCAAAACGTGGAAACACCTGGAGTTGCGTAGGCAACTGGCCTTGCTCGAGTTCCTTGAAGATATTGTGAAGAAAGTGTTATAGTAGAGTTCTCAATGTTGAAGTTTGAGCCAAAGAAAAGACTTCAGTTGAGTCTGAGTCAGGTTCCAAAATTGGCCAATGCTAAAGTTTTCCCTGTCTTATATTGAACACTTATGGTCTACTGTGGGCACACAATCTGACATTATTTTGAGTATTTCGAATCCTCAGTCCTCTACTGTTGTGTTTCCATCATGGTACAGTTCAGTTTGGTATATTACAAAGTACGGTAATGGTTTGGAATAGTAAAGCCCATGGTCAGGCTGACAAAACAGACAACAATAGAGCTCCGGTAGCGGACGTCACACAACCAAGGTAACACCCTCATGGCATTGAACTCTGACAGTTTGTATCCAGCACTGGTCGCTTTCATTTTTGCCACCGCTTAGGCTGCCTGGTACACGGTGGTTCATCGGGACACGGGAGTCACGTGACATGCGGAGCTCTTTTATCAAGCTTTGCATGAGAATAGACTGCATGCTGTTTTTTGCCTCAAATTTCACGGGACATTTTACACCAATCGCAAGGGAGTGACATTTTTCTGACCCAATCAGCTGACTGTTGTTGACTGTACAGCACCATTTTACTCTGGTACACCAAGGGCAGGGTGCCAAAGAATGGTATGGTTGCGGCTGGTTATTTTGGTTCTATTCCTAATTGAAACGCAAAAAAAACCACATACCATACTTTCTTGAATTAAACTCTTCTGCAAGTGGAAACACAGTGAATGACTGAGACTTGGGGCCAATTCCAATTCCTATCTTAACCCTCAAACTCAACCCTTAATCTTAACTGTCCCTCAAAACCAAGTGTTGAGGGTTATTTTGTCGCTTAGAAATGGAACACCCCTTAAATGCAGATACGTCTTCAGACTGTAGGGGGCAGAATAACGCGAAAGCTGCGTCCAGTCTGTCAACTCCAGATAAAGAAGAAGATTATTTATTACGATCCGTTTGTCAGTCAAGTTATTAGGTTGTCAGTTAGTTATAAGATGATACTCATACAAATACCACAACCACGGACATATTCAGCTGACAGTTACCACACACCACGGAAAAGTAAACGATAGCAAACGATCGCGTGTGCGTTTGCTATTGACAAAAGATCGTAAAATAAAAATAAATGTTACGCAACAATGACGTCAGTAATCCATAATTTGGGCCTAAACTAAAATAATACAATGGTTTTCATCATTTTTATATCTCTATATCTCTTTATATCTCCAAGCCCACCCTTGTGGGCTTGGAAAATCTCAATATTGAGGGCGATACAGCCCTTAAACTTGGCCCTCAACTTAATTTTTCTGAGAATCAGGACAGCACTTGCACTAGAGGGAGCGCATATTTTTGAGATTGAGGGTTAAGCAAGGAAGTGGAATTCACCCCAAGAGAAGACAAAAATCTCTGAAATGCATCCAAAAATGGTGGTCCAAGATGGTGATTATAGTCAACATTTACCTGCAGCATGATGTTGTCATTGTTAGCTCACATCACTTCAGATATGTCTTTCCGTGACCTAGATTCTGCCTCGTAGACTCACCAAAAAATTGGGCGCTCTCTGAGATGGAGTAATCATCGTTGGGCGGGATTTGCAGTGGTCCCACCACATTGATGTCGGGGCCCACCCACTCATTCATTCAGGAGGGTCGTCGGGCACCAGCTCAGGAAATACACAGATTGCAATGGTGTGCCTCTGTTTACTTCTGTAACAAGCATAGTAAATAATGTGAGTTGTGGGCCATAACGGAGATCTCGTAAACTTGCACCATGATAGTAATTAAACATCAGCATGGGAGTCTCTGCATCAACACACCTGACAAGTCTTCTCTCCCACTCAGGGATTATGTGTCCAGGAGCTACTGATGAGGAGGTTAGAGGTGGAAGTCAGGCGACAACACAGCCTCTGTGAGAGCATGTCAAGAAAAATCCATTAAAATCAGTTCCTCAAGTGTCCTGTCCCATTTCATATTCAAGTCCACATTAGTCATCAGGGTTAAAGGTGCCATATGTAAGAATATGGCCAAAAGCGGTTACTACATTCAAATTCAAAATTCAGAGGTCTTTTAGGTTTCGTTTTTTTTTTGCGTAACTGGCAACCCGTGGTTGCTCGGCAGCTGAGACTCTACTGACTGCAATGATTGGTAGCCGGCGGTAGGTGTCGCCACATGCCAAAACATGATTTCAAAACATAAACATGATTTACAGTATGCAAAATATTTTTTTAATGCAAATATTTTGTCTGTACTGTTGTTGTTGGTGAGTTCAGTTTGTTATATGAACATTATTCCTGAGTCTCTGTGACATATTAGGAGGATTTTATGGCCAGTTGATTTAGATTTATTACATAATGCTCCTTTAACAATATCATGAAAACTGAATTGTAGTTGAGTTCAAATCTGTCGGAAAATGTTTTGAAACTTTACTTTCACAAACCTCACAGCTCACATTTCTTTTTAATTAAAGTGTAATTTCCCCCGAGATCAAAAAGCAACCCACACCTATACATAAATCTCCGGTCCACACTTTCAGCCCACACAACAGTCAGACATAACTCTTTATACCTGTCAAATACATACGCTCTCTGTGGGCTAATATAAGAGGGCACTGGCTCATTAACATGAACAACAGTCTTGTAGCTCTTACCTTATTCTGGTCGGTTAATGTTTTATTCCAGCATGGTAATAATTCTCTTCAGCCTTTGTTTTAGCTCCATTAGCAGTCGCTGATGTGCAACAAGTTGCATGTGTCTGGACTCCAGTGAGAGCATGTGTGACCAGTTGAGGTCAGGGAGAAATGGATGGTTATTAATTAAACTGTCCATTCCTGTGCATGTCAACCCCCTCCTCCATCTCCCTTTAAAAAAAATCCCACTTTATCATAACAAGGCCTGCCTCATGAATCCGATCCAGCACACCACACCATGGTCGGAAATCCCACCCACATACACATGCAGCGTGCATGTAGTCATTAGTATTACACAAACATCTGAAACGAGTGTGAGCTGCTATCACTCCAAAGTCCAATCGTTTCTGTGCGAAAACAATGTCTGCTATTAGTTTGCTCATATATGTATTCTCATGAGCGTACCAAGACATCGGATATCATAAAACTTCTGAGCATGTGTGGTGATCTTTGCCATTCGTCCTTGAAAACCTCAAAGCCATTTCACCATATCACTGCCATGTGCAGGGACCGGTTTACACACACTCTGATCAGGGCAGGTACACTGATACAGGTACACTAATACAATACTAGTACCTGCCCTGATATCTTTGTGTATTCTGTGATTATCGGGAACATTTAAACTCCTAATGTCTTTATGATCCTTCATTTGTCAAAAAAACAAAAACCATTAATAGTTTAATCATTGATGGGTTGTTGCTCCATCCACAGGAACCTTCTGAGTCAACAGAAGTCTCTTTGAAATAAACACAACCTTTGCCATTGGTTGTTTGTGGACTACGTGGTCTCTGTTTGACACAACATGTGGGAAAAGACAGACATGTACAGTCAAACGAGTGAAAGCTGTCTCTCTGTTTTTTTTTATTGTGGCTTTAGCGTTTCCATTCACTGTGTTTAGATATATACCGGATTGTGAGCGACATGCACGCAATGAAACAAAAAACACAAAAGTGACATAATCGGCCGCATGCTCTCAAGGACTCGACGGCACTGTCAGGATGACCAGCGACAAAGTCTGTAGCCTTGAAAACAGTATCATTGACAGTGCGAGAGGGAATAATCGTGACATTTCATTGATAATTGCTCAGTTGCTGTGTATATATTTAGGCATTTTTTCAGTTCTCATCTCTTCTAGAGGGAGTAGTTTGACACGGATGAGGAATATCCTGTCCAGTAATTATGTCCCGTGGTGAAAATTAAGCAGAAGGGTAAAAAACGCAGATAAGACAAAGGATGTTTACCACAGGGTGATGGGAAACAGAAACAGTCTCAGTCAGAATCTTTCAAAATGTCTAATTTAAGCATGCTAACAAAAACAGGCAGTGTTAGCGATAGCTTGTACTGTCAGAAGATAATGAGAATGTACATCGTGCCCTCATGACAGTTATGTGGATAAATGAAAAGTGAAAATCAGCTACAGAGGAGGGGAAAGTGTAGAAGGAACAAAGTGCTTGATTATTTATTTTCAGCATGTTTTATTTCTTTTTCTGCAGCTATAAGGATGAGGGTCCTATGTTCCCCGGTCACGTACAAAGTGGGACAACATAGGACCCGGGGAACATAGATACGGTCCCGTCACCAGAGGATGGAACCAAATAACATTTTAGGTTTATAACACTTTTCTTTGATGGAATATCACAACAGCTCTTAAATATAGCCACGTCATTTACAGTTACAATACTACACTTCTTCATGTAAACACTGTTAGCATGTTAGCACGATATCATTAGCATGTACAGTAGTGTGCAGAAGTCTTAGGCCACCATTAGATGTTGTTGTTTTAGCAATGCTATATAATGACAATAAAGGATCATTATTTCTGTTTCGCTTTACTGGAACACATCCAGAAAATATGTATGCAGTTTTTTGTTGTTTAAAAAAAATAAATACAAATAAAATTCAGCAACAACAACAACCAAAAGACCATCCTCTACAGGTGTCAAGTATTTAGCATGATCTATCTTTACACTTGAACAATAACCTTAATTCATGTTACTGGTAAATCCTGTGTTTGTCCTACTATTTCATTTAAAGAAGTATCTGCTGTAAAAAAAAAAAAATCTATTACGCCAGGTTTATTCAAGACATGCTTGAGCATTACATACATACACATGTTGCATGAATTAAACTCATTGACATCTCACTAATATGTAAGAGCAGCATCACTTCCTTCCAAATTCCAATGATCACAGTATTTGACAGACAGAAAAAACAACAGAGGTTGTTTAGGTGCCTGAAACTTTTGCACAGTACTGTACAATCTTACAGAAACCAACTGTGTCTTACACTTAGCATCATGTAGGCATCTTCCCTTGCTTCAAATCAACGCTTTCCATCCCCATTTATAAAGAAATGCACAGATGCACCTGTGCCATGTAAGTAGTACATGTTGGTCTTAAAGGTTCAGTGTTTAAGAATTAAAGACATCAAACAGGAGGGACTGCAGATTGGAACAAGTGGAGGACTCTAATGTGCACCTTTTCCTTCCCCAAGCAAATCAAGGAAACTAAAGAAAGGATCCCATTTTTGATGCGTGCAAAGGGCATGCTCTGGCAACTTTGTCCATTCAGGCTGCTGTACAAATATGGTGGTGTAAGATGGCAGTGATCGTGAAGCCAAGCCCTTGCCTAAAGTACATATAAAAGGCTATGACAACCAAACAGCTTTTGTCAACCGCTTATCTGAGATGGGGGTAGCAGCTCTAGCAGGCGGCCCCAGACTTCCCTGGCCACACCGTTCAGCTTTGACTGGGGGATCCCCAAGCATTCCCAGGCCAGTGAAGAGATATAGGGTGAATTCCAATTCCTTGCTTAACCCTCAATCTTAACCCTCAATCTCAAAAATGTGAGCTCCCTCTAGTGCAAGTGGTGTCCCGATTCTCAGAAAAATTAAGTTGAGGGGCAAGTTTAAGGGCTGTATCGCCCTCAATATTGAGATTTTCCGAGACCACCCTTGGGAGCAAGGGCTACCCAGAATGCATTGCGTGTTTTCACATAAGAAAGATGGCGTCGAAAGCAACGAAGCGAGTGCGATTCAAATTAAAGGGATACTTCACCGATTTGAATGTGGCTTTGTATTGCTTGAATAGCAGTAGTATTTTTTTAGAAAATGTGCTTCCCTCCCTCAGTTTTTCCCTGACTTGTAAAAATCAGTTTTCCCTTATCCAAATGTGCCCTACTGTGAGTCAAACTGGCCTTTTGCATCACAGTAGGGCACATTTGGAGGGAAAACAGATTTTTTTACAAGTTTCTAAAAAATACTACTGCTATTCTAGCAATACAAAGGCACATTCAAATCGGTGAAGTATCCCTTTAAGTATTTTCTTTGTTAATAGAGATATAGAAATGATGAACACCATTGTATTATCTTAATTTAGGCCCATATTATGGATTACTGACGTCATTGTTGCGTAACATTTATTTTTATTTTACAATCTTTTGTCAATAGCCGGCCGGTGCGGACAACGATCGTTTGCTATGGTTTACTTTTCAATAAGTCGTGGTGTGTGGTAACTGTCAGCTGAATATGTCCGTGGTTGTGGTATTTGTATGAGTATCATCTTATAACTAACTGACAACCTAATAACTTGACTCTCTAAGTGACAAAATAACCCTCAACACTTGGTTTTGAGGGCCAGTTAAGATTAAGGGTTGAGCTTGAGGGTTAAGATTGAGGGTTAAGATAGGAATTGGAATTGGCCCATAATCTCTCCACCTTGTCCTTGGTCTACCTCTAGGTCTCCTTCCAGTCATCCTTCTGAGAAAACCCATTTCGGCCACTTGTACCCACAATCTTCTACTTTCAGTGATGACACATCGCTCATGACCAAAGGTCAGTAGATCGTTTTCGTCACAGTGGTGCAATTTGTTTGAAACAAATATCCAACACATATCCAAATATACTTATAATGTATGCATAATTCTGCCCTAAATGTTCCACAGTGGACCTTTAAAGCTTGTTTATGGTGTACGGTTTCATGTGTTTTTGTTTTGAAATAGACTCTTTTTTACATTACACCAACTGAACAATTTGTAATTTGATTATATATCTTTTTATAATACATTTTTAATACAGAAAATAAGACACTGAACAACCTCATTCACATTACTCAAAAATCCAAATCTAAATATTCACAATACAGAATAGAAATGTAGTTAATTACATCTCCAGTGTGTTCAAGTAAAGTGCAAATCAAATCAATGCTCTCTCACACAATATGATAATAATTAATCATTTTTGTACAAAATTGACATTCTCTTCTTTAGCAATAACGAACAGTGTAAATTCCTAAAGCTATTTCATTACCCTACGTTGTTTATTTAGCGACAAACTGCTTCTCTGTGGAGCAAACATTGGAGAAGCTGCAAAAAGGACAAACACCAAAAGAATGAATGGAGTTCCACTAAAAGCTACACAGAGTAATGTCAGCACTGAACTCACCCTCCATTTTGGCCCATTATGAGCTCAGAGTGCTATAAATAATGGAGGTGAAATGACGCTGGAAGACGTGGCTCACAAACGGATGGTGAACTAAGCAAGCGCTGCTCAGACAAAAGGAAAGGAGCATAATCATTCAGCAGCAGCCAAAAGCCAATAAGATTCATCACGTTAACACTGTCATCTGATGTCAAAGCCATTAGTACAGATGTTGCATTGCTGACAACACAAAAAAAACCAAGTGACATGAAGTTAAGTTTGCGTGTGATCAGTGCAGATATGTGTCATTATCACAGCATATGCTGGTCCATGGATGTTGTGGAATACTTTGATTATTGTTCTGATTTGATCTTGTTTTTGAGGATGATTCTTTATTATTTTTGTTCATTTGTTGTACCTCTAATAAAAGTATATGTTCAATTTTAGTATTTTCACTTAAAAAGTCCAGTGTGTAAAATTGTAGGAGGTTTTACTGGAAGAAATTGAATTTACTTCCTATAAATATGTCTGTAGAAATTAAAAAAAAAAAAACGTTAGCCTTTTACTTACATTAGGCAAGGGACTGTTTTAGGGACTTTATTTCTGGTATGCGATGGCCACCGTCGTCCTCCATTAGTTACAATGTGCAGTCTCACCATTCGATGCCACTAATTATTACACACTGAACCTTTCTAATATATGATCCAATATGTTTTTGTTCTGCAGTCTTTTGATTGTAGTGCGTTATAATTACACTTCTGTATTGAGCAGAAAAGGCAGTCCTTGGGTTCTTCTGCCATTTCTCCCAGGTTTCTGACATTGTTTGGGCGTACCAGCCTCACTGGTACTGATCCTGGTAGTCCCCATTCCCACAATGTTCCTCCTCCTCTTGCATGGTCACACCTCTCTTCTTTTTCCAGCCATGTTTTCGGCCAGATGAATTTTCCGTCGTGCCGTAAGTCTTCTTGGGGGCCACCGTGTTTTCGATGGTGAGCTCTGACTCCTCGGCCAGCTCGTCCTCGTCGATGATGCCACATTTCTCCTCGCTTGTGCTCTCGGGGTTGGCCCACTCCTGCTGCTCTCCTGACGCAAAGATGGCGTAGAAGATGACCCCAGTGTAATGCACCATGGACGCAATAACAAAGACGTTCTGCCACTCCAGGCGTGTCTGTGGAAAGATGAAAAGAGTCAGTGCTATTTCCATGATGCTCCACTTAGTAGAAGCTGTAAATCCTCTGAATTACTCAAGGCAGTAGAATTTTAACAGCTGCAGTGGGTATAATAAGGGTCCAAGATTATATATATAGAGCAACTCTGTGTTTCACCAGAAAGCAAACATGATGCAACAGAGGAAAAGGTACATTATTTCAGTTTCTGTCGATTTACAGGGGGCTGGAACATACAATAATTCGTCATTAATTCAATAATTTTTTCAATTTCAACATGGTTCTATGCACCTTGTGCTCGAACCCTAATCATTTCAACGGAATATGAGATGTATTCAGTAATAAAGACTCGATGATTAAAATGGGGATGGCTTGATAGCATCCTAAAACACTTTTATTCAGGTGTATATGGTTATCTAATAATATTATTCAGATCCAGGTCCAACACGTGTAACTTGGCGGAGTCGTGCAAACCAGAGCGCAGAGCGTCCATTTTGCCAGTGAACAGTGAATACTATTTTCTGATTGGCTGATAGGTCGCTAGTTCAGTGGTGCTCTGTCACCCCTCCTTCCCCTACTCACTCATCAATAACTCCCTGCCCACTTTTGGTAGATTTTCGAATACAGGCATTGGGCGGAGTTAGCCTCAGACCAGGGGTTTAGTTACTCTTTAAGTAACTTTGTTGTTGTTGTTGTTTTGTTTTTTAATGCCAGCTTAAAATAAGCTCACACAGCCGATATGATCACTGCACTATGACAGACAGTGTTTTTATTTTGTCTCCTATGTTTTATGTGCCATGTTTTATTTATTTATTGTATTGTTAAGCACTTTGTACCAGCTATAGCTGCCTAAAGCGCTCAATAAATAAAGTTGAGTTTAGTTGAGACATGTAAAACATTATTGTACATTACAGTCATAATAAATACATGTTAAACAATGCAACATTCCTGTACCTTGTGTATAGTCAAAGCTCCAACAATCAAGGGACACACCATTCCAGACAGTGTCCCCACCCCGTTAGAGATGCCCATCAGGATGCTGGCATAGCGAGGAGCAATGTCCAGATGATTCACATTAAAACCTAAACACAGTAAACAAGTATTTAGGGCTACAACAACTAATCGATTAATAATCGATTATTAAAGTAGTTGGCAACTAATTTAATGATTTAAAACAACAGTGATGTAGAGATACCTGAGATGGCAAATCCACTGAAGCCCACGGCCAGAACAAGGAAGGAGATGGCGACTCCTCGAGTGTGAGAAAAGCCAACCACCAGCAGCAGAGTGGCCTCCATACCAAATCCTGGGATAATACAAGACAAGAGAATGTGCAGCATTGGTGCACATAGAAATATATGAACCACGTGAAACAGTTTCATATAAGATATCAGAGTGTGTGTATTAGTACATGACGTCTAATTCTGGAATCTTATGGTCAGACTGTAACATACAGAGGACTTGGTCCAGGTTGGTGTTGCAAGACTACACAAAAAATAATCTGTAAAAAAACAACTGTACCGACCATGATTGTTGATTTACCTCAAGGACCTTTTGTTGTGATCTGGACATTTAGTTTTTACTTTCATTGTGTCTGTTTTTGTCAGAGTTTTTGTTTTTTTCTTACATTTTGTAGTCTTTCTCCCTTTGTATTTTGTTCCCTGTTTAATTTTGTGTCTTGTTTTATTGGTGTTTCTCATTCATCATCTATGACATCACCTCATCTATGTGTTCTGTCTGTTTCCTGCAAACTTTCTAGCCATTTCCCTCTTGTTCTTAACTGAGTTCATGACTATCTTTTATCACTTCATTATTCTTGGATTTTGCCTGAGTTCATCCCTGCACATATAATCAGTGTGCGAAATACCCATTAATAATCGGGGGGGTCCCCATCTGCCATTTGTTACGCAATACTGTGTCACCACCCCAGGTGCCACCCTGCAGTATTGGCTATCTTCCCTGTCAGATGTGGGCTTCTGTGGGCCTTTTCCACAGCGCCATTTGGAAAGCAATTCATAAAAACATTAAAAATACACAATTAGAAATAAAATATTTGACATTTCGTCTGGTTTAAAAGGATAAGAAAGAATGCAAAGTGTGTTATGTATGTAGATCATATATGTAAAACTGAAATTACAAAAATATTTAGGAAAAAAACATGCATTCCAATTACACGGCAACATGTTTAGACCCCCCTAGAATTTTGCATTTGAGGCTTTTAGGGGGGCTTGAGTGTTAATCAGGGGGGTCTAACCCCCAACACCCCCCCGTATTTCGCACATTGAATATAATACATTATATTTATTAGTATGCAGTGTCATGATAATTGCTTAACATACCTCCACAGTTCATGAGTTTCCTCACATTAGTGGTAGACATGATTTTGTTGCTGCGTAAATAGTCAGCCAGCTGACCCCCAATAGGAACCACGATCGTCATCACCATGTGAGGCACAGCAGACAGGATCCCCACCTGTTGAGTTCATCAAACATCCAGAAATCAACTAAGCCAATCAGTCCTGTGAGGAATAACCTGTCTGTGAATTGCTGAAGTCAGACTTTAAGACTAACCCTGCTGATGGGGAAGCCGAAAACTTCCTCAAAATACGCCGGCTGACTGATGAGGAGCAGGTAGAAGGTCCAACTGCGGCAGAAGTTAGCCACGATGATGGCGTAGACGGGCATGGAGGTGAAGAAACGACGCCACGGAGTCTTGAACTTCTGTGATTGTGAGACAGAAACCAGCGTAAGCCATGTGTGTGTCAGAATTTTAACCAGCTTAGCCAACAAGTGGCAGAACACAAACCTCAGTCGCACTCAATTTCATTGTTTCACCAATAGCAGTCTCAATGTACATCCTCTCCTCTTCTGTGATTGTCGGATGAGCAGCAGGACTTCTATACGCCAACAGGAGCCACAGAACATACCATATGATCCCAAACACACCTTTCGAAGCAGAGACAGAGACGACATAGCATATTAATCCATACATGTGCACTTAAAGATCTTTATCTCAGTGGCGACAGCTTTGTTAAGTGTCACAGAGCAGCGTGAGGGCAGCACTGACTAATTAAAATAAAACAAGCCCAGACCGTCTGTGGACTGCAAGAATTTTCATTATTAAAATTAAATGAGTTGGTCATTAGTCACAGAGTCCAGACAGGAAAATGCAAATTTACACCAATAAATCAAAAGATAATATCGCAGCTGAAGCAGAGTAGATTTTTATTAAAACACATTCAGCAAAGGCATGACTCATATGTTAGTGTTAATCATTGTAATCAAACTCAAAAGCAATTCAGATAACACAAGTGTTACTGCGACACAGCAACATGTCAGTAAAGGATTAACAAAAACACTTAAAGGACACTGGGTGTTTACTGACACCAACATCTGATGAACATCTTACATGTAAACATTAAAATATAAGGTTTATCAATTGTTATCAATGGGTTTATTGCTTCGTCCTATGTCAGCTGAGATAGGCACAGCACCCGCGACCCACTCTTTCCACTGATTTACAGATCAGCTGTAATCCATCCTTTCTTTTTGGTTATAATGTTGGTGAATTATTAATAAGTACGTCTCTAGGAAGCAGCCAATCTGCAGTTATACGTGTTAAGAAGATTTTAAATGTAAAAAATCTCAATGAAAAAGGTGGATGATAAAATACAGCTTAAGGAATTATTCCACAACTCACACCCTGTATCAGACTTACAAACCATTCACAAAGATTGATCAATCAGGTTAAAATGACTGTACTGTCGAGAACTGTAAAGTGTTTCGAGCATTCCGTTGGTGACTGTGTGTCTCAGATTTAAAAAATAATAATAAAAAAAATGTAAAGACATTTTTCCACAATTGCATTGAGTTTGAACATATAGTGATTTAAATCAGTCTCACCATAGATATAAAAGACAGAAGGCCAGCCGACGTACTGAACCATCACTCCAGCTAAAGGCATGGCGATCATCGCTCCTGCATACGATCCTGTTGACAAAGGCATTTATGAGATTCAGCACGGTGCCCACAGTAACAGAGGATCTCACAGAAGGACATTTCACAAGTTTACATATTATAGACAACTGAAAATTAATGTTTTTTTTAAAAGTTTTTTTTTTTTTTTTTTTTTCACTTTTTATTCTTGTCATTGTGTATTGTATGTTTTGGGTAACATCTACTGCACGTCTGTCCGTCCAGGGAGTGGATCCCTCACCTGTGGTTCTCCCTAAGGTTTCTACCCTTTTTCCCTTTTACAAGGGTTTTTTTTCCCTGGTAGTTTTTCCTTACCCTGGTCGAAGGTCTAAGGACAGAGGATGTTACCAACCCTGTGAAGTCCCGTGAGACAAACTATGTTTTGTAAACTGTGGGCTATATAAATAAAGATTGATTGATTGATTGATTGATAATGCTCTTCGGTTGTTTTGCTAGTTGCGTAGAACTTAGCCTAAAGCATATCATCAAGCTGTATCCCATTCGGGACCGTACCTATGTTCCCCGGGTCCTATGTTCCCCGCTATGTGACCGGGGAACATAGGACCCTTTCTCTAACCTCTCTGACTCTGACAATTTAAAGTCACACGTGTGAAATATTAACAATTTTCACCATTCATGATAAACCGAGATAAAGGAACATTGCCTCTAAATTTTGCAGTGTGCAAAGATACCTTATATCGTCCCATCCCTACTCACCACAGAATGAGGTAGTGGCTAGTCGACTCCGTTCAAGAGGTGGCGCCCATTTGGACCACATCCCATGGCATGCTGGGTAGGTGACACCCTAGGACGAACAGGGTGTGGAAAATGTCAAGGGTCAGCGTTTGACCTACGACTGAACACGGGAATTATAGGGCAAAGTCGAAAAACTTGGAAACGTTTAGTATTAGATGATAAAATGTTTTTTGTTGTAATAAATAAGATGCGCTTTAACAAAATGTAAGAATGTAAAATGTCCGACTATATTCGCACATAAACCCCCCCAAAAAAACATGTCTTACCTCCACCAGGCCCTGCAGGATGCGAACAAACATGACACAGCCATAGTGGACTCTTGCTGCTGATGGGATGAACATATTCAGCACTGATGTCAGGAAAATGGCCGCCCCAAACACCCTGTGGACAGAAATTATGTATTTTTAATTTTTTTTATTTTTTTTAAATCCACATTTTTAAAACCAGCCCGTCTCAACTCAAATGCTAATAAAATACACCCGCCAGTATCACAATAGCTTATCTGTTAATCTGTGTCACATTTTTAATTCCCAACATCATTTGCCGTGTTATGAAGAGATACATTGTGTTGTGTAAATTACACTAAATGTGATTTTGTTGACTTTTATGGACAGCTGTAAACACGCTGTTCCCTTCCCTTCAGCTAGCTAGCTATAGTCTTTAGGCTAGCAAGATAAAACATGCTAGTTTCAGTACAGATTGAAAGTCATTGTTCTCATATAATCTGGCAAAAAGCTTTTTTTTTATATGGCTTTTAATTATTTTTTCTAGACCAAATCTTGTTATTTGATACTAACTAAAGCGAGACAGTGTTCATTTTTTCGAGTAATAAATAAATGCTGAGGTTTTTTAGCAGGTTAGATGAACATGCTATTAAAATGTAGTCCTCAAGTTTTTTTTTTTCATAGTATCAATTGTGTAGTTAATTCTATGAAATCTAATAGAGAAAATGTTATGCAATAATACTTAAAGGTGCCCTATGTAAGAATGTGGCCAAAAACAGTTACTACATTCAAATTCAAAATACCGAGGTCTTTTAGGTTTCGTTTTCTGACGTAACTGGCAACCCGTGGTTGCTCGGCAGCTGAGACTCTACTGACTGCACTGATTGGTAAACGGCGGTAGGTGGCGCCACATGCCAAAACATGATTTCAAAACATAAACATGATTTGCAGTCTGCAAAATATTTTTTTTAATGCAAATATTTTGTCTGTACTGTTGTTGTTGGTGAGTTCAATTTGTTATATGAACATTATTCATGAGTCTCTGTGACATATTAGGAGGATTTTATGGCCAGTTGATTTAGATTTATTACATAATGCACCTTTAAGGCAAAAGCACAGCAAACCCTCCAATGTCAGAAAGATGTATAATATTGGCAGTCAGTTTATCTCTGAACATCAGTCAGTCAAAGCATCTCCGTCAGTCTCATAATGAGAGAGATCTCATGCATCTCAGAGATAAATACGTCCCTTTCAACCAACAAGTTTCTCCTTCATGGCCACACGACTGAGCTCCCCCCTCTCTCTTTTCTCCTTCACCTCCTCCCCCTTCCTTCTCTTTTTCCGAAACAGTGTGTAAGTGACACTTGTAATATTCCAGTGGCTGGTGTTGGAGAGAGAAATCAGAGGTAGGATCTTTCATTATTAACTCTGTCAGTGGCGTGTCCTCTTTTCCTGTGAAGCTTTTATTACAGGACTCCTATCTGCTTCATCAAACCAGCTCACCTCACCGTACAGATTTAACCCTTTAACTCCCTTCAGCTTCCCCCAAAACCTATGTTTTCAGATACTTTGTCATGACTGCAATGACTTTGCGCCACGTGAAAAGAAAACAAACAGCATCATTGTTTTAACATCATCCGTTTTCTGTGCAGCGAGACTTGTTTTCAGTACTGATTAATCACCTGCTAAAGAAAATGTCAGACAAAAGTAATAAAATGTCTTGGTTTCTTGGTACGCAACAATTTTACGCCAAAATGATGGCCTGTCATGGTGTCATTTAGTGTATGTGACCTGTTGGCAGAGAGCTTGTTGGCGATGAAACCACCGGGGATTTGTGTGACAATGTAGCCCCAGAAGAATGAGCCGTGGATGAGTCCCACTGTTTCTGGATCCCAGTTAAATTCAGCTTTCTGGAAAAAAGAAAAAGAAAAATGTATTTAAAGGTGCCATATGTAAGAATGTGGCCAAAAACAGTTACTACATTCAAATTCAAATTATTTTAGGTTTTGTTTTCTGACGTAACTGGCTACCCGTGGTTGCTCGGCAGCTGAGACTCTACTAACTGCAATGATTGGTAGACAGAAGTAGGTGGCGCCACATTCCAAAACATGATTTGCAGTCTGCAAAATATATTTTTTAATGCACATATTTTGTCTGTACTGTTGTTGTTGGTGAGTTCAGTTTGTTATATGAACATTATTCCTGAGTCTCTGTGACATATTAGGAGGATTTTATGACCAGTTGCTTTAGATTTATTACATAATGCACCTTTAATTACAACAAGCATATTCTTACAGTAAGCCAGCCATTTTGGCAGGTCACAGGTCACAGTTCCTCCATTTGACGGTGCAGGCTGGTTCACTTTTGCACTTTCCTGACTTTGCATTACCTGAGCATAGCTATCATTAACCTAATCACGTCAACATGGCTGTTCTCTCTGACGCTATAAGCCAGAGGTTAGAGTCTTCAAAAGCTCCACATACCTGAAGCACTGGAGTCCCATTGATATAGACAGTGTTGTTGTTCACCATCTCCACTATGGCCACACCGAGGTTACAGCGAATGCCAAAGGAGATGCAGAATCCCAGTCCACTGAGGATGGCGATGATGTAGCGTTTAGGGAGACCACCACAGCTGCAGTCCAGCAGCGGTGCAGGACGCGGCGCTGATGCTACTGGACGCCCGTCCTCAGTCAGCTCAATGTGGTCCTCTTCTTCTACATTGCTACCATCTATTTTCCTGAGGAGCAAATAGCAGGGGTCCATTTGTCATTGTGTAATTCATAATCTTCACATTAAAAAAAACAGCTCTCTGGCAAAGGACAGGAGCAGAGGCACATTTGTTTTATATTATTACATATACAGTATATTACATTTTCCTTTTCTTTTTATAGCCATGTTTTTCTTTTTAATTACGACATTTATATTGGTATTTCATTGCTTTTATTGTTGTGTATTTTATATTTTATATATATGGTCTGTCTGTCTGTCTGTTTGCATGTGAGTATCTACAAACCAGAAGATGCTGGGTTCAGTTTTTTCAAATGCAATCAGTCTTTGATAGTGTGGTTTATTTTGTCACATTCAGTTTTGTGGAATAATAAGTAACTGCACAGTCTACAGTTATATGAATGTGCTATGATGGAGCAGATTATGTTCTCTGTCTTTGAAAGAACAGCACTGTACAGAGATGCTTGTTGTAAAACAGCCGATAAATGGCTGCAGATAGCATTATTTAAAGAGGTAATCTACATTACAGGTCAAATAAATGTGGTTATCGTTACGTTAAAAAATTGTTATCCATGTATTTGTGACACCTGGTGCAACAAGTTTGTGATCAATGTAAAGCTTTTGTACCTTATTTACATTATGTGAAGGATTATTTTGCAGAAAATAACAAAATCAAGCTTTTCCCCCCAAACTGAATTGGTCTCTTAGTTTAGAGTGTTTCACATGATGCCATCAACATGGAATAAGATCATGTTTCATTTTGCGCAAAATACATTTTTTAATCTTTTGAATTAAAAAAAAAAATGCAGGAATATAAATCACTTTAGCAAGTAATAGTTTGTTCATGTGTTCACTGTGTTGCTACTCTACCTGAATAAAATACACACATGTAAATGACACACAAAATATATTCTTACAGGAAATTGTCTACTTGGTGCTTTATCTCCTGCCTTCATCACTGCATACACACACACACACACACACACACACACACACACACACACACACACACACACGTGAAATATGTATCAGATATGAAATATGTATTATGTCTTAAAATAAAATGTGTCTAGGATTGTGTGGTAAGTACAAATATTATTCATTTAGCGTCAGAATCCTGTAGGATATGAAAACATGGTGGACTCAGTGGTTCGGTCCAGACTATGTGATCACTTTTTTTTTAATCTTCTTTTTTAATGACATGTTTGTAATGTGTGAACAATGAGCAAAAACATTCGGTAACGCTTTCTTTTACAGTCCCCTAATTACCAGGTATTTACCTGGTAAATTCATGGTAACACCAAAGTGTTACTAGGTAATTACCAATGGTAATAAGAAAGTAAATACAGTGAAACGGTTGCCAAAATACTGGGCATTTACCTGGTAACTATATAGTTAATTATAGCGTGTTATTACTGCTGTTAATAAGAAGGTATGTACAGCTAAACTATGGCAAAACTATGGTAAATGTAAGTGTATTATTGGGTTATAAACTGGTAATAAGCAGGTACCTAATTACTAGCTATTTACCCAAGGGGTAATCTAACAAACCTAACCCTAAAAATGTGTGTAATTACATGGAAACAAGCTTGGCTTTCTTTTACAGTACAGTTTTACTTTACTTACCGAGTACATTACCGTGCATTACCCAGTATTTTGGCAACTGTTTCACTGTATTTACTTATCTTATTACCCTTGGTAATTACCTAGCAACACTTTAGTGTTACCATGAATTTACCAGCTAAATACCAGGTAATTAGGGGACTGTAAAAGAAAGCGTTACCAAACATTCATTAAATAATGTAAGCTATATAAAATGTGAGGCTCACACATCCTGCTCACACACAGTCCTCATGTACAGTGTCTCCATATGAACCAGCCCACCTTTGCAGTTTTCCTAGAGAGTTGCCTACTGAGCTCTTAACTTCATCCGTCCCTGGTTTAAACACCTGCTCCTTCAAACCTGTTAAGCCACCAAAAGGCATTTTTCTCTAGCTCGTCTCTGGATTTTCTTCACAACTTATTTCAAAACTGTGTTTTCCTTGCACGCTTTGTTCTGATCGAAAAAAAACAAAATCCACTAGAAGCTGTTCTTCATCCTCCCTGAGTTTGTAGCACCAGTGGTTGGCTCCACCTTTCAGTGGTGCCAGGAGTTCCTCACAGGTAAAGATGGCATTCTATGCTTTTCAGTGAAGAAGTTGAAGTATTCCTCTGTTCAGTCAGCCTCGGGAACTTGTTTAATCTCCACAAGATCCATTCAAGGTGGATTAATAAAAGCAAATAAAAGTGTAGGATCCAGTTTTTTAAAGTGCGGACATCACGATCTCTCGTCTACAGCTGAACTGAATCATCCGCTGCTCACGTCTCCTCTTCATCTCATAACTCCTCCAGCCCTGGTGAGGAGGGGCAGGTGTCGCTGCCTTTTCCATCCAAAACCCAGCCCCTTGCTTCACACATCATCTTCTCAGTCAGCATCACCATCACCATCATCATCATCACCACCTCCCCCTTTCTTCACAGACGTGTGTTCATCTGATAGCAGCCCAGTGGACAAACAATGAATTATGCACGAGCTTGACAAGTCGCTTTGAGGAAACACAGGAGCTGCTGAGCTGCTCTGGTGTAAAATGTGAGCAGGTGAAATCTAAGACAGAGCCGGGAAGTTTACAGGTTTACACTCACGTTTTCTGCTTGGCCTTTTCACACGGGCTTGTTCGTGTTTTACTTACCTAATTGTCATGATAACTGTTGTACATGTTTGCCAACAGGTGGGAACAAAATCTAAATTAAAAAAGCAGATCATTAAATATACCACTTTTAAAAAGGTATTGAGAGAAAGTTCATGGTGTCTGATGGTGACTGCTGTAGAGAGACAGCTCAATGCTCCACAGCACAGCAACTGAGCTTTTTTTTGCATATATACATGCATACATGTATGCATATATACATCTGTCAGTTTATATTTTTCTATAAATAATTATTTATATGAGAGATATCACTGCATATTCCCAGAAACCACGAAGATGATGGCTTCTCCTTTTGCACAGTATTGTACGGTATGGAAATGAGATATCTCTCTGTTGTTTCAGCTGCATAAATATCTTCAATAGTGTTTTTGATGAGGATGAATGTTGACATTGCTGCTAAGCATTTGTCACTGAAACACACAGAGAGTCGTTCATAAATGAGCAGGATTTAAGAGATGAACCATGTGGTGGTAATCACAGGTAAAATGGCCAAACCCAAACAGAAGCAAGGGAATCAAACTCTCACACGTGACTCTTCACTTTAAAATACTGAATCTGCAACATGGCAGTTTTCTCAGGTTCACACAAATACTTAGCAGCTCTTTGAAAGGAATTCAGTGGTTTGTAATATGAGGAGCAGAGAATATAGATCATTTAATTTTATTAAAAGCAAATTAAAACCCACATTTCCAGCCTGGTTTTTATACAAGTTTTATTCATTTATTTGTGCATTATTTTAATCATTTTCCTCCATTTTACTTCTCAGCACATCTTTTTACTCTACATTTAATCTACTTAAACAGCATTTTATTTATTTTCAACATGTCATGATCATTTTATCTACGCTTAAAGTGTTTTCTTATTTTACTGTTTGTTCTCTAAACTGAACTTTTATTGAATTTGTATATTTATTCTTACTGTATATTGCCATTATTTACTGTTTATTATGTGTTTATATGTTTGCATAATGTGTTGTTAGTGGATGGTTATTCTAACTTTGTATTGTTCTTTTTTTGTAGAAGAATTTGTTTGCATTAGTCTCAAAATCTGAATGTCAAATTTAATTTACCACCATCTGTAAAACTATGAATGGTATTTGGCTTTTTTTTAAGCGCTAAATAAAATGTATGTTGGTCTGAACGTCATTGCTGTGAATATGAATCTTGGTGTTCTAAATAAGACATGTCTGCCATCTAGTGTTTGGAATGAGGAGGTGACGCGTGATTGTTCAAAAACGCATTCAAGCAAAGAGAATATCAGCAAAGAGAATATCTTTGAATTTTGTGTAACAAAAAATAACCAATACGTCTTGTATCAATTAATAGATGGATATAGTTTTGTTGGAATTAAAAAAAAACAATAACAAAAAAATAATCAAACTGAATATTTAACTGAGCTCAGACATGGTGGTATTAATAGCAATTGAGAGAGTGTTATTTATCATTATAGGGAAACACCCAACAGTTCATCATAATGTGCAGGTAACTATGAACATGTTATGTAGACTTTCAATCTGTGAAGGCTGACAGTCATCCTGATGACCTACAGTCCAGTAGGTGGCAGTAGTGTACCTTTAACTAATTGGACACAACAAAAGTAGAAGAAGTAAACATTTCCCAACGGCCGTGAAGGCAGCAGCAGCAGCTGCAGCAGCGGTGGTGGTGACTCCGGTGAGCCGGCAGGAGACAGGAGTCCCTTCCGTGTTGTCCAAGTTTCACCTCTCATGTCGTCACTGAGCCAGAGTTTCAGCTCCCTTTCCCTCCGTGTTTGCTTTATCTGCGAAAAAATAAACTACATTAAATTTGCTTGCATGTCGTCTCACTGAGAACCGACCCTGTCAACACAGCAACAATTCGGAGTAGTCGACCGCCTCATCCATGCAGTGGAGTGCTGGGCCAAGGCTCACCGGCCCCGGCTCCAGCCATGTCGGTCAGGAATACATCGGCCGGTGGCGGTGACAGAGCGGGAGGCGGTGAACCGACAGGTAAAAACAACAACAAACGACACACACGCTTTCCCCACTGTTCTCAATGGGACAGCTATTGTAAACACGCGGTGTATATTCACCTTAAAATAGATACGTGTGGTGGTGTGTTTTTTTCCCCACCGGCTTACTGTAACTTTGCGCTATTTCAAAACTAGGTCAGTAGATCAGTAGAACAAACTCGCCATCTACGTGGTTTATAGAGCTCCGCAAGACGTCTGTGTGTCATATCGTTACTGTATTGTGCAGAATATGTGTGTATCTAAGCTTGTCACAAGTGACGTCGTTAATAAACGTGAATTGTGTGTGTGTTTGTTGTGTACAGTGTCGTTTGGCTAGTGTTAGCCAGTGCGGCTAAACCAGGTGAATGCTAACTTGGCACAAGTAGCACGGCCTGTTTACTGGGTCAAATGTCTCCTCAGAGCGGCCAATTATGTCGTTTATGTATTATGTAGTTTTTGTGTGTGCCAATGAAGCACCGTGGTTTGTGAAATCACCGCTGTCACACTGGGCAAAACAAGCGCCAACGTTTGCTGTAATTTAGGCCTTTAAGTAAATATTCAGTCTCTGCTTCACCGTCTATGTGACGTGAGCTAGGTCAAAGCACTGAGCTACCTGTATGTTTGGGGAATGTGACATCCATCCAAGACCCTTAAGCTTTTGATTGTACCTGTTAATATTCTGTTTTCTTAACTATAAGCTTTCAGAAAATGGGACAGTTGAAACAATAACCATTAATAAGGTTCTTGGAAAAAAAAGCCAAGAACCTTATCACGATAAAGTTTTCCGGTCATTCACTATTGATTATTATTGCCATAAAATGTCAAATATTTTAAAGTAAAATTTTGCTTCTTAGTGAAAGTTGAGGAAAATCAGTTTGTGGTTTTAGAATGATTTATGGACAGAACACAAACATTTGTAGGAGAGACAAGCACTCTTCTAGTTCAATGTAAGGATAATGTAGTAATGACGAAATCATTAACATATGAATGATAATTTAAAATCGACTCCTTTCAGACAGACCGCTGTATTGTTGTCTGACAACATACTTGAAGCTTAAGTTCAATAACTGACTAGACTTGAACACATTGTAAATGAGTTAAAATGCTTTTGTTATAATATATTGTTTCTATGACGTGTGTTTCATATTTGTGTTATTAAGATGAAGACTATGAAGAAGGCTAAGTTACTTAACAAAATGTCATCTCTCTGTCAGTCCTAAATGCTTTATTAACACTGTCTGTTTGCTCTTACTAAATATAAAATGTCCACATCACATGCCACATCAGCATAATGGTTAACCTCAAAGGGCCATATAACTGTCATACAGAATAAATGTAACCAAATATAATGTAAAATAAAGGTAATTACTCCATAACAGGGGTCACCAACGTGGTGCCCGCGGGCACCTGGTAGCCCGCAGGCAGCCAAAACGGTGCCCGCGGGCTCACTTCACTTCACCTCACTTGCATGTATCCGTATGATCTCTCAGTAAAATATCTTTGATATTGTTTATAAAAACTGGTAATCGTTCGGAGTAAGCACTGGAATGAATGTGTATGCAGTTAAATGCATAATATTAATCATTTAAATGGTAAACAAACAAAAAAATATTATATGGTAGCCCTCCATATTATTTTTTACCCTTAAGGTAGCTCTCTGTCTCAAAAAGGTTGGTGACCCCTGCTCCATAACATATTGTTAAATATCTTTCTGTATTTATTACTTTAAGTTACAAATATGATGCATTATAGATGTAACCCAGTCCACGATGGTGTTTCTTGACAAACTAACAGTTTTAAGAGTCTGTATCTGGTCGGGTCAGACCTGCTCACACACCTTCAGCATGCACTGCTTCAAAAACGCACCCTCAGAAAAAGACTTTGAAGCACAGGTGATTTCTTCAGCCACAATAAAGCGAGCTTTCACTGTCTCATCGTTGAACACATTCTGCTGCGATCACAGTCTCAATCTCAATTTCACTCGTCGCATGATGCATATACAATGATACACTGCGATCTAGTGGCGGGAAAAGTAGTTTATGGTCAACACACGCCTTAAAGCAGCATAGACCTATTGTAACACAGATTTTTAAGACCATTTAATCACTCGCGGGCCACTTAAAATGACATGTCGGGCCACATCAGGCCCCCGGGCCTTGAGTTTGACACGTGCACAAGAATGTCAAAGTTTAGTCAATAATTTCAATAGTCGTGTCAGAAAATTATGAAAATGGATCATCGTCAAATCATGCATGAACAATGTGATGGTGTGAGTAAAATGCACCTAGCATGGCGTCTGTCAAGTGTAACAGATGCTCATTGAAAGACTGGATGAATGAGCTTGTTAATGAACGCATGAGCTGGACAGAGAGATTGTGGGAGTTGGCAAAGGGATGTCTGTTTGGCGTGATGTCCAGTAATCTAGTTGTCCTCTTTTTAACCCTATAATCCAGAGTTTTACAGTCGGAGTGGGATTATAAATCAGGTTGTTATTAATCTTTCTATGGCTGCAACTAACGATTATTTTCATAACTTATAAATCTATCGATTTATTTTCATGATTAGTCCAGTACTTGTTTGTTTGGTCTGTAAAATGTCAGAAAATGGGAAATGTTGATCAGTGTTCACCAGACCTGGAAATTATGATGTTCTCAGATGTCTTGTACTGTCCACAAACCAAATACTATTTAGTTATATGGAGCAAAGAAACCAGAAAATAGAAGCTGAACAAATCTGAAAATGTGTTTTAATTATTGAAGAAACACTCTAAATAGTTGACGATTCATTTAGTAATTGTTTAATAATTGATTAATTAAATATTCATTGCAGCCAACTTTTTAATGGCTATTAATGTATTTTGTGAAGCAGAGCTACAGAGAGGTGTCATGAACAACAACCAAATGAGTTCTCATCCGTACCATTCTCTTCAGTGTCTCTCTGTTGATCATTTAAGTAAATTTGGGTTTGTACATACCAGGAGTAAAAAACTGTGCCTGAAGACATCAGGTCATGACTTGTCATACATTAAACTTTCTGCTTTAAATAAAGAGACAGCAGTAGAGTCAACTTAGTGGCAGAGAAACTTGAAAGCAGCCACACCAGAACAACCAGTTATGAGTCAGGTCATTGGCTGCAGGTGAGAATAAACAGACACCAGAAGACATCTGGTTGAAAACATGGTCACAATTTTCTTCATGGCTTGCAGAGCTGAGCTTTTGTGCTTTGAGTTCCTGATTCTCTAACCTCAAATTATAATTTTTGGGATATTTTAAGTCCTCATTGAATAATATACGCATTTGAAATGTGACCAATAGTACCAATCTGTTGCAATAATAATTTAAATGGCTAACATTTTCTAGTCTTAAAATGGAGAAACGTGACATTTTTGTCATGTTCTCACTCTCAAGACGTTTTGAATGGTCTAATATGTAGACTTGCGTGGGGCCATTTGAAGAGTGATGTGACAGACACAGTCTCAGTTGATGCCTAATCAAGGACACTCTTGTTTTGGCAAACCTTCAGTATTGACCGTAGTCCACCGGCTCTTAAAATAATGGTAAAAGAAGCTGATTAATGAAAGTGTGGCACATTTTATAACTGAACTGGACCAGGTTACATCTGCAGCGTAAGTGCCATGGTGATCTTGTCAGGTTAAATGTGAGCCTCCTTCATCACACAGAAAGCATCAGCATGACAAACAAAATTATTAATCCAACTCCCCTCTAGTTATGATTAGTCGCAGTACATTGTTTATTTCAGTGTGGGTGTTTTTCAGAGGGTGTCCTGGTTGAGGAAAACCAAAGCAGCTGTATGTCTCTGTCCAGCCTGATGACCGCATCCTCAGCTGCTGGCTCGTCCTTGAACATGGAGATGCCACGGAAGCGTAAGGGCAGCATGGACAACCAGTGAGTATGCATATGATTTGTTTAAAAGCCACGGACTTAGATTGATATTAATTGTTATTGACAGCCTTTTTTTCTTCACAGGGATTCCAGATCTGCTTCCATCCCTGATGTAGATATGGAAGACGACCAAAACGGGTACTGTGCATAGAGCTGGATCAGTTGGTTGATTGAAAAGTAAATGTTTTGTAAAGGGATTAATTGCTTTTGTTTGCGTTCATCTTCTTTACAGGTCAGATGGGGATGACCAACATGTTAAAATGAAATGCATCAGGTATCTTTATTATTTTATCATTTTAAGTACTTGTGATGTTATATTGTATAATACGCCACAGTTCACAGATGAACATTAAAATGAAAGCAGAAAACCTTTTTCTGTTAAGTGACTTCTGATTCCATGCCTCTGCAGGGAACCACACAGCCAAATTGAGAAGAGGAGACGGGACAAAATGAACCACCTCATTGACAAACTGTCAGCCATGATCCCGACTTGTAACCCCTTATCCCGAAAGCTGGACAAACTCACTGTCCTCAGAATGGCTGTGCAGCACCTCAAATCTCTCAAAGGTACAAATTGTCTATTTGTTGTCGTTTCAGAGATTAACATTTTAGAAAGTTAGTTTACTGTACTATAATAAATACAGCAATAGCTAAAATTTGAATAAACATCCCAACAGTTGCAGCCAATATTCTGGACTCTTTTACTTGGGAGTAAAACTGAAAGCTCAAGTTCTCTCCTCCCAATGGTAAAAATAAGTGAGTGGTATGTTAGAGTATGTCCTAAAACTCTGAAAATAAGATCCAGGTGTCAGTAAAGAACACTCCTTTAACTTGTTTACTATGTAAATTGTTCTTGTCATGTATTGATCTGACTTTGCACTTGCTTTGTCCTTTTTTTTAGGTTCATCAAGCTCGTTTTCTGAAGCTCATTACAAGCCTTCATTCATTCCAAATGAGGAGCTGAAACACCTTGTCATTAAGGTAATTATCCCACTGACATTGGTAGTTGACTATTTTACCTTTTAAAAGGAAAGACGTAATCTCATGAGAAGTTAATGATGACAATTAAAGCCCTTATCTTGACCAGTTGCAAACCTCACAGGTAATTGGCAATGCTTCTGCTTTACTGTGAGCAGAAACCGACAACACACAAAATGCCCACCACATTTTTTTTTACTTTTTTGTATTCTTGATGCTAATATTATAACTTAAAAAAAAAAAAAAAAAATCAATATACATCTTTAAGTTGACTGTCAAGTAATGTAATGTACTCGTTTCAGTACTGATTTTAAACGGCTTCTGTTTGTTTTTTGAAATAAAAAAAATTATTTAGTCAAAATATATGAACTTAATTTACTCAGTGTCCTCTTTGTCTTTGGCTCTTCCTAATCTTGCCCATGTTTTTGTGTTGTGCAGGCAGCAGATGGGTTCCTGTTTGTAGTGGGATGTGATCGTGGAAAAATAGTTTTTGTCTCAGAGTCCGTCACGAAGATATTAAATTATAGTCGGGTAACACTTTTACATTTGTTACTGTATCTGCAGAGTCTTTATTTAGCAGGAAAACCCTGGACACACCAGATGGCTTGCACTGTCTCGTCTTGGCAGTAATGTTGATTAACTAGAACTTTGCAGCAATGCAGGGTTCTCTACATGTTTGGCATCACATGCACACTGAAGTACAGTTAAAAAAACTGATATTTGCCTCGTCATTTAAGAGAGCGCATCAGTGTTAAATTTAATTTAAATTAAAAGAACAAGGCTGACAATTGAAACCACCTCATATAAGTCATGTAACAAAGTTGGTTCCCTTATTTTGTGAATAATGAAATTGATCTGCAAATATGGTTGTTCAAATTTTTACAAATTTGCTGTCACTGTCATATCGACTGCAGTGCCAAAGTCAATATCAACTTCAGCTGTTGTATGCATGTTTTCTCAGAGCTGTGACTTTTTCTCTCTCTCGCTCTCTGCAATGGCTCTGTATGGTCCATGGTCAGAACAGCTGATCATAAGGAGGAGAAATAGCTTATTTAACATGAAAATGTTTTGAGTCAGGGTCTGTCATATGGGCTGCATTTCTGTGTTTTACAACTGCTTGTATTACAGTCATTTACACCGCACACGTCTGTAATTAGAAAGAATTGTGCAGTGACTAGCCAACAGAGCACTAGGTAAAATAAGGGCAGCTTATATTAACTATATGGACATTGATATCACAGACAAATTTGTGCATTAAGAAAACAAATCAACGTCGTGACAGCCGTGTATGCTAATGCTGATGGAACACCTTTGTTCCTAATAGTGAGGATATTTAGAAAATTGACTTAAAATTGTAATCCATGTGCGATTTCCTCAAGAAGACTGAGAAATAACCCATTGCCTCTGTGCTTCATTCCTACTTAATCTGTTCCTCTGCTCTATACAGTATCTGGTGTGCTCCGGGGTCAACAGTTCATAGTTGGTGTACTTTGTTCAATATGTTATTTGTCAGCAGGAAGTACTTTAGATACAGAATAGAGTTAATATTTGTGTTTATCAACATGGGAACGTTATTTCTGTCAGTCATGAGCTGTTTCATATTTTACAGGCGGAGCTGATTGGACAGAGTCTGTTTGATTACATTCACCCAAAGGACATGGGAAAAGTGAAGGAGCAGCTGTCGGCCTCTGAATTATACCCTCGTGAACGACTAATAGATGCTAAAAGTAAAGCATTTGTGTGTGTCTCTCTCTGTTGGTTTGTTTTTAGGCTACTTTTGGGGACACATTTTATCCCAAAAGTCTGCTTCATTTGAACATTTTGAAAAAGTAGATACTGCTACACAGTAGAAATTGAAGGCTCACGAAAATGAAAGCCACTACTGGTAAACATGTACCTGTTTTCCCATTAAAATTCCATGCAAATTTTAAAGGGGACATATTATGCAAAATCAACTTTTTAATCATTTAATCAATTGGCAAAGTGTGAAAAAAGATGACTCATGTTTTTGTGGTCCTCCTCAGTCTAAGTACAGGAGATAAAACCATTATGTTGACTTCTGCGCTCATTGTGACGTCACAATGCGATACATTCCTGGAATTGTTGTCTCGCGGAGCTCTGCTTTGTCTGCTTTGTCTGTAAAACACGCGAGAGTGCTGGCGAGGGAAACGGTATCCGAAAACTGGAAGTCCGCGAAAAGTTTTATTCTTGGCTCCACAGTGCAGCACAGAGTTCTACACAAACTTCCCGCCTCAGAGGATTTATCTGTCCAGTGGATACATGTTATATATGACGGCAATGTGCCTGCTAGAGCCTGCAAATGATCACGTTTCCAAATGCTAACTGCTGTTAGCTCCCAGTAGCCTCTGTGGCTGATGTCATTTCCTGTCCCTTAAGCTTTGTTTTACTTTTTTTAAGGTAGACCTTAAGAGATACTACTAAACAGAGCATTCTGAACAGGGCTGTTTAGGCAGGGTGATTGAACCAGGGAACTAGTTTAACTTGGAGAAATAGGGTATAATATGTCCCCTTTAACTGAATTTTCAAAATGACAGTAAAGGAAAATAGTTTCCATTTACTGCTGTTAACACAAGAAACTCGCCTAATGACTCTTTGTGTATGTACGTCTTTGTATGTGAGAAAGAGAGCCCATTAACGCGTGTTTCATGTCCTCAGCCGGTCTGCAGGTCCAGGCTGACCTCCCAGTCGGTGGAGCACGGTTGTGTTCAGGTGCACGGCGCTCTTTTTTCTGCCGCATGAAGTACAACAAGATTTCTGTAAAAGTGGAAGAGAAAGAGTTCCAGGCCAGCTCCTCCAAAAAAAAAGGTGCGGACATGACGCAGCCTATCGCGTTTTTGAAAACATATGGCTTGTATGATTTAATGTGTGTGATCTGTGTGTTCACCTGCAGAGTCACAGAAGTACTGCACAGTTCACTGCACAGGCTACATGCGCAGCTGGCCAACCAGTCAGTTGGGAGCAGAGGGTGAGGGCGAGGCAGACAAACAGGACAGCTCCCACTTCAGCTGCCTGGTGGCAGTGGGACGTCTTCACTCTCACTCCTCTCCCCAGGTGAACGGAGAGGTCAAAGTTAAATCCACAGAGTTCACCACACGCTACGCCATGGATGGCAAATTCACCTTTGTAGATCAAAGGTAAAACTGAATATGCAGGAGGGAGAGTGTGGTATGTGGTTTAAATGTGTACATTTGTATGGTCTTCAGCACATAACTTATCATCTGCAGAGCTACAACCATTCTTGGTTACCTTCCCCAAGAGCTGCTAGGGACATCATGCTACGAGTACTTCCATCAAGACGACTTACCACATTTAGCTGATAGACATCGAAAAGGTAAAACGTGTTTTTCACCTCATAGTTTCACCTCCTTTCACCACCTAGTATTAATCTTTCCACATGTTATCTTGAATTGTCACTTTAAATTTGTAGTACTCTGTTTCATTCCCCCTATGTTTTATATCAGCTTGTCCTGTGCTTGTAGTTTTGTCTGCTTTAACGGCTGATGCAGCATCTAGAAACACGTGGAGTGTGATTTTAACAAAGATGCTTAGGCCTGGGTCACCCTGGATGCATGATGTGTGGCGCCACTGTGCCATCTTGTTCATGCCTTTAATCTCTTTAATTTCTGATTTATCTCTGACAGAAACCAGCACATGACTTTTGTTTACTTAGACAGATACAGAGTGAGAATCTGCAGTTCACCCACCTGATATGCAACCTCCATATTGTATTCCTGTAGTTGTAGCCTCCACTCTCTCCACATACACCTGCTAAAACTTTTAAAATGATGTTTGTCATGTATTCAGATTCAGCCTAGACACTACAACTACAGTAAAATGTGTCAGTTTTATGTTATCAATAATATCGTCAATAGATAAGCATGCTGAAATTTAAAAATTGACACGTGCAATGTCGCAACCTGAAAAAGAAGCGTCACACACTCTAATACCCTTTAGCTTTGATTATGACACTCATTCACTGTGGTGTTTCCATAAGCATCTGCAATGTCACAAGATTTATTTCAATCCAGTGTTGCATTCATTTTTCACCAAAATCTTGTATTGATGATGGGAGACTCGGACCACTGCACAAAGCCTTATCCAGCACATCCCAAAGATTCTCAATTGGGTTAAGATCTGGACTCTGTAGTGGCCAATCCATGTGTGAAAATGATGTCTCATGCTCCCTGAATCACTCTTTCACAAGTTGAGCCTGATGAATCCTGGCATTGTCATCTTGGAATATGTCCATGCCATCATTGATGGAATAATCTGGTCAGTCAGTATATTCAGATAGTCAGCTGACCTCATTCTTTTGGCACATAATATTGCTGAACCTAGACCTGACCAACTGCCTAGACTACCAACAATAAACAGCTACTGTAAAAAGGTGGCAACTTTTTATTTTGGCCAGACAGTGTATGTTAACATAAGAAACACCATACTTACACCAAAAACGTGAGCAGTTACACACACCATGTGTCCAGTGTGAACCAGGCGTTAGGGGTTGCACTCATTTTACATCTCTTGTTGCTAAGCAACCAAAGCATTGAGGCTGCTGCGATGACTCTGCCGTTGCTGCAGCCTCGTGGAAATTTAGATTAGATTAGATTACTTTATTGTTGTTGCAAAAGTAAGTACACCTAGTACAACGAAATGCAGTTTAGCATCTAATCAGTAGTGCAGTAGTGCAAAAAAAAGCTTATTTTCTTTATAGCAGTGCAAAAAAAAATAATACATAAAACACAGAATGCAGTATGCAAAAATACAGTAAATTATGAATAAAATCAAAACAAAGATGATATCAGCATTTTCCTGATGTGTGGGTGTGGAATTCAAAATAAAAACAAACTTGCTGTGTCTGGCCAGATCCACTTCTTCAAACCAGATGGAAATACAGAGAATGTCATTTATTGGGTGCAAGTCTCGAGTATCTGCATGTATCTAAATATGCTCTGCTTTTGAAAAAGTTGTATATTTTTTTTTAATTTTGGTGTGACGCAGACACACCCAGAAAAACAAGCCCAACACAATGACGACCAGGTTTCCATTAAAAATAACTATATATAAATATATAATTGTGCATTCAAAAGCTGCTTCATGGTTATACTGATGTTCTGTTTTCCTCCGTTTAATCCTCAAATTTGTCTTTGTTTTTTTCTTCACAGTGCTGCGGAGTAAAGAGAAAATTGAGACCAACTGTTATAAGTTCAAAACGAAATATGGCTCTTTTGTCACTCTGCAAAGTCAGTGGTTTAGTTTTGTAAATCCCTGGACCAAAGAAGTAGAATACATAGTGTCAACGAATACAGTCATAGCGTGAGTACAAACTTTAATCTGATTGTGCCTTATCTGAATATCTTTATAGCCTTCAAAGAATCATATTCATCGGTGGTGTTTTTTGTTTTCCTGCATGGTCACAGTCAAGCCAGTCGGTCAGGAAACAAGTCTGAACAGTCGAGCAATTCCAAGACTTCTGAAGGTGGGTTCAAATATAAGACTACAAATAACGATGTCAGGGTTGTAGTAAGCTTTTTGTAGTGATCAGAGCACAGTTGTCTGTCCTGTTGTTTAACTTCATGTTTCTCTTAGAAGATGGTAAGAAGTCCCTTCCAATTATACCAGGCATCTCCACCACACCTGGATCTATGATTTATGCTGGAAGCATCGGAACTCAAATCGCCAATGAGCTGATGGATTTCAACAGGTCCGTGTCCTCACAAAATGCATTTTTTATGCTACCATTTGTGATGTCTGTTAATCTGTGTTTGTGCTGCTTTTAGGATGAACTCATCACCTTCCAGTGGCAACGTCAGCCCCTTCAGTTTACCACAGGATAAATCTCCACAAATTCACAATCAAATCAGCAACAATGTACGTTTCTGTGCATGCATATTTGTTCTGGTGTGGTCTGTCCCAGTTTATTGCTTTCCCATTCACAGTCTAAAATATTTAATCAGAAGATTAATGTCCAGCCTCATACCATCATCATGATGGAAGTTAAAACTTTATCCAACTTTCTAACTGAAGATAAAAACAGACTGGAGCCATTTTAGCTGGGAACAGCAAAACTCAAAGACTTCTTTTTCAGGGAGTATGAACTAGGAAAGAACTGATTAGGTTTTGGTGTTGTAATGTTAAGGATCTGGGCATTTGAGTGGCCCTTTCTCCCGTTACGCATTTAATTTAGGAAATGACCATTCAGTTTTCAATATTTCCACAAAAAATATTACCTGAAGGTGGTGAGAATATTATTATATTATATAATATTATGTGGAACTCATATAAAACACCACATATTTAACAGAATATCTCTTCTGATGTGCAGTACCTGTTAAGTATTTACTACTTGTATGGTTATCTGCAATTATTTTTTTAACTAACCCAGCAAACCATGTTTTTTTATTTATTTATTTTTTAAGAAATATAGCTGAAACTGTAATTTTTCAGACATATTTGAACATTTACAATATCAAAATGACTGAAGTTCCTCCAGAGTTTTAAAGGCAAAATTGAAGCATGACAGTTTTGGTTCTTTCCATTTTCCCTTTGGTGACTCAACTCCTATAATTTTCTCCTCTTTTGGTCTGTAGGTGCCAAATGGAGAGGCAACAGATGTGGAGATGCCAGGAAAGTCCAGCTCAGAGGGCGAGCTCCAAGGTGCTGCGTTCTCAGGAGGAGAAACACTGATGGGTATGTTTTTCTCATGTTTAATATGTTTACTGATTCTCAAAAGGTTTGGACAACAGAAACCAATGTGCACATTTAAGAAAAACAAATGAAAGGGGCATCAAACAACAAAAAAACATTGGTGGTACCCCTCATACACACGAAAAACATGTTTTTACAATCAGCTGAAACAAACGGCTGAAAAAAGTGATTAACACAATATCCATTGCCAGTGGTTCATCTTCCCTATGGAGTATGTTTGCCATTGTCACCCCTGCGTACATGTTGACATCACAGATGTGCCAGAAACAACATGAGTCACAGGAAGTGATGTTACGGCGGTTTCTACTTTTGGTTTCTACTTTTGATCATTTAGATGATCCAGTCGATGATATTTAGTCTGAAAAACTCCCTCCTCCCAACTCCCAATTAGGCCTGTCTCGATAACAAATTTTGCTGGACGATAATTTGTCTCAGAAATTATTGCGATAATCGATAATATTGTTGTTCTGAGATCATTTTCATCTAATACAATGATAATGGTATAATAATGCAGGTACACCTTTTCAAAGAGAAATAAACTTTTATTTTTAAGGAATATTTAACACTAGAACACAATAATTTAACAAACAAGCAATAAATAAAATGGGTTAGCTGCACTCTGCTGTGGTAGGCTACGCCAGGAGTCCCGCCTCCACACACACCATGTGACTGACATGAGGGTTCACTCATCGTTACTCTGGCTTTACACGGCAACGCTCCTATGAAACCGACAAAATATTTTATCAGATGTGCCTTACGTTGAGACGGCGACAGCGTTTTTGGGGCTTAAAAACGCAAAAAAAAATGAACCCACCCTCCAGAGTGGAAATCTTAAAAACGCTCCGCTGTCACATTCCCGTCTAAAGGGTTTTCTGAGCTGCTCATGCTGGCACGACGCTGAAGTTGGCACCACATTCGCCCCGGTTCTCTTTAGAGAACCTGAGGCGAATGTGGTGCCAACTTCAGCGTCGTCGCGCTGGCTATCGCTGACGTCAGATCCATGTGCAGTACAGACAAACAACAACAAACATGTGGATTAGAATCCATCAGTCGCCTTAGCTGCTCTGATACCTATCCAGGAGTCATTTCAGCAATTACCCCGAGTCAATGTTTTGGTTTTCGACTGTGGGCTACTCAGCGCTACTAGAGAGAAGTAGAAGGAAGTTTCAGCGCATGGGAGCGCTCCTGGTGTTGTTGTATGGCAGTGCTTCACAGCGCCACCTAGCCACCTGGCATGCATACTACATCAAATTTCACACACTTTAGGACCCGGCAGAGAGAGAGAGAGAGACGGGGAAAACAAAAAAGCATGCAAATGGCATTTATCGCGGACAAAAAAATTATCGAGCTAATTTTAATTGATTTATTGAATATCGCGACAGGCCAACTCCCAATAAACCTCCAGCAGCACACTAAACAAACCATTTTAAAGGTTTCTTAAAAACCAGTCCTGCAGCTAGGATGACAATGACAGTTTACTCCTTCAATTCCTTCCCAAAAGCTGATTATACTCGCCGTAGTGTGCACGCCCAAAATGATGTCATATCCTGTGCAGCGCCGGGCGAGTGAGCTCCAAAAGGTGGCGCGGTGCTAGGGCACGTACCTCTGAATTTTTTCTTCTGTGAATTCTGGTGGATTATGGTATGTTTGTCCAAATAGGTGAAGCACCGTGAGACGGACAGTCATTTTGAGACCAACGTACGCGATATGCAGAAAGTTGTTGTTTACTACTGTTGCTGGGCAGCGGACGTTTACCAGCAGTACAAGTTGAATATTTTGGTTGTACGCCCTCTGCTGTTGCGGCGAATACTGCAATGAACAACGCGCTGAGTATAAACGCCTCCGTACATACTTATATGGTCATGCACCGTCTGCGGAGCCCCACGCCACGGCATCACCCGCGAGTATAAACGAGGCTTTAGTAAGAAAGTGCAGTAGATTCTTTTTTTTCTCAGACATTGAATAAATAAATTCAATAATGTCTTGATCTGCTGACCATTCGACGCAAAGCAGTGAAGTGTCGTTTTATGTCTTCTGTAGATGAAAAGTACAGTCTGTGCCCAACTTTAAACTGAATTAAAACATGTTTAGCATTTAGGTAAAATGAATGTTGTTGTTATGGGATTACTACATTTTATCTGAAATTTCCTTCAATAGAGGAGTGTTCGATTTTTCACCTTGTTTTGTTTTTCCTGTCTGCCAGCTCATCTCTCCTCAGGTGAGAATTCCCAGCTGGATTTGGACAGTGTGGTTGGACCAGGCCTTAGTAGTCTGAGCAACGATGAAGCAGCCATGGCAGTGATCATGAGCCTCCTGGAGACGGACACAAACTTGAGCGACACTGTTGACTTTGAAGAGATGCACTGGTCTTTATAGAATCTGCTCTTGCAGTGTGACGCTGTAGCACACTGTAAAAAATACTCTGACCTTTTTTTTTTGGGTAAGATGAACTGCTCGAATGCTTACACCACATTTGATTTTTAAGGACTTAATTTATTTGCTACCTATTTCCCCACATAAGCTGTGTAGTCTTCGGGTGTATGCTCTTACACGTTCAAGGTCAGTGACAATTAAGCAAAACTGCATTTACCTCTAAAGCCTTACAGCGGTCCTCCTGCCCTGAAAACACTGGTCTTCTTTCCTCACATCTACTGTTCATCCTCTGTTTAACTGAAATGGTTTAAGAACCCATGAAAAACAGACTAAGCTTACATCATGACAATTTGAGGGATCTGCTCGGTTTTTTTTCCTTCTTCACTCCCACTTAAAGCTATACTTACCTTTCTTGCATGTCTCACAGCACTTAGTAAATCCCAGCAACACCTGCTGCTTGTTGAGCACAGTAACTGCAGAGTGATAGAGTGCTTTGACGTGAGAGTCTCCAAACACCACAAAAAGTCTGCAGATTTAGTGACAAAGTCGCCATGTTGGTAACACTGCTCTGTCAGAAATGCTCTCACAAGCTGTGACGCATGCTTGTGTGACGCATGACAGAGACGGAGTCGAGGCGCGCGACAGAAGACAGACGGGGAGCTCGGCCAATTATTTTATTCGGTCCGAATGTTTTAATTGGTCATACTTTTATCATTATAATATGAGAATTAAATAATGATGAATTTCAAAACCTGGTGGGTTTATCTTACGTTTTAGAGTGCCATACGCTTATTAGGAGCAATTTAAGCAAGAAAGGTAAGTATAGTTTTAATCAAAGGTTGGGAGTGACAAAGAATAAAAGTGCACTGAAAAGATAACTATTTTTAAGGCCGTAGTTTGATTAGGTACTGTATGTTTCATTAAAAATGCAACCTGGCACTTCTCTGTGACCCCACAGGATCCAAAACTGTTCTCAGGCAGTGAACCATGTAAAATCACACCTCCATAACCTCCGACTCTGAGAGTCACTCAGTGATGTGCTGCTCAGAGATTTTTCACTCGTCTACATCTGAACATTTACTGCGAAACAATCCACTAACTTCACTTGAATAAACAGTATATGTGTGCAGCGCTGCAACTAACCATTATGTTCATGATTGATTCATCTGTCGAATAATAATTTCTTCACTAACTGATTAGTATTTCCTCTACAATCTTTTACAGCTTCAGTGTCACTGCAGCACTGTCTTCATTCGTTCAAGTTAGAATAGTTAAAAAGGGCCTAATAATGGATTTTTAATTTGCGGCTTTAGGGGCTTACTGGTGCAAGTTATTTGAGATAGTGAATGACATTTGAGCAGCTGCTAAATGAATGTAGAGGAAACACTGATCTGATTTTCCTGGTGAAGGTATGGTCCAGTCACTCAGGATGTGTCTAGAGCCGTTGACCTGACTGTCGGTTAATGTTCACCAAACCTCAAAATGATGATGTAGTCCACAAACCAAAGATAATATAGGTAATTATATACATTTAAGAAGTTGAAAAATGGGAACTTAAAAGAAACACACTTGACTGATTACTTGATCATAAAAAAAAGTGTTTGCTGTTGCCGCTACATTTAGTAATCTGTTCATAATCGTACTTTTAATGTGTGTGCATTTGTTATGTACGCCATATTAGGCCATATCTACCTTTGTTTGTATAGGAATAATATTTTCCATATTTACTAAACCCTTAAAAACTGCCCTTGATTTTAGATCTTAGCATTTAACCCCTTTAGGCAGAAAACATCCACCTTCATAAACAAATTGGTGAGAGAGCAGTCGGTTTTGTTGGATGACCTTTCACAATCTCCTAGATTTGCAGTAGTTCTGAAAGGTTTGAGCTGGACAGCAGAGTCATTTCAGGACGAGTATGGTGATAGAAGTGAAAACTCAGGGAGCGACAGAAGCTTAAAGCTGCCTCACAGAAACTTACTCTCTGCTTTGTATTCTGGAAGGAAAGCCATAAGTGTAGCCGTTGTACCCCCCGTTGTACCCCCCCCCCCCCCCCCCCCCCCCATATATGTCATTTGATGCACTGATGGTCTTTGAAAAGACATGTTAATGTTTCATGTGATTCTCAGAAACACAGTGTGGTCATGCACCTGCATTCGTTTAAAGGGATTATGCTATGCAGAGCTATCATTCCATCAATAAGAGACTTTAAGTAATTAACGCTTAATTCACACTTGACTTTAAGAAATAAAACTGCAGAAGGCCGACAATGTACTGCTGACTTGTGAATCCTGCATCCCTTCCCATACTCACAGTTGCACAGTAGCCTTTATGTATTTCACATTAATTAACTTAAATGTGAAAATACATAATAATTTTTTTTTTTAAACTGCTGCCATAATTCTGGCCAAATGGTAACCAAAAATGCTCAGTATTAAAAAAAAAAACTATAGATATGACTACATTTTGATGTACATTCTCTATTTCAAAGTATCCATACATTTAAAGTTAGAGTCTAATAATTGTAAATTAAGGCTGAACTGAATTTAATTTGAAACGGTGCAATTAGCAAATTGTGAAGGCTGCATTTTAATCGTTCTATGTTGTTTGCCAATTTTTTTTTTAATTGAGTATATAGATTTTCTCATTATTTTAGAGTATAGTAGTTCACATTTTGATGGGATTTCATGTACTAAAGTGTTCTAAATGTGTAATGGTGAATATATTGATCCGAGGACTGACTTGTAATAAGTCAAATCAGAAAATCACAATTGGGTGGCTTGCATAAATCTTTCAGCACTCTTTTTTTGGGGCATTGATGTTTGAGTATATGTGTCACCCTTTAAAGTTTTGCATTATCAATAAGCATAATAATCACATTTCTGTGTGAAGTGTTTATTTAGACTGTGTATCGGCAGCTTCACTCTGTCAGCAGTACATGAACCAGTCATGTGACAATATAGCGGTCACTTTCCACATGAACAATAACCGATGATACTGAGTAGCTTATAAGCTATGCCATTGTTTATATTGTTATTAGAGGCCACGTTTTATAGTTATTTCCTGTCTCGGTGTCGATGATTTTTCCATGGAATCTCTAGTTTTTAGGATAGTAGACTGTTGGTTGTGGGTCTTTTCTCTGATGCTTGAATTAAGAGGAGTCTGTGGGTGAAGGAGCCAAACTCAAAACAATTCTCCTGCCTGTGTCTGAAGTGCCTTTGGACATTTGTGCTTGGTCACATTTATGAACCTGTTGTTGCTTTTAGGGTTTCGCTCTGCCTGATATTGGGACCAGAAATGTATCGTAGGACTCACCTGGCGCAAGCCTAATGTGGAAGCTTGTTTGTGTTTGGATTCAGCACTCGATACCTAACTACACAACTGGAGCTGTGATGTTGTGCCATAGACACAGACTGGTCCTTTTTAAAAGCAAAAATGTCAATTTTATATTGTTATTTACTCCCTTGTAGCCGTTATTCCTCCACATTGTTCTCATTTCAGCCTCAAAATGTCACGTTTTGCTTCTGTCTCCATTAAAAACCAAACACTAGACTTTGTAAACTAAAACCCAACATTATGTTTTCATTCCATGCCCTGTGTGGTGTTGTGTGTAGTTGCATGCTGTTCTTGTATCATTTATTGCTGTTAGATTTTAAAAATGTGTTGGCTAAACATGATACGGACCTGCACAGGAGGAAGGACTGCATTTAAGAGCGTGTTACTGCCTCCATTGTATTACTTCCTGCCATTTTTATGAGTTTGTTCTCGTTTGATTTGTGGCCTCGGAGGGGAGAAACACTTACTGTATTTGTTAATTGCATTACTGCTGCTACCTTTAACATGCCTGGCATGTCGACCCAGGTTGTCATGTTGTTAATAAACTGTTTACTAAACCCTCACAAGAACTTTTGACCATATTTTCAAACTTGTTTTGACATCTTTTGAATCCAGAGTCAATTGCATTTCATTCTGAGATTTTATGTCCTTAGTGAGACCAAATAAGAAGCACCAGGCTTCTGTTTATTTTATTTTTCTGGTTGTTCTAACCTCTGTTTGAGTCATTTGTTAGATGTGGTGAAGTGGTTTTGTGTAATTAAGACAGAGTGGTAGAGTATATAAGCAGGGATTTGTTGTGTATATAAAGTCGGTGGTAAAAGCAGAGCTGTTGCTCTGTTTGGACACAATGGGCCAAGCCGCTAACCTGCCTTGTAGGAGAGGAGAGACTTATGTTACAGAGCTGTACGAGTGGTTCAGGTAAGATTTTCACTTGGAAGTTCGTACCAACAAAACTCCAGTATGTTCTGCGTGTGTTCAGGCAAAGAACATGCGTTTAGCAGATTTTATTTTCATAATAGATTAATCTGTAACAAGGGCCTTTCTGCAAGGAGTTTGCATGTTCTCCCCGTGTGTGCGTGGGTTTTCTCCGGCTTCCTCCCACAGTCCAAAAACATGCGATATGGGTATTAGGTGAATTGGTCACTCTAAATTGACCGTAGGTGTGAGAGTGTGAGTGAATGGTTGTTTGTCTCTATATGTGGCCCTGTGATGGACTGGCGAACTGTCCAGGGTGTACCCCGCCTATCGCCCTATGTCAGCTGAGATAGGCACAGCACCCCCCGCGACCCTCTGGTGGAGGATAAAGCGGTAGATGATGGATGGATGAATCTGTCGATTAATTGAGTACCTGTTTGATCCATAAAATGTTGATCGGTGTTTACCAAACGAAAAATGATTCAGAGAAACGTGTTTTAATTATTGAAAAAACAAAACACTCAAACCAATTAATCAATTGTCAAAATAATCTATAGGTTAATGGTTGAAGCTTTCTCTTACATAGTGCCCTCATCCATAGTTTATTTACATGACTTCACATTGCTGATCCTTCAGCCTCATGTTGACATGCTGTTGTAAACTGGTTCAAAATCATTTGGTCTAATTATCTTAACACTCATCCCAACATTTGCACAGGCTTTCAGATGTGGATAATCCACAGCAGGGCTGGGTTGACCTTAATCTCGCTTTAGAGGGCACATGTCTCCTGCCACAAATCTGGCTCATCTAAAAGTGCCTTCATGTTTGTTTTATTTGTGTGTGATTAAATTTGTTTCTAATACATGCCTTTATTTTGAATCATAGGAAGTTTATTCATGAATGTCCAAGTGGGCTGATCACTCTCCATGAGTTTCAAAGGCATTTCTGTGATGGAACAGTGGGCAGAGAGTCGGCTGAGTATGCACAACAGATATTCCGCACACTGGACAGTAACGGGGTGAGAGATTCACACTGAATGACAACAGCACATGAATACTTTTCAGGAATTCTGACAACCATGTTCATGTGATGTTGGGAAATGGGGCAGGAGCTGATTTGAGCTCACGTTTACCTGAAGGAAATGTGTAATTAGGAGGCTGCACTTTTTAATACTGTTATTTCCACCAGAACAAAACCACTTCTAATGAAGAACTACACTAACCCAGCATGCTTTGGAAACAAATCCCGGTCTGATTGATCATTACAGAGCGACATTAGATCGTTCTGATTAGAGAAGATCGAATGTCCGCACAAATGCATCATATGCATTCATGTCCTTTTGACTCGCTAATGAAGTGATTCACACGCATTTGGAGACCGAGGTCTGATTCTACCAGTTTAGAGGTTTAAAACGAGCTGTCAATCACCCTAATTGACCAAGGTAAGCCAGAGCTATGGCGCTGTAACTGAAGAAGCTGCAGAGTCACAGAGTTGTTATTACGCACAGGAAGCATCGATTTAGCGAGTTATCTTTTTAATTTTAATTTTTTCAAAACAAGTATTTTTTAGACCTGTAGTGACATATAAATAAAATTAAATGGGTTTTTAATAATTTGGTACGTAAGAAATCTCAAATAGCACAGATGGTGCCAAACTGTGCCAAAAGTGAGGACGCCCAGACATCTCTTTACTAAAACCTCTGTAATTTCACTCTGCTTCATTTCAGCAGCATCAGACTTTGCACAGCTCATATCCACATGGTGTTACATGACCTCCATGTGTTTTTTAGCTCGTACTGCACATATTAAAGGTGATATTTGCTTTAAAATGCAATATTTTTTTAGGCGAAAGAAAAAAAATCCTTCAGTTATGCTGTGTTCCACGTACATTTACTCTGACACAGTGGCATCTACAGTGAAACTTACACCTAAGATAATCCACATAGAACTTATAACTCGATGAGGGTCGCAGGGGTGCTGTGCCAATCTCAGCTGACGTAGGCTGACGGGGTACATCCTGGACAGCTCAATTTTTATAAACAGTCAAACCAATTTGGTTAATTTAAACATCTCAGCAGACAGAAATTGAAAAAAAGTTAAAAGTGTGTCTGCTTTAGAGCAACAATAACAGAGTGAACAAACATTCTATAGGTTAAATATCCACTGAAGCAAGAAAGAGGGAGAGAGAGCACATTAGCTAAATTTGGCTGAACGTCCCCGTTTTGCTTCCCTGTACAGGAGAAAAGCATCCATACAGACATGTTTGTCGTCCATCTTCACTTTCAGTGTCTACATTTGAACACATCACAACTGCAGACCCTCATTTTTCTTCTCCTCTGGGTGAACATTGTTTAAGTTGAAGACGAACATGTTTCCTTTACCTGATGACAGATCTAAAGCATGTCTTACGTGTAGCACCTTTAACAACAAGGCACTAATGATGCACTGAATCATGATGTATTTGTTAAAATGATCAGTCCAGTCGGGCCCACGGTTGGTGTAGTGGTTAGCGCTCTCGCCTTCGCCAGGTTCGAGCCCAGGTTGGAACAAGGGCCTTTCTGCATGGAGTTTGCATGTTCTCCCCCCGTGTGCGTGGGTTTTGTTCGGGTTCTCCGGCTTCCTCCAAAGTCCAAAAACATGCAATATGGGGATTAGGTAAATTGGTCACTCTAAATTGACTGTAGGAGTCAGAGTGCGAGTGAATGGTTTGTTTCTATGTGTGGTCCTGTGGTGGACTGGTGAACTGTACAGAGTGTACCCCGCCTATCGCCCTATGTCAGCTGAGATTGGCACAGCACCCCCATGACCCTCCGGTGGAGGATAAAGCGGTAGATGATGGATGGATGGATGGATGGATCAGTCCAGTCTATGAACATGATGGTGCTTTCCTTTAGGACGGGCTGGTTGACTTCAGGGAGTATGTCATGGCCATCAGTATGCTCATTGAAGGTTCAGCTGTGGAGAAACTGCGCTGGTCTTTCAAGCTTTTTGACAAAGACAGAGATGGAGCCATTACCAAGGAGGAAATGCTGGACATCATGCAGGTGTGTACGCGTGTGTGTGTACGTGTGTGTCATACATCAACACAAAATCAAGCTCATTATAATCCCACAGATGCTGCATCTTTAACTCGTGTGGTTCCTTTTGTTCACAGGCTGTTTATAAGATGAGTGTGGCTGCTGCTTTGGCCAAACCCAACCCACTCACTGCTGAAGAATGCACCAACAGGATATTTGTGAGATTAGATAAAGACAATAACGGTGAAGACATGATTTCCTCTTTTCTGCCCCTGAATTCTTAGTGCTGGACATGACACTCTGTTGTTGTTTTCCCTCTTCATTATACTGACGTTATACCACTATGTTTTTTTTTACTATTTTCGGGTCAATGAAGCAAAAATACTCAATAAGGTTATTTGTTTTCTTATTGAGTGAGAAAAATAATACAATCAGATTATGTAACATTATAGATTTTTGGTGTGGCTGGCAGCACTGAAACAGGTTTTACTTGAAGAGTCAGGAAACAATAATTCATTCATTTTATTAACCAAAAAAGTAACAGAAGAAAAACCCAAGGTCCCCGGCAAATAACAAATGTATAGTCAAATGTGTTTATTTTCTATATATTTATAGTGCTTGGCGCGTTAACGGCGGTTAACGGCGTCGTGGCGCGTTTCCATGACGACTGACTGGAAGAAGACGCACGTGACGTCATGTTTAGGTGACTCCGGATTGTTAAAATGAGTCTCTAAAGCAGGGGTGTCAAACATACGGCCCGTGGGCCAGAACCGGCCCGCCGGAGGGTCTGATCCGGCCCGCAAGATTAGTTTGTTGTTGAAATACTATACTAAACTACCTGTGTGATGTGTAAATGGTAAATTTAGAGATAATATTATTGAAATTGCAGTTATTTTTTCTCATATTTTGTCAAAAAGATACTTCATTAAAAGTCAAACAAAAGGGAAAAAAACTCAGATGTTATTATGCTATTATTTTATTGGTCCGGCCCATTTGAGATTAAATTGCGCTGCATGTGGCCCCTGAACAAAAATGAGTTTGACACCTCTGCTCTCTAACGCTTAACTTTACACACGCAGTACACAGGTACGCTGGTTATTTGTAGCGCTGCTCTTTTCGTTTAATAAACAGACCGCTCCAGTTCCACTGTAGGCGCGCTAATGGCGCTAAACGAGCTAATGCAGCTAACTGGTAAACGGTGCCGCGGCACGTAAACATGACGTCACGCGCGTCTTTTTCCGGTCAGTCGTCATGGAAACGCGTCACGCATTAACATGTGTTAACCTAGAGCCCAGCACTAATTTATTATTTTCCAAAAGACAGAAATAAAAAACAAAGAGGACACGCGGAAGAAAAATGCAACATACAGAACATAGCAGATCTTAATTATAGTATGAATTCATGGACATTGTTAGACAATAAGGTGAATGACAAAAAATACTATGGGTAAATCAATGAATAATATAAGTATACACACATTACACAAACTCGTATACATTTACAGCCTCTGCTTACGTTAGCTGCCATAATCTCTTCCCCCACCAAAGGCCAGGTGGCTTCTTATATCCCTCCTAGCTCCACCCTAATTGGACTGTACCATTGTCTAGGTTAGTAGTACTAGTAGTAGTAGTAGGTTAACTAAAACAGACAAAAAAAACAACTGTAATCCTGTAACAAAAACACCTATAATAAATTACACTAGGAAAATAAACATGAACTGTTAAGGGAAATGTGTGTGTGTAGTCAATCCCAAACACTCCTTATCACCTCACTCTGAGGCCAACTAATCATCTACAAAAAGAAGAAAAAAATAAAAAACTGACTTGTGGAACCCGCAAAATATTTCCAATGTGCCTGGACTGTTGTTTAAGCATAAATGGCAAATAAAAAACTTGAAACTTGAAACTTACAAGTGACTTTACTGAATCTAAACTTCTTTCCTTCTTTCACTTAATTCACTTATTTTAATCATTCACTTCTGAAACTCAATCATTAAAGCACATTAAACTGTTGAATACGTGACATTAATCAAAGTCTAAGTCAACTAAGACACACAACATTGCGTTTCTCTCAGTCCCCTACAGTGCAGCTCAATAAACACTACTATAAACAGGTGAAAGGAATAATAACATTAAAGTAGAAAAATATTCAGGAATAATTGTGAGGATGTACAATAACAATAACACAATCTAAACGTCTAGGTCTGCATGAACATCATCTTATCTATGGACATCACCTGTATGCACATGACTTCAGTCGTCTGTCCTCTGCTTTTTGTCGTGTCCACAGCCATCATCAGTCTGCAGGAGTTCATAGAAGGAGCTCTGGGTGATGAGTGGATCAGAGAGATGTTGGAATGTGACCCCAACACTGTGAAGGTGGAGAGGCCAGTGAGGAGGGACACCACTCTGGGGACCCATGGTTGACATGGAGTCCACCATTTTATTCATCAAGAGCAGAGATTTAAAAACCAGCTGCACATGCAGCCATTTTAGATGATAATCCAGGAAGTAAACATTGATTTTAAAATTAGATTTTGGTGGTGGTCTGGAAACAGTCGTTTTGATAAATTTTTGTGCTGCAGTTTGGTTCATTTTTTGGTGTTTTCTTTGCTGCTCATATCTTGATAAAATAAAGAACAACACAGAAACTTTATCTCATGTTATTATTTCGTTGCTCTTGGTGCCCAGGTTGTGAATACCTTTGTTATTTAATGCCTGTTACTGTGACACATGCAGTTGCTTTGAATTTTGAATTTGAATCATCTCATTTATTTATTGTAATAATAATATTTTTTTTTTTGCGTTTGACCAATTAATCAGTAATAGCAAATAAACTCTATATAAAATTAATTGCACTAACATTTTGTTTTTCAGACCATGACTGAAAGTTTTATGATGATGTATTTATAAGGTTTTAATATTATATTTTAATAAAATGAAGAAACACAATGCAGATTGAGATACAGACGACAAGAGATCAATACATGACGATTTAAGCAATTGAATTGGGGGGTTATATCTTCCACCACTAGATGTCGCCTTTGCTCATTTTGAAGCTGACACGCTGGCAACTCCCAGACTTTGAAGAATACGCTGCTTTCCATGTTTCCGTGAAAACACAACAAAGAGGTGCCTGTGTTTCTGACTTAAGCAGGAATAATGTCGGCAAAAGTTGTGCCTGAATGAGAAGCGGTTACAGTGGACCGCTGTAACTCTGATAAAACATACAAGTCGGGAAAGCCTTTGTTTTTTCAAGCGTCTTGCGCATTGTTGTGAACTATTGTTAGGAAGGACAGTGTTGTCCATCATAAAACTGCTATCTCCTACCATTTCAACGGTCCAGTGAACGCACCAGAGCTCCGACTCCACTAGTGCTGCAGCGGGGCAGGATTTTTCCTGCCGTGACGTCACACGTTTTTCAGCAACTCTGTCACTTGGATGGCGTAGATGTGGACGGACGGGGGGCGACACTGGTGGGCACCGAGAAGTTTACCAACCGAGTACGGTGGAGTTGTTTTAAACCGTGAACCGAACGAGCTAACGGAAATATCCTCAGTTCTCTGAGCAGAGTTTGGGTAAGTGACTTAGTTTGTGTGTTTTCGCTGTGATTTATTATTTCCACTAACTCGAGTTTTTGCTAAGAGTTGCTAACACACTGCCTGGAAACAAACGGCCGTTGTGGCTCGTGTGGTAGAACGTACACGTAGTCGTGTTTAAGGTTTACTTTTTACCATGTTACGGACTCCAAAACGCCGTTTCCCTAACGTGATGCGTTCAGGGGGTTCGAGCATCAACACCAAGTCACTGGTACTTTAATTTCACATTTTCTCACGTTTGTGGACCCTTGCACGACAAGAAAAGCTTTTGTGCAAAACGCCGTAAACGTCTCATTTCTGTTGACAGTAGTCTTAGTTGGAATGGAATGTTGAAATAATACTATTCTTCATAGCGAGGGTAGAACAGTGGGTCAGATTTATGCCTCTTAAAAAGTTTCTGACGCGAGAAAGTCAGTCTAACATTAGTTTATGACACACACACACACACACACACACACATACACACACACACACACACACACACCGAGGAAAGTCACTCCCAGTGCCCGAGGACACCACTTTTCTCACTGACTCATTTGCATTCACTCACGACATTTCAGCTGCTCCAGTGTTGCCTTCAGGTGACACGGATAGTAACTATACTGTGATCACATCGCGAGGAGAGGAGTTATATGATTTTATTACACACCACGTTGGAAAGCGCTCACAGTGTGTTGATAGTGGAGAATTTCCAATTTCAGTGTAATTGTGAATGAGGAAAATCGTCAATATTCCACGTGAATAATAACTTACCCTAAGGGGGGAGCCTGAATGTTCCGGTCATTCACTCATGATATATAATATTATTTTTCATATATATTATACATATATATTTTTTTCTAACCTTAGTAAGATTTGTTACCATTTTTTCATTATTTTTTAAGATAATGTGCACATGCGATTGGCAATTATTTTGGTAACACACCCAATGCAAATAGTATCCACTGTTAACTAGGGAGGTCAAGTGGCTTTGAGTCAGTTCTCAGTACTCGAGTACATACTTGCATACTTGAGAAGTACAACTGGAGATAATACTCGCCAAGTACAGGAGTATGCATACTTAGTATAGTATACGTACTATAAGTACGATCTCTTCTATTGAAACAGCAGTATACGGTACTTCCTTGTTCAACTGTTTAACATCATTACTGCCACCTATAGATTGTTGATAAATGAAAATAATTGTAATAAATGCATATATGTTATTATTTTCACATTTAAAAAATGTAACTTAATTTTTACAGTGCAGTGTGGACAATGGATACATTACAGCAGTGTAGAGTAGTACACACACACACACACACACACACACACACACACACACACACACACACACACACACACACACACACACACACACACACACACACACACACACACAAATATGTATAGTGTCCATATTATATTTAAATAAAAATACAATGACAGTGCGACAATGCATTCTGTGATACAAGAAGTCACCACCCGATGCATACTTGGTAAAATGGGTGGAGCGAGAACACTTCTGGGTATGAGAACCGTACTCTCTGTTCACGTACGTGAGTATGGATATTGAGAAAGGGCCAATGTTTTTGAGTGTTGTTTGTAATCCATGAAATCTGATCAGCAGTTGTGTTGCCCTCCACTTGACCTTTTAAAAGTATTTACTTTCCCTTTTTCAAATGCTCTCGATAACAACAGTATTGTCTGCAAACCAGACACCACAGCGATTCACCATGTGTTCATACTAGTTTTGGCTTCATTCATTCATCCTCCCTATGTTCTGGAGACTTCATGGCAATCTTGAGGTGTGGCATTTTAAATATCTGTCTCTGTGATTTTAACACTTGGGCTTTCCTTCACCATGTTAATAATTACTCAGATTTTAGGGAAACGTCTGAAGCGTCTGTTATCTGCAGCTCAGTCTTTACTGCTGCAAATACATTGAATTTACATCAGAAGAGTGCTAGTTCAAGTTAGGCTGCAGTCCCTCAAAAAGCAACCATTATTACTTTTTAAATGAACAACAACTGTATCATAACAAATGCAATAATGTATAAAACAATTAAAACTACAAGCAGTGCAGAAGTGCGCAATATGGAAAGTATTTATATTTGCTGTCCAACACAAATTGATTTCACATTTCTTACAGACAGGAAAATGTCAATAATTTTGTATTCCATTTTATCACATCGAAGCAATTTTATAATCTGCTTTCAATAAAACATAACACATTACAGTAACAAAGTTTTTGCTGGCCTGGTGGTCTTCTTTAAGTTAAACAGAACATCTTTCTTCTCTCATATTTGTGCACTGTATATCTGCAGCTCCATCTTCCACTTGGGAAATTAGCCCCCGTCTCTGGTTGTAACTCCCTGATAGCCCACTGTGAGAACTTTAAATCACAAACAGCGTGCGGCATGCTTATTGGCTCACTGACGCTAATGTAGGGCCCTATGAAATCCGTTTTATTTTTTCCCCAATTCCGTTTTATTTTTTTTTATTCTGTTTTTTTTTACCTTTTATACTTACTTTACCACCATAGAATGTGTGCTTGTTGTGTCAGTGAATAAAATGTCCACTGAAATGCAACTTTCTTCTTGAATCCACTGACTTCTCAATTGTTCAATTGTTTTGACTTAAGTTAAATCCTAATTAAATAAATGCCAGTGAATCTTAAAACAAGCCATGCAATGCTGGTCACATTTAAAAGTAAAATAATAAACATAAAAAAAAAAATGGTAGTGCCCCTCATCTGATGCAGACGGATTTCTGCGCACCGCCCCTGCGCTGTACTGTTCTCCCTCTCCTGCGCCGTGCGCTTCTCCGTATCCAACTGGATCATTTCTCTACACGCATTATTACCCCTACAACTCTGCAATTAAGGGAATAACAGATGCATCAGATGAGCCGATGTCTTTAGTTAACTGTTCAAAGAGAGAGAATGTTCTCTGCTGTGAAGTGAAAGTCGCGGGGAGTTCATAAGTTTCACTTTTGCGCAGAGACTTTCCAGCATTTAACAGGTGATGTTCCACAGTTTACTCGCCGTGTTTCGGCCGCCGAATTATCGGTGCATTCCTAAATATAACATCTTTATTGACAATAACAATATAACCGTAATAATCGCGTATTTGATGGTGTGACTTGGGTTACAATCGGCACCTGGACAAGGGGACGCTCGCCGGTTACATGCGCACTTGTTCCGCGGTTTAGAAAAAAAAAGTGTATATAAAGTAAATAAACAAGCAACACGCACTGGGGGAAACCCTGGCCGGGTGAGTGTTTGTGAGGAGATGCACGGGTGGTGCCACGAATGAGCGTTCCCCGGAACATTTCTCCAGACAAACGTTCCTTCTCCTCACGATGACAGCATTTCAGTCACATTATGTCAATTTCCGCGATATTCCGCGTTTAACATTAGATTCCGTTTTTATTGGCCAATTCCGCGATTCCGTCCGCGATTCCGTTAACACGGAAATCATAGGGCCCTACTAATGGGATGATCTCATTAGGAACCAAAATATGACAGAAAAATTACACCTTATTGACATAAGGTGATACAGAGGAAGTTTGATACACACAGTCGATACCACAAATCTATTGAAGATTCATACCAGCCCAGTGTAGAAGGAAGCACAACATCACCCATTGAACTGAACATAGGGAAAAAGACGGCTTTATATTTTGTTATAAAATACACGTCAGTGTTTGGTATTTATAAAGTTAGTGTCAGGGTATACTGCCTGCTTTCCCAAGTTGGAAATAGCCACAGGTTATTCCAGAGTGGTGCCATGCAGGCAGCTGATGAATGTGTGTGTACACGCTCGGCCACATTACTTCATTTCATGCACCCTCAAATTTAGAGACTGTAACATTAGCCATGAGATTGCTTTTTAGCAGACAATTTGCTCATTGTACAATAGTAAGCATCTTGTGTTTGTCTAGAGTTCATGATGCCTAAAGCAAAACTTAACCATTCTGTTTCTAGTGCTGTTGAGTAGTCTGACCCAGTCTGTGAGGTGAAACAGGATGAGTTGTGTGAGCTAGAATGAACCTTTTTTCATGGAAACACTGTGTGTAGGTAAAGACTAGGTCAAGGCATGTATGACTCACAACATGGAAAGTGTCATTATGTGGTGAGACATGGAGCTCGCTCACCTCATAGCCCCTTAAACTGTCACAGATTTAGCTTTGTAACCTGGATATAAAAATGCAACCGTTAAGTGCTGTGTGATGTAGTGAAAATTCCTTTCCCCCTAAGCTTTTTTTAACCACCAATGAAACTGGTCTCGGAAACAGTGAAAGCCAGATCCTTGTAAACATTTTTTCCCTTAGAGACAAGTGGCTTTGAGGCTTCTATTTTGTTTTCTATTTCCTGTGTGTACAAGAGTGCTCAAGCATGTCTCTCTAGTGAGGATGGATTATATCAGTTCTTCCCGCCTGAAGGGACCAAAGCTGATGGATTTGAAAGGCCATTATAGTGGCCTTTCTCTGCGTGTCACCATGCATTTCATGACTGTTTTCACCAGAGGACAAGATTGTTTTTACAATTGCACTTTTTCTTTTCTTTTTTTTTAATGTTTGGCAGCAGACTGGCAGGTGTTGCTGCAAATGTTATGCATACTGTAGCTTTGCTTTGTCCTCTAGTGAATTTTAGTCAAAATACCCTGATACTATGAACAATTAGTAATGGGGTCGGCAGTCCATTTGAGTGTACTGAATCCCTAGAATCGGTTCAATGATTCGTTCAAAGGATTCATTCACCGAATCATTCAGTGCTGAGCAGGACCCCAGTGCCATGCTACGTGACTCACGTCCTCCCTGAGTGCAGTACGTTCATGGGTCAGTGAGTGAGTGACAGTGTGAACAGGATTCACCTCCTCAGCCCACAGTTCACCAGTTCTCTGTGTGTCGGTTTTTCGCGAACGAGATTCACGTCCTCAGCCATGGTTCAGTTTGTGTCAGTACGTCCCGTTTTTCTTTTTTTACGCGCTTGTTTTCAAGTGCCGTAGCTTGACTCAACATTAGCCGTTAGCTTGGAGAAGGACGCCAAATTGTCATCCATTTCAATTGTCATTCTCATTTCGCTGAGGAGGTGAATCTGCGAGCTGCGAACGTGATTCACGTCCTCCTCTGTGACAGTTCTCTGTGTTTCAGTACGTACTCAAATCATGAGTGAGTCAGTGAGTGACAGCGCGAATGAATCGCCTCATCCGGGAGTGAGTGAGAGCAGCAGACAGTTCTTCTTACTGGTCCCTCCCCGCTCGGTGCACGTTGGCTGGTGTCGTTTGCCGAAGATTCACGAGTGAGTGATGGCGCCGGCGAACGACTTCATGAGTGATTCACAGAACGTGGCAGTTCCACTCCCGGCCGCCATGCTCGCTGCTGAGCTCAACTGAACTAAGAAAGGAACGAATCAGTTCATGAAGTGATCCCAGTCAGTTCGTTCACTCAAAAGATCTGTTCTTTCGAACGGATCGTTCATGACAGACACAACACTGAACAATACCCTTCTCTGTGTGTCTTACACTCTGTAAGTGGTGCTTATAGAAGGAAAGACAGAAAGAGACTTTGTGGTGCTTGTCTCCTTTTGATGGTTGGAAATTTTAATTTATATATTTTTTTAAAATGGCGCTGAAAAGACTACTAAGGAAGTCCAGTGATGAAGAAGTAGTTTATTTACCATTTTAAGCACAATGTCAAACACTGACTTATGTATGAGAATTTGTTTTTGTACTTTGTTGTAGGTTCCAGGAAAAATATATTGGGCATTTTTGACACTATCTAAAATCTTAGTTTAGTAAAGCAGATGATCTGGTGCCGAGAAAACACGCTTTTGTTTACATATGACTGGCATACCACGGAGACATCCCCGCATTAGAGGACAGCACACTTCTCTGTAATTAAGTGTTCTTTGTGCTGGACTCTGTGTCCACTGGATCCAGGATGAAGCGACAGACGAGCTCAGAGACAGACAGCATCTTTTCTGTACACAAGCATTAACACTTTTAGTGACACGTGCAGCAGGTTTCTGAGCAGCATGTCTGGTCTTGGCCTGATGTGTTTGAGATATGCTTTGTGAATGGTGTTTCTGATGCGAGACAAAATCTGACTCAGGTTTTTGAGGCCCTGCATGCTTTCATTCCTTTTTGAGTGATCACAGCACACAGACTATGTCTGTGTAGATACCTCCTATTCAATAATTCTGCTCTTGCATGTGTCATCTGAGTGTTGTATGTTTTCTGTAGTTGGTCTTCTGCCTAATTTGTTTATTCCCTGTGGATCCACTGCAGCATGGATGGATAAATAAATCTGGTCACAACAGAGAAGCTCTGTCCTGAATTAAAAATGCCAGTCTGTTGGGAAAAGTAAAATGGTAAATGATTTGTATTTATATAGCACTTTTCTAGGCTTGATGACCACTCAAAGCTGCTTTATACTACGGTTTGCCATTCACAATGACAATGAGGCTGTTTGATATTGATTGTGAATATATATTTATTTTACCACGTTGCTGACATTTCATTGAAAAAAATCAAATCTAGTTCAAATCTTTATAATTTTAGTGAAGAAATGAGAACACAGACTATAGATTTGTCTTGTTCTCTTCCGCTGCTGATACTAAAAATTGCACAGTTTTTAGTTTTCTGTGGGTGTTACATTTCCTCCTCCTTCTAACACCACCCTGCCTTGTGCAAATAACTGTTAGAATCTGTACTATTGTGCCCTACCCCACCCCCCACCGAATGTCTTGTCTGCTATTCCCATTTATTCAAGTGGGACATGCACTTACTGCAGGACAGGCAGCCTGAGGGAAGTATTTTTACCCTCATTGAGAAACCACTGAGTAACTTTGGAGCTGACTGATGGCATGCTAGTTCCTCTCATCTCTACACAGTCTACTGTGCACTGTGATGATTCTTACGTTTTAGTGCTCTCTCATTTTACACATAATGGAAAATGTGACCACAGGAATGCTGAAATAACAGTCTGTTATATGGCCTGTGGGTGGTTTCTATAAAGTTTGAAAATGGTCTGATGTCCCACTGTTGGACACTCTAGTGACTAATTAAATGAAAAGGTGTGTCTGTCTGTGTCTGTGTACATGTATGTGTTACCTCTTTAGGACATTTACTGGTATAAACACTGCCCTTGTTAGGCCCAGTAGTCCTCATGGAGACTGAAACCTGGTTTCCAGTGAGGCAGAACTGAATAAGTTTTTTTAGGGTAAGTTATTATTAATATAATCATTAAATTTTAAAGGCGCCTTATGTAAGAATGTGGCCAAAAACAGTTACTACACTCAGATAGGGCTGGGCAATATGGCCTAAAAATAAAATTGAAAAACACAAATTCTCGCACTCTTTTGTGGTAGCTGTGTTGTCGCTGTGTGTGCATCCGTGTGCATGTCCCGAGGGGAAACAAGTAGGAGGGGTTCCGCACGGAAAAGGTGCGCTGTAGTAAGAGGAGAAAATAATGTTGTCCAAGCGTGTGTGTGTGTGTGTGTGTGTGTGCATTGCGAACGAGGTTGCGCTTAAGTTTAGGACGGGGGTGAGTGACATAACACAAGCGCTACACAAATGAAGACGGCATTTCACCCAGTCAGGATCACTGTACTTCACTCTGGTGGACACGTAACGAGCGCAGGTTCAAAAACCTGAGCCGTCTGGCGAGTGGCGACACACGGGTTCCAGCGGAGAGTCTGCTTTTTTTCCTTTTTTTTGCCCCTCATTTTTATTATCGCTGTTCTGATGGTCAATAATGGACATTACAGCCATGTTTTGAGCCTAAAATGAAGTAGTACACTGTAGAATAATTTCCACCCCCGCATTACTGCTGTTGCTGCTGCTGTAAAAAAAAAAAAAGTCGACAAAAAATTTGACACGTGGACCTCGACAATCGACTCTAAAAATTTGTGAAATTCCCATCCCTAGTCTGGATACGTCTGTCTGGTCTTGTCTTGGTCTTGTCTTGGTCTTGATACCCTCTGGTCTTGGTATTGTCCTGGTCTCGGTTCAAGCGGTCTTGACTGTAAAGCCCAATTTATACTCCTGCGTAAAGTGCTCTGCGCAGAGACTGTCGAAGAGCCTCTACGTCGTCTCCGACTGCACAAAATATTTTTTAAGTGTCCGTCACTCCGTCAAGGGACAACGGAGATGGCAAGAGCTGCGATTGGTCCTCAGGACAGGCTGAGCGAAGCTGCTCTGTGCCGGCTCACAGTGTGCACTGAGCGTCCACAGACGCGGAGCTGATCCCCGCCGATAACGCCGCTGCCAAACGATAAATACGTCATATCTTAACACACACAGCACATGTTTAGACTCTAAATGGCCAATTTCTCGCCTCAAATTATCTTAAAACTGCGTTCCGTCACACAGAAAAGTGACAAACGGCAACTATTTCAACAACAACAGTCTTTCACTCTCGGACACCATTGATCACTGTAGCCAGAAGCACAACAACCTTGCGGGCGGGATATTGCAGCGCGTGTCCGTCACCATGACGCAGAAGTATAAAGGCTCGAGGCGTCTCCGTGGTGACGCAGTCGGATAACGCATTACGTAGTCGGAGAAGTATAATGTGGCCTTAAGTCTACTACAGACATTAGTTGTTTTTTTTTGGCAGACCAGTACAATAAATAAGACAAAAATTTTAGAATCCAGCTATGCATTATTGATGTATTGATTGATTTATTTTTATTTTTTTTATTTTTAATAAATATTTTACTTCTCTCCCTTTAGGTTCATCAGTGAGTGAAGATGATGTCCGATGCCAGCGACATGTTGGCAGCAGCCCTGGAGCAGATGGATGGCATTATAGCAGGTAAGCATCTCCTAAAACGCTAAGCACCAACATAACATTTGTAATTTAGTCATGGTGTGATTCTGTTGTTTTCTTAGCTGTGTTAGAAGCCTAAAGCAAGAAAGTATGTGTTATATTCTGAAGCACAGATGGTCACAGCCACTGACTGGCTGAGGTTGAGTCAACACTGATAACAGATTATCTCGTGTTGTTTTATGGTTCATTTCATAACGGACATTTTAGATAGCCATCGCGTGATTTCTGGAGGTCTCTTTGTGGCATTTAGCGTTTAATCTGCCCTCATATCGGCTGTTTGTTGAAAGGTATATAACAATAATATACACAAGTAAAACTTACAAACATGTCTTCATATGGGAACCTCATCTGTTGATACAGCCACAGATGACGAGGACGGCATTTGATCGGTGGAGGCCACCGTAGTGCTCAGGGAAGGGAGGGGGTGAGCAGAGGTGCACTACTGCGTTGTAAATTTCAGCCTCTCCTCTAGATGTCACTAGAAACTACTTAATGGTGCACGGAATTTTTACTGTGAGATTTAATCAGTATGGACTATGCTCTATGTGCTATTAATATCAGGAGTTAAGTGTGTAAGACTTTTTTAAATAATTATTTGGTGAGGTTGCTGTCATTCTTTGCATTTTAGTGCTTTCCTTTACTTTTCGCCTGTGTTTTTACCTCAGGATCCAAGGCTCTGGACTACTCCAATGGCTTATTTGACTGCCAGTCACCCACATCCCCTTTCATGGGCAGCCTGCGGGCACTTCACCTTCTGGAAGACCTGAGAAGTGTCCTGGAGATGATGGACACTGAGGAAAGGGAGAATCTGCGCTGCCAGATCCCCGACTCCACAGCTGATAGTCTGGTGGAGTGGCTCCATGGTCACCTGGTGAGAACCTTGTAAAAGGATTTAGTAAAGTTACTGTCAAAAATGAGGAGATTGCTCATTTAAAATACACATTTCATGTCATATTGAGTTTAATTTCTGTCTTCATTAGAACAGTGTTGTCTCGGGTCAGTTCCTTGTGGCTGGGCTCCATAAAGGATAGTTTTTTAAAAGCAGTTCATGTTAACATATTTAAAAAAGTGTATTAGAGGAAGAGGTTTTGTATGTAATGGTCCAATGGCTCCAAAAAATTTCATCACTGGTTTGCTGCTGATTAGGCTCATTCAGAGTGTTGTACTAAAAGTCCCATGACTGCACACAACAGGGGCAAACAATCCTGTTTCCCCGAGTAGACAAAAAGACGTTTGCTAAATAAAAACATGGCTTTCTGTTTTGTGCTGAATTTCCTGGGAATACGAGATAAAATGCTGGTGTTGTCAATGTCACAGTCAGTGTGCTGTAAGAAACATTTTGTACTCTTGGGAACCAGAGTGGTGTTTGGGAGAGTGATGGGCTGCAGGCCAGATAAATGCCAGAGTTTATGTGTAATGCTGTAACAGACTGAATTTTTAATCTCAACCATGTAAGGGTTTGTTGGATTAAATCAGGACAACCAGTCAACCACACTGAGATCATTACCAGACACCAAACCTTTTTTTTAATGAGTGAACTTCAAAACACTGATTACCCATGTCTTCACCTATAATAACATTCTATGACTCTTTGTTCCTGCAGTCCAATGGGCACATCTCTCTGAATAGTGGTGACCACTATCAAGAAAGACTTACCAGACTAGAAAGTGATAAGGAATCTCTGGTGCTTCAGGTACCCATCCAGCATAATCCAAAAATAAAATCTCATTTTATACCCATAGACCTATTCATGTGTGTTTTTAAAACCTGAGTAATGGCTTGGTTTCATGAAGGTGAGTGTGCTGACAGACCAGGTGGAAGCTCAGGGAGAGAAGATTCGTGACCTGGATTTGTGTTTGGACGAGCACAGGGAGAAACTCAACGCCACTGAGGAGATGCTGCAGCAGGTGTGTGTTTGTTTTCTCGGAACAAATTGTTTTTGTTGAAATCTTTGTACATGAGTTCCTCTGTTGTTGTAATAACAGAGGAATCATCTTGTGTTTATTGTCAGCTATTGAGATTACGATGGCAAATATATACTGTTAAAAGTGGACCTAGAATGGAAGTACCAATTGTTTTTTTGGTGTGTATCTGCGCCATTACCTCGTTTATGAAGCCATGAAGATTTCAAACAAGCAGTTCAGCCACTGCTGAGAACGCTGTGTTGTATTGTAATCTCGGGCTCAGAGAGATCTCTGAAAAAAACCCATTCTGGTTACGTAAACAGCAGCAGATCGTCCTGCTCCGGGCACTAGCCTGGGCACATCCGGTTGCGTACATTGAACCGCAGAAGAAGCACGTCCATTGTGGAGGTGTTTCACGTGCGACAGTGTCTTCTGACTCTGTGTCCAATTCCGGGGAGTCGTGGCGAAGCTATTTTTAAACACTGTTAAAACAGTGTTTTGATAATGAGTAGCAGTGCATCCACCGTTCCAGAGGGGGAGCTTCGCTTCTGAGAGCTGGTGTGCTGATTACGTCACATCCAGGTATTGGCCAATCACAAGACAGTTGGGAAGGCTTTACGCTGGCTGGCCAATCACAACACAGTCTGTTTTCTGGGGGTGAGGTTTCAGTCTGAAACAGTGCGACTGACGAGAGCTTCAGTAAGGAGAGATTTCTATCATCTCATTTACAGAAACTAGGAGGTTTTTGACCATAAAAACAAGTTGATGTATGTAAGTAGACCTCCATAACTCACATATTTATGTAGGACCACTCTATGGGAGCGTTAATATCTGTCTTTACCACAAAGCACTGACTAAGCCTTAATTTTTATGGAAATCAGCCCCATCGTCACCATGCTGTTGTAGGACAAACATACATACAGTCCTTGCCAGTGACCTTTGGAGATGTTATTGTGACCTTCACTGTTACTATTGTAAATATCTACCAAAGCAAATACCCATGTTACCAGTGTTATGTCTGCTCCCAAAAAGGTTTGTCTATAACAGTTGCCATTCTTCATTGTAGGAACTTCTGTGCAGAACTTCACTGGAAAACCAGAAGCTTGAACTGATATCTGAACTGTCCAACCTGAAGCTGAAGTTTAATACCAAGGAGAGAGTGGACTTTGATGACAGATTTAGAGACAGTGAGGTATATGAACATTATTCTTAAGGACAGGAATCCTCGTCTGCCAATTTCCATCTTCTCTCATCTAAGGATACACACACGTACATTTGCACAGCTGAATATCAGCTAAACAACTGAAACAAACCAGTCACATAACCACAATTCAAATCTATTCTTAAACTTAACCAGTTCCTTAGAAAAGAGTTTCTGCCTCATTAGGACCAGGTTTTGTTCTCCACGAGGACTACTGGACCTGACAGGGTCAGTGTTGATGACAGGAAAGGTCCTCAAGAGTTTATACACACACAGACATCAAACACTTATTCTTGTTGTCTGACACCTGTGTGTGAGAGGGACCTTTAATTTTACTGTCGGTCTCAAAGCAGCTGTGTTTTCAGCAAAAACAGAGAGAGTTTTTTATTATAGATGCTATTTGCTTGATTTAAGTTTCTATATAGAATTGTATTCCACAGAGTTCTTCTCTCACATGATAATTGAAAACGTTGAAATACATAATCTAAGTGTCTTCTTTCCCCTCTGGCACAACAACGTAATGTCTATGTTTTACTGAACGGAACATAAATCAGTTCTTCTTCACATGAGGTTTCCTGGAATTGTGTCACTGTTGCTGCTTTGAAGACTTTTCTTTCCTAGAAATTCAGTCCCTTCTAATTTGTAGATTAGTTTACATTTTAAACTACATATTCTGCTTTTATATAACACAGGACTCAGCACTCACAGGGGTCGCCTAATGTTTTATTTTTTACCTTTCTGTGACATGGATTTTTTTCTCCCCAGGATCTGATTCTTGAAATTAATGAACTGCGGTACAGATTGACAGATATGGAGAGTGAAAAGCTACTGTATGAAAAGAAACTTAAATCCACAAAGGTAAGTTGTCACAGTGATTATATGAAACAACCTTTCAATAATATCATTCTTTTTTAGGTTGTTTATTTATCTATAGGGGACATATTCTCCAGCTAAACAAACCACTGAAATTAATTTGATGTGCTTTGCCAATTTGTTATTTAATCTCCTCACTATGAGATGGCTTTTCTTTCATATCATGTAAATCCATATCCTGATGAGGAGAAAAATAAGTCATGCCATTGTGATATCCTCTCTGTATTATTGTAGCTCTTGTGCACATCTGCTGTTCATCAGTATTGGGTCAAAAAGACATGACATCATCTCATTGTTTCCTGCTGATAACAGCTACCTTTATGGCTCTCATCAAAATAATGAATTAACTGTTTGTGTTCAGAAAGTGTATTGGCTGTTTTTTAGGCTTTTAGTTTTCAAAGATTGTTATGACCTCATGATTTGTGAGGATGTTGCTGGTTATATCTTGAGTCAAACTTGTGGAGCAACTGCACTTTTTCAATTGCTAAACACAGTGTAACAGACCTTTGTCTGTGTTTTTTCGAGTTAACACTTTTCTATTTCTTTCTTGCATTCCTATTTTCTCTTTCTTACTTGGGTTGTCTCTACTGTAGTCGCTAATGGCCAAACTTTCTAGCCTGAAAATCAAAATGGGCCAGATGCAGTATGAGAAACAGAGGAAGGAGCACAAACTTCAGGCAATGAAGGTTTGCTTTTCTCAGGGAGACTGTCGTGCTTGCCATATGATTATGGTTTTGACCTCTCCCTTTGGCTCCTGTTCTGTTTTTATGTTTAGAGGAAACCTCCTTCCACTTGGTACAGATCAGCTTCCTTTGCCCTTTGAGGCAAATGGTGTCATATGTCACTCTACACTAAAATGCAGTGTTAAATGTGGCCATATGTAGATGTATATCACTTCTTCAGCAATACCAGTACAGTGCTTCACTATTATGCTTTACTTACTTGAACTTTACCTTTTATCCCTCTTTACTTTCATGCCTCCAACTATTCTTATCCTAATCTCCATAATGAATTATTTAATTTGTCTCCATGCATGATTCCTGCATCAGTGTTTTTTATTATCATTACCTTTGCTCTCATCTACCCTGGCCTGTGTCATCATCTGTGAACCTTGTGTTGTGGTTTGTTGTTTGTAGTGTGGGGGTATGCTGCAGGGGGAGGTGGCATCCGTGAAGGAAATCTCCTCACTGTTGTCTTCTGTTGGACAGGAGGAACTAAACGTGCTGAGGAGGCAGCTGGAGGGCAAAGATGGAGAGATGAGGAGACTACAAGATGAGACGGGCTTCAAAGCCATGGCCTTGAGCAGTGCAGATCTCTCAGACAGAGGTGGGCAAGCCGGTTGAGTCTCAAGCCTCTCGAAACATAGACATGCATGGCGTTGACTATCATATTCAGCTTTATGTTAAAGCTGCTGTCAATAAAATACTTGAGTCAAAATCAGTGATAAATAGTTATCTTATTCTGAAAGCTGTCACTGATCCGTACAGATCTAGTATAAACCTGTGTTTTGAATGATCATATCCCGTGGTCACAAAAACCACATCCGGAGATAGTTTAAGGATGTATGTGGCCACATTGTTAGCTGCATCTGTCATCAAGATGCAGTAGAGACTGCATCCTCAGCAGATGTCCTGACACATAACAGTTTTACAGTATTTTATACTAATTGGCACCCAGATGTTGATTTATATTATGTCACCCCTACAGTATACTGTTCATCACCATTTATGTTACAGCAGTGTGAGTAGTGCCACTTTCCACATGAGTAGTTGACATCAGTACAGTCACTCATGAAATGACGTGTGTATTTGCATAACGAACGTGTGAAAGTCGAACAGGGATGTATTCAGAACACTTGTTAATGCCAAGTGTGACCAGTCGTACTTAGCAGTGTCTACATACAATCAAGTCTTTCAAGCCTGATGTTAATACCAGGTCTGAAGGGGGCCCTTCAGTCTTTGCTCAGTGACATGGGTCTCTCAGTTTCAGGGATCTGTTAGTAAATCAAGGATAAACATTCTCTAGTATCTCAAAACACATTATCAATAAAGAGGTGGCCCTTTCTGTGAGCCACCACCACCAAACATGTTCATGAGATTGATGGAGAGGGGAGGATAATACTAACAACAGTAATGGACAGGATGTTAGCCAAACAATGGTATTGCTGACAGCAGCTTTAATATGACTAAGTGGTAATATCTGTGTATTAGCATTAGGCTAATTCAGAATTTGCAACCAACCAGTTTCTGTTTCATAACCCTTTGTCCTGTTTAGTCTCTCATCCAGATGAAACTCTTAGAAAGAGGCTGAAAGAAAAACGTAAGGGGGGTTTTTATGTTTGTGTTTATCATTGCACTTAATTACTGCACCCATCTCAACTCCTGTTTGCATGAACGAGCATGAGCCATCTGAACTCTGCTTGTCCATTATAACCCACTGGAGTGCCGATAACTGACCACAGAACACCAACCCTCTGTTAAACTGTTGTTTTTCTGATTTTGCAGAACAAATCCCAAGGTTGTCCAAAGCCCTTATTAGTTTGTTGTTTGTGTCCAATCGGGAACAGCAACAGGGAATGTCTGCTTTTCTGTTTTCACTAGGAATGAGGAATGAATTGTGTTTGTCGTAACTGTTGAGGCTGCTTACTCATCCTCCTACCTTATGTCCTATAATAATCATCTCTTCCCCTTAATATCTGTCCTTAAACTCCTCTACACCTTCAACTGCTCACACCAACAACCGATGTGTACCCTGCTAACCTGTAATGTCAGTGTCATGGTCAGTGTTGTATGGCAGTCACTTTGTAAGCAAGTTGTCATCTTATTTGTGCCTTCGTCCATCAGTGACCTTTTACATAAGTGGAACACTTTCGTTTTAGTTTTTTACTGATTGCACACTCTGTGTCCTCCTTCATTTAACATGTGTTGTGATTTGTTCACAAGTGGGCAGTTTATCAGTCCACACTCAACATTAAAAGGCATATTGTGGTGAGCCACTACCGATTAATGAAGGGGTAACAGCTGTTACTGTACACTAACAAAATAGTAATAGTATGGTAATCTTTATTTATTTTTAATGCAATTCCCAGCTCTTGTTTACAACAATGATAATAATGAGATAGGCCTCTTTCCTGCCTCTGTCTGCCTTTCTCTCTGTCTGTACACACACATGAGCTCCACATATTTTGTTCATCCTTTGAGACAGGTTGTGACAGCTCTCATAAGTGTAATATTTTCACATGGAAATATTTGATAATTACCATATTATAAAGATTAAATGTATATTCCCTTACACCAAACACATTTATTCCTTAAGAAATAAGATATTACTATAATTGGTTCCTATTACAAATTACCATACTATTAGTATATTGTTATATTAAGTATATTATAGTAAGTATATTAAGTGCTACTAATAAATAAAAAATGGAAGGGGCCCTGGTGGTTTGTTTTGAATGTACAGACGGGTCCAGGACTTTAGAATAAACCAAAAAGATAGAAATGTCACTTTTCAAAATATTATGGGACCTTTTAATGTGGAGGGTTGACTGTGTGCAGAGTGTGTGTTCTGAAAAAATATTATTTTTGAAATATTCTTCTAAACTTGTGATTGTGGTTTTGCTGGAATTTAATTCCAGTAGTAGTGCACCCAGTTTGATCTGAATGCTTTATATCGTCTGTATATTCAGGCTTATTGTCCATCTCCAAATATTAAAGCTTCGTTAGTGCAACAGTATCTAATGCATTTTCTGTCCTGATTAGATGTGGAAGTGCAGAGAATGAAAAAGGCAGTTGAATCTTTAATGGCAGCCAATGAAGAGAAGGTACGTTTGACAAGTTGTGATAAACTTTGTGTAACACCAGGCGACCAACCTTCACACACTGTGCTTTTCATGTCATTTGCAGGATCGTAAGATTGAGGAATTAAAGCAGTCGTTGGTACGGTACAAGAAAGTTCAAGACATGGTGATGTTGGTGCAAGGGAAAAAAGGTGAAACTTCTCCAGATACATGCACCATAGTACGTTACATAAGACTGTGCTTAAGAATAAGGACATTTGTAGATCAGAGCCCTTATTGGTGTGATTAACGTCCAGTGTATAACAATCGGTGACATCTAAAGGTGAGACTGCAGATTGTAACAAACAATCCTACGCTCACCCCCTCCCTTTCCCATCAACAAACTAGGGTGGCCTTCACCAACCAGAATCTTTGTTAATCTTTGTTTGAGGAGCACACTCTGGCTGGTTTGTCTGTTCAGGCTGCTGCGGTGTAAGATGGGGGCATCCCTGAAGCAAGGCCTTTGCCTAAACTATATATAAAATGCTTACTTTAAAGCTAGAATAGTCGAACAGTTTTCATTTTAAAGCGATTGTACACTTAGACATTCTTATGTGTGCTATATTCACTATCTGCCACTAAACTGTACTAAATATAACAGCCTTAAAAGGATGCTCTCCAATTTGAAACTGAAGTCGACTGTGAAACAACAACCCTTTGTTCGTCTGCTTGTTTTCCTTTGGGTGTATTTGTTTTTCTCCGAGCTGAATGTCTGCTGTTGCACTGGTTTATGTAACTCTGTTGTTTGTGTGGGGATGGGTATTGAAATCTGTTTCTAAACCAATGGCATGTTGTAATTATGAACGACTGTAAGATTGATGAGCTGCAATGTAAATGTTGAAACTGGAGATATTAGAAAATAGATTTTAAATTTAGTATTCTATAAAAGATTGATTTCCAAAATTTTCTGGTTCTACTTTTGAGCGTGTGTAAAATATTTAGTAATATCCTATAAAAGTCAGTGGTTTCACTTACATCCTTATTCTCTACTCCAGAAGAAGCCAAAGATAACGAATACATTGAGAGTCATGGTGATGTGTCCCTCTCATTTCTGTCGACCATCCTACCGCCTGTGGAGCCAGAAAAAACTGACGAAACAGATGTTCAACGACTGAAAAGGAAAAGCCCAGATGAGGTTTGTATGGCGTCATGTGATCTGGTGTCAAAATCATGATCGCAAACATAAAAAAGAAATGGTTTGAGTTGAATATATAAAAGTGTAGAATATGAAATGTAAGCTTTGTTTAAATTTTTTTTGGTTTTGTTTTGTTAATGTTATTTTCCTGTTGTATGATTAATTATCTGTTGTAATGTTTTGCTTTCAAGCAGCTTCAACTGTCATTAAACTCTAAAGTGGCAGTAAAATGTTATTCAGTTCCTATAATTTCACACTTTTGAGAGTGTTTGACAGCTTGATGTGCAATTAATCAGATAAAGTCTCCTGAAGCATGCCATTTTAGTCTGCTGTGCACTTGATAAATCTATGTGTGCAGTGTAAGTTATTACTTAATGGTAAAGCGACTTTTTTTTTTTTTTTTATCATTCTAGCTGGAAATTCTCAATGGAATGAGTTTAAATTCTTCACCTTCACCAAGCCCATCAGACCCAGAACAAGTGTCTGAGTCCACACCAACAGATGTGGAAAGGTAAATGTAGACTGCAGCGCTACATCTAAGCTGATGCTGGAGTGTTTTTTTACTTTTATAAAACCACTATCTATATTTACAAATTAATAATGAAAAGTTATTGTTATGGTTTTGTTATTTCAGCAGCCAGGATACCACAAAGATGAGCAGCCAGGAATATCTGGACAGGAGCAATAATGAAAAGGTAAAATAGTAAAAGTAATTAGGAAAAGTCCATTATTAAACCAAGTATATCCGGTTAATATTGCTACGTTTTAGTGTGGAGTTGTTGCTTAATTAAATTCTCTTTGTCTCATTAGATTTAACTCAAAGTCCAGCACATAATGTCTAAAAACTGCTGCTGTAGATGAGTATTTTGTTTTGTTTCTTTCAGAACACAAGTGAGGAAGTCAGTAAGCGGAGTGCAAAGCCACCTTTGAACCCCTCTGCCACTTTACCTGCCGCCACCACAGACGATGAACCCTTTGGCTCAAGAAAGGCTCGTTCATCTTTCGGAAAAGGTTTTTTCAAGATCCGTGGGGGCAAGAAAACCGGCAGCTCTCCTAACCTTGGTAAGAGCAGAGCTCATAATCCTGCATAAAAAGTAATCTCTCCATGTCAGTTTGCAACTGACATATAGATTTATAGAGTGACATTTTCTTGAAAGATTTTTCTTCCACCATGCACAGCATTTTATTTTCCACAGCCACACCCGTGGAGTGTACTATATGGACCGTAATTTGCAGCCCACACAAACTGTGGTCCCCATTTAATTATGGAAGTCTTTTTTTGCGTTGCCCTCCGCGCTGTGTGAACCAATGACATGTATGTTTGTGTTTTCCTTCCACCTTCCCAGTCCCTGTTATTTCAATCATAATGTCTGCCCTCTTGTCTTGTTCTTTTCCTGTTGGACACTGTCGTGTGTTGCTTTTTAACACATGAAGACCGCAGCCGGAGTGCGAGTGCGCCTATGCTAGGTACAGTATTGACCACAGGTCATTGTAGGTTTCTTGAGCTTTACAAGCAAACGGAACTGCTGGTTTTCCCCATATATTTGTTCATCTGTTCCTTTTTTTTTTTTAACTCAATCCGCTGACATCCTCTCACATTTCAGTAGATGCAGTACTTTAACAACCACACCCTCGTCGCTATCCACTGTTGCACAATTGTTGGCTGTCCCAACATCCAGCCCGTGTGTTGTCTCTGTTGATGATTTGCCTGTCTGCCTGCATGTACTTTGTTTACATTCTCCCTTCCCCAAACTCAAACCTGTATAGAACTATAGTAATATAGTAAATATAGAACTAATTAGATTCCTTTACTTCTAATGAAATAAAACATTATTACATTCTGAAGCTCTTTGCACATCAACAGCACGGAATTGCGATTCATTTTAAGATGATTTTTCGAAGAACTCTCACTATTGACATCAAACATCACAATTAAGCGAATCAAATTTAAAAAGAGGGTGGGAAATACACCTTTCACATCAAAAAAAAAACCATAACCTGTGCTGTAATTTTACTGAATAAAAAGGAGAAGAGAAATACATGGTTTCAGTCAAAAATGAAGAAGAGATTTATCATAAAAGCTTCAGGACAGACTAGGATTGAGCATTTGAGGTAGGAACAGTTTGTTTGGAAACAGTCCCAGCTGGAAGCTAAACTTTAAAAAAAGGGCAAAAAAAGTTGTGTGCCTCATTGAAAATATGTTGCTGATGTGAAAGCTTACATTTACCGGATACAGGTCCAAAAAACATGAATAAATCACACGTAAAAAAGTTGTCTGAGGTGCAAAGGTCTTGAGTCTGACATTGGTCATGTCTAAATGCATGTGCTAGAAGCAGAGGTGGAAAAAGTACTAAAATATTGTACTCAAGTAAAAGTACCAATACTTTGATAAAATATTACTCAAGTAGAAGTAAAAGTAGTTCATTTGAAATGTACTTTAAGTAAAAGTTACTTAGTTACTTTGCGTGGGGTGTGAGGGTAGTAGAAATATGACAAGGTCAGAAATCCTAAACTATTTTGGAGCTCATGCCCGGTGCAACACAGGATATGATGTCACTTTTGGCGCGCATCCTCTATGTTCACGCGCCAGTGCTGGTGATAATCACATCGTTCTGGTGTATATTTTCCCCCTGTAGGTCTTCATTGTGCTGAATGTTTATTTTTACTCAGTAACGGATAGGATTTATAAAGTAACTAAGTACAATACTTGAGTCAATACGTACTCAAGTAAAATACAAAATCCTGATTTTAAATTGGACTTAAAAAATACAAAATACACAAAAAAAAGTATTCAATACGGTAACTTGAGTAAATGTATTTGTTTACTTTCCACCTCTGGCTAGAAGTGATGATGCCCGCAGCTATGACCTCTCCATCTGTCTAGCTCTAGGATTATTGTGTTTTCTGCATGCATGCGTGTGTGCGTGTTTGTGTTTGTGTTTCTCACACTGATGATGTTCTGTGGGAATGTGTTTGTGTAGCCGAGACCGAACGACAGGGCACCGACCACCTGGATTTGGCTGGTCTGCCGCAGAGGTCGGCTAACAGCGACAGCACCCACACACTTCCTACAACCCCAGAGGGCAGGAAAAAATCCAAGGGAATTATGAAACTCTTTGGGAAGTAAGTAGGAAAGGAAATGAGAATATTGGAATATCTTGCCTTGTAGGAGAATTTATGAATTAACTAATATAAAATAACAATTAAAAAAAACATGGTTAAACAATTAAAATTCCTAAGGATAGAAGTAAATCATATCAGCTGAACATAATTCAAATGATTAATTTACTGTGGATTTTTGTATAATTCTTGTAAGAATTTCATAATATTAAGACTTTAATGGTATGTTTTTAAGGCTGAAAAGAAGTCAGTCTACCACATTCACCCTGGACGACAACCTACCAGAGGGTGAGTTCAAGCGGGGTGGTGTGCGAGCCACAGCAGGACCCAGACTGGGTTGGTCACGTGACCTCCAACGAGTCACCAAGTAAGTCTGTGCTTTCAGCCTGAATAATGAGCCTCAGAATGTGGTTTCTTTGTGTTGAATCTGGTGTGCAGTGACATTTAGGTACAGTGCAGAGATTTTCTCACAAGACAACAAACATGGGATCATTTTTTGTACTCAAAGGTGTGTCTGTGTGTCTTTTTTTTTTTAATTCTCTTTCTATTGTGTTTGTCTTAGTGATGTCGATGCTCCCTTTGCACGCTGGTCTAAGGATCAGGTGTGTGACTGGCTCCAGGAGCAGGGTCTTGGTCTTTATGTGAACATGTCTCGTGTGTGGATCTCCTCTGGACAGACGCTGCTACAGGCCTCACAACAGGACCTGGAGAGGGTGAGATGTAGTAGAAGATTCTTGAAGATGTATTGTACTGTGTATTTCTCTGGGATACATAGTCCTTACTTGTTGTCTGTGTGGGTGATTTAGGAGCTTGGCATCAAACACCCACTGCACAGGAAGAAGCTGCAGCTGGCTCTCCAGGCCCTAGGCTCAGAAGAGGAGGAGAGTAAGGGAAAGCTGGACTACCACTGGGTGACAAGTGAGTACTCCCTGCCACTTAGTAATGAACTCAGGTTTTTAAAGTGTGGTTGTATGAAATATTTATATATTATCTGCCCTTATCGCACCGTAGTGTCCATGATTCACCTGAGCTCAGTCTCACTGATAACATGACTGCATGCTTGGACAGAAGGAAAATTTGATTTCAGCCACCTAACGAAAGGCTCGCTAATAAAACTTAATTTTGAAAACACTACAAATATGTTTGCTGCTCTTTATTTTGGCTGGTTGACAGCCATTTCTGGCCAGAAACTGAAACTTCACCAGCGTCCATTGAGAAAATCAGCAACTTTAATGACGGTGCATACAGGAGTTGCAAATCTGCTGCTGCCCTCATCAACACTAGCATATCATGTTTGCTTGATGATTTCCTCAATGGACTTTGGTATGGGAGATGAACTGGGTTTTAAACTAAGCTGCAAAAAAGCAGCAAACATATTCTACTTATGTGCGCGCACATTTTATTAGTTTACCAGTGATAGTGGAAGTGATTCTCCCAGCCACATCCATGTAAAACTTGATGATTTTTGCCCTTTCATTTTTATCAGTTTGTCTTAAAATTGTCAACTCCCTCCTCTTCCTCCCAGGGTGGCTTGATGACATTGGTCTTCCTCAGTACAAGACTCAGTTTGATGAGGGCAGAGTGGATGGCCGCATGTTGCATTACATGACAGTGGTGAGTGTTGATAAGATACTGTATGTGCGCGTCCTCCACAGAGCCTGCAAATAAGTGGGTCTGACAACTAGTGCCGCCTCACATTAGGATTATCACAGAGCTGTAGCTGTAGTGGAGACGGCCTGTTCTCACTCTCTGTGATATTTCTGACAAAGATGAAGCCTCTGGCTGAAACAAAGTGACGTTTATGTTAATGTTATGTAATGATAGACACAATTTGATCAGAACTTTGCTTCTATTGTTGAGATTTTACAATATCAGCGATGTCTTCCTTTGTCCATTAGGATGACCTGCTTTCTCTGAAGGTGGGAAGTGTCCTGCATCACCTCAGTATCAAGAGAGCTATACAAGTGCTTCGACTCAACAGCTACGAGCCCAACTGCTTACGTCGTAGGCCATCAGACGAGGTTTTGTAGCACCATGTTCTCCTGATGTTGCATGTGATATTCGTTATGCATAATGTGCTCATCCTTTTTCTGTGCTGTCTGTCTGTAGAACAACATTTCTCCAGCAGAAATCTCTCAGTGGACCAACCACAGGGTGATGGAGTGGCTGCGGTCGGCGGACCTCGCTGAATATGCACCCAACCTGAGAGGTAGTGGTGTGCACGGGGGTTTAATGGTGAGGAAGCCTTGTGTTTGGTCTTTTTTTTTTTAAATGCTGCCTCTCCCAAATGCATCCACTCATAAATCTCCCCACACCTCAGGTTCTGGAGCCACGGTTCAATGTGGAGACCATGGCGTTGCTGTTGAACATCCCCCCGAACAAAACTCTGCTGCGTCGCCACCTTGCCACACATTTCAACCTGCTCATCGGTTCAGAGGCTCAGCAGCTCAAACAGGAGTGTCTTGAAAACCCAGACTACACCCTGCTCACTGCCACCACCAAAGTCAAGGTAACACAAGTGCCTGAGAGAAGGTGTTATTCTTCTAAATCTGGTGAAACTCCCAACAAGATTTGTCATTAGACTTCAAAATGGTTAAATCAGTTTTTCCATTCAAGATTATGATACAGTGACTGTCTCTTAACCTCACACGATATACTATAACTGGAAATGCTAAAAACTAAAGTCATGTGCACAATATGGAGCAGGTTTTTGTGCATTTCCATTATGAAAAGTACCAAAACAACCAGCCCCTACTATTCCATTCTTCTGCACTCTGTCCTAGCTCCACCCATGACAGATCAAAAAAATATTACTCCTTTTCGATCAGTGTAAATATCCCATGGACGAGGAGACAATTCAACACCCACATTCTATTCTGGTACAAAGCTTGACGTCTTGTTGAGACAAACGGCCACAAACAGGGTCTCTCTGTTCTCTCCTTTTTCACACCAGCCAAAGAAACTGCCGTTTGGCAGCTTCGGCAGTCTGAGGAAGAAGAGGCAAGATGAGAATGAGGAGTATGTGTGTCCAATGGATGTGGAAATGCCAAAGGGCAGAAGCTTCCAGAAAGGCTTTGAGCTCCAAATCTATGAGGATGAACTTGACAGACTCCAGCAGGTGAGTGAACAATACGTTTGGCCTTTCTGACTTTGAGCAGCATAATTCAAACACTTAAGAATGGATTTTGAAGAAATGTTTAAGAAATTATTGGATGATGCAAGTTTTTTTTGTTGTTTTTTTTAAACAACAAAAAACTTTAAGCTTGTGAGACAAGTTTATGATATATAACTATGCAACTGTATAGTTTTGTCCTGTGGTTGGGAACGGTGTAGAGTGTATTCACACTTTGGGAAACTATATGATTGGTGGAGAATTGATCGACTGTGTGATAAGATGCTTCTCTTCTCACAGATGGAGGACTCTGAGGGAACTGTCAGACAGATTGGAGCTTTCTCTGAGGGCATTCAAAACCTGACTGTGAGAATCTTCTCACTCATTGATATCATATATATTACAATTTGGATGTGAAGCTCATATTTCTTTTCCTTGTTTTTACATTTACCAGAGCATGCTGAAAGATGATGAGTTCTTCAAAGAGATTTCAAATTCACCCAACCCCAGCGTAACAGATGAGGACTCAAACGCATGAGACGCATCGGGCACCTTGAGACCTGGTCCTGCTGTGAATGAAACTCTGTGCCAACTCTGACCACTAGACACGTTTCAACTCGAGAACGCGCCCACATTTTAGCCTTTTTAGCGTTGCATTCAAAGAGATGAGCCAAAAGTATTAGTGTCTTTCTAGTTTCTGTTTTGAACGATGGTGTCATGACAGCCTTCAGTCCAGTAGCCACTATTCCTCCTGAACTTTGTCTCATTACTGTCGTCGGATGACAGAGGGAACACTAAAGGCAACACCACAGTTTGCCTGCCAGCTGGTTTCTGGAGATCATTTTGTACTGGGTTACGAACTGGCATCTTTCTTTTTATGACAGAACTGAAGTGTCAACCAGCAGAAAGATGACATCTAGAATATGCCGACATAGATTTAATATATATATATAAATTGATTTCTGACTGTAGAAATATTGGGAAAATAGTGTAAAGTAATAACTGAGACAGCTGCTATGTTTTCTACAGAACTAAACCCTGCTAATTCATTGATGTGTCTAATATCGTATCCTATTCTGGAGACTAACCAGGTTCTCACTACTCATCCGTAATACTCTGCATGCATTTGCACCAATACATATCATACAGTACAAAACCTAAAGAATATCATTGCATGGTATTGAACTCCAACACAATTATACAGTGTATGAGTGTCTTATTTTGTTAGAACCATAGATTTTAATGGAAACCTGATAACTTGCAGTTATTTTTGGAAATAGAGTTGTTGCATTTTTACATTTGTTATATAAGATGATGTAATGGAGCGTGTGGCCATACCTAAGAAGATAAAGTGTGTTCTCTTTTCTTTTTTTTACTATTGTTTTTAATGTTTAGGACCAATAAAGTAATTTAAATCACTTGGGCCTTTTCTATGGAAAAGTTGCTAAATTCCCCTCAATTCTGAAAGGGCAAACATTTATCCCCAAATATTAAAGACTTAAGCAACATGTCTGTGAACAGGTGTGAATTATTGACTTTACACAGGAATAAAACCAGTTAATGACAGTTGTATTCTACTGCATTGATATCATCGCTGAACTCCATATATGTATATGTATACTCAACAAAAATATAAACGCACAAACTTGAAATGGTGAACAAAACTAGAATGTCATGACATTTGCTCAGATTCCTGATGCATTTGTTTATGGAATGATTTGTTTTGCTCAAACCCAGTAGTCCAGTGTCACTCGGCCACTCCTATTGACTACAAGCTCAGCTTGCGTATTTCAACTCACCAGAGTCATGGAGCATGACAGAGTGGTTGTCAATATGCGTAACCAGTACACAGACACTACTTATGGTCTGCTCAATAAAAGGCCACACCAAAATGTGGACTTTTGGATTGTGCCATTGGCATGCTGAGTGCTGGGTTGAGTGTTACAGCTGAGGCAACACAACTGAATAATTCCACGATGATTCCAGGCCACGATCGACAACCTGGTGATGTCCATGCGTCGCCCGTGTAGCGCTCTGCGTGAGGCTAATGGTGGACACACACGTTATTGAAGTTTGTGAACTTGGCTCATCGACCCCCATTGTGCTCTTCCTGCCGTTACTCCAGGACTTTTGTTTTGAAATTGATCCTAATGCTCGCAAATTAAAGCCACTTTATTGGTAAAGTTGTACTGTTATTTTGGGATAGTTACTCTGTTTTGTCACATAACAATAACTACAAGTTTTCCTTTATATTTTTGCTGAGTGTATGTCTATATATATATACATACATATATATATATATATACATACATATATATATATATATATATATATAAATATATATATATATATATATATATGAATAATATATATATATATCTCTCAATCTGTGTCGTGTTATTTTGATGTGATGTGTGTAAATGTCTATAATCCTTCCATGTGTTTTCATGTCTTCAGTGTAGGTGTTTCACAGATTAAATTAAAGCTCCAGAGTCAAACATCTGTTGTCAAAACACGTGTTGTGTTGCTGCCACCCAGGACTAACCCCACACCTTTCCTGAATGGACGACTGTAGCTCCATATTCCAGTGCTCATCTTTCTACATTCTATTCTGTATGTCACTACATGACTCATGTTTCAGAGAACCAAGGTTAACTCCTTAACCTAAAGTACCCTCCTGCCTGCCTTCCCTCCATCACCTTTGACCTACAACGCAACAGCTTGTGTCACCACAGACACGAAAACAAAAAACACCACTATATTGAGAAATGGAGTCCACGATGGTTTAACATGTTTATTATTGAAAAGTTACACACTTTAATTAAGGACTGAATGGTTAGTGTATAAAACGTTGGAAAATAGTCTTATTTGACTATTTTCCAACTACTTCTCCAAATAGTCAAATAAAGTTATTTTCTTGCTGAAGGAATAATGATTTTATGAAGAAAAATACAAACATCCAATATTTTCTTCTATTTATCAGTAATAGGATGCAGTTACACACTCACATTTTCCATAAAAAAATGGGCATACAAGTCAATTTGACAATTAAAAAGTTTAATATCAAAGATTCCCGTATGATACATATACATATATATATATATATGTATATAGCAACTTGAAAAAGCAATGACCACTGAGTCTCTGGAGAAATGCATCAATCAAGTGGACACAAAGCGCCCCCTGGTGGCTTTGAAATGAAAGATTTGGACCGTGCGCAGTTAAGGGTCATTGTCCAAGAGTGTGAGTCTGGTGGAGACAAACACCCACAGTTCAGTGCTGGAGTCAGAGGGAGTGGGAGCTCACGACAACTATCATGGCTGCGACGTATGTATTTGAATTGACTTTTAACATTAGTCTGAAATGTAAATGAACTCCCTGAGAAAATCTGTAGTTTGTAAAACTAAAGATCAACTCCAAATGTTTTTTCTCAAAGTGAATGTGTCTGATGAACAGGTTTGGTGGAGTCCTTGTTCTTCTTGCAGCGTCTCTCTGTGGACTGAATGCATCGAGGTAAAGTGGTCCTTTAAAGATGAACTAATGTCTCGTCGGTGACTGACAGTTACTGACACTATTAGACACCCGTGTTTATGTGTTTGACTGTAACAGACCAGCTGTAAACCAGGAACTCTCCACTCTCTTCAACGAGCTGTGGCAGTTGGATGTGAACCGGATGACTCCTGGGATGGATTACAACATATCTGTTCAGGTATGGGGGAGCAGGAGTCCACTCTTATTCACACAAACATGTGACGTGTGTTTATTGACTCAGATGTGTGCCTGTGCCTGTGTCTGTGTTTGAATGCACACAGGGCAGAGCCAATTTTGTCAGCCCGGGCAACCATGTTGTCCAGGACCACGCCTCACTGCCTCTTTTCGCCAACGTCGATGAGAACAAATTAAAAAACTTGACCACGGCCACCTGTAAGTGTCTCACGCTCGCTGAGCTTCTCGTGAAGCAGGTTCCTGGGTCACAGCTTCGCTGCAGTAAATGTTGTGTCATGTTGTGTTTCTGCAGCTTTCATGAAACTCCTGGACAACTATGAGTTCTCCACAGGCGTGACGGAGCGAGTCACAACAGAGGAGCAGACTGAGACTAATCTCTTCCTGGATGCTGTCTTACAGACAGAGGTCATGAAGGTAAACACTGACATGTTACAACGTGTTGCATCGAGCAAGCCACGTACATGTGTTTATCTTTGTCTTACACCTGATTGTTGCCTTTCTGCTTCTCAGATCAGACAAATAATCCATTATAAGTTGTTTTGTTCACCACCAGCTGTTGCTGCTTGTCACGTTCCTCCATTTTGAGGCTACGACTAATCTACAGTGTGGGAGTTTTGTATGAATGCATGTTAAAGAGGCAGAGAAACATCTGTCTGCAGCTGTGGAATGTTGAGTTGGCCTCTGCAGTGTCCCTATGGAGGATCCCTGGAAAAATGTGCAGTTCATGTCCTTGTGAGAATTTGAGGCGTTGGATTAGACAGTTGGACACACAGAGAGAGCCTTATCCTGAGCCAATTAACCCACTAATAAGTCACATAAATATGCTGAAATTGAGCACAATAGAATACAAATGATCTTTTTTTAAAGTGGACATTTGCCACCAAGTATCCAGAGGTCATTTAAAATGAGAAAAATTCATATTTGAAAGACCAGAGATTGATGACCTGGTGGATAGACCCCTCTCTAGGGGTCACTGCAGCAGATCACCTGCTAAGTGATCTGCATATTTGATATTTTTTTTATTTTTTTTTTTAAACATGGCCTTCCCTTTCTGATGCAACCATCCCATTTATCCAGGCTTGGGACTGGCACTAGGCGTACACTGGACACATTCCCACTGCAGCTGGGGTCAATTTAGACTGTAGAGTGTCCAATCAACCAAAACAATGGAGAAGGAACTGAGGAATTGGGAAGCTTTAGGAATCCATCAATGCTCCAGTTATTAGACCATGTTGCCCATTTGAAAACCAAACATATGATCATTGTCTGCAAGTCCAAGGGAGTCAAACTGCAAACATGTAAAAATAAAATCAAATAAAAAACATTACTGAACAGGCACAAAAACACCAACAGTGTAAGAATGTTTACTACTTGTAATACATTATTTAAATGTTAAAACCTAGAGCTGATACAAGCTTCATTTAGCTCAATATCAGTGAATTGCTCAAGTTATATCTAAGTGTTAGTTTTCACATTTTAATATGTTGCTCCATCTGTTAGGAAAACTTATTTCAAGACATGAAGGCATCTCATAACATTAGTACGTATTATAAGTATTATTTTTTTTTGACAGACAATGTCAGGCTGCACACGCCTAGATATTGAAATGTTCCATCCACAAAAAAAATAATAAAAATAACACACCACTTCGTCCAAATCCACATCACAATGTGTCTTTGGTGTTTTCTGTCACAGTGTTTTCTGTTTCTAAATAAATAGAAAGGGTCGACGCATCTTTAAAGGTGCATTATAATAAATCTAAAGCAACTGGTCATAAAACCCTCCTAATATGTCACAGAGACTCAGGAATAATGTTCATATAACAAACTGAACTCACCAACAACAACAGTACAGACAAAATATTTGCATTAAAAAATTTTTTGGGCATGTGGCGCCACCTACCGCCGTCTACCAATCATTGCAGTCAGTAGAGTCTCAGCTGCCGAGCAACCACGGGTTGCCAGTTACGTCAGAAAACGTATTATTTTGAATTTTGTATTTTGAATTTGAATGTAGTAACTGTTTTTGGCCACATTCTTACATATGGCACCTTTAAGATTAGTTTCTCAGAGGAGAAAACAAAACCCTTCTGTAAAACAAACCAATGGAGCTAATGAATCTGATCTGTTCTGTGCTGTGAGACTGTCCTGCTCCACTGCTCAGCTGTTGTGAATGTGATTTCTCCACAGCGGACTCACAGATACCTGGTGAGCAAAGGAAAGTCCAACTCTAACTTGAGGCTGTTTAAGAATCAACTCCACTTGATCTGGTTCCACCTCTACCACAGACAGAGGAACACAGGGTGAGATACTGAAAACAGCCACCGTAACGTCCATCTGTTAGGTGTGAGCACAAAGCAAACTGGTTTATTTTTCAGATTATTTTATTTTGTATGTGTGGGGGTGAAACAATGACTCTATTATTCATCGATTACTGCATGTAATCTATAATTAATCAACTATTTTGACAAAATAATCAGTTTTCCTGGTTTCTTGGTCCATATAACAAATACATTATTAAAGCTGAATAAGTTTGGTTTATGGACAAAAGTCATCTTAGAACATGAGGTTTTGAAAAACACTGATCAACACTTACTGACATTTTATGGACCAAATGATTAACTCGATTGATCGAGAAAATAATCGACAGATCGTTATGAAAGCAATCGTTAGTTGCAGCCCTGATGTGTTGTGTTTTAAACACTCACCAGTCCTGACTCCTGTGGATTTGAGCACGTCTTTGTTGGAGAAACAAGATCTGGGACAGAAATCATCGGTTTTCACAACTGGATCCAGTTCTACCTGCAAGAAAAGAACAGCCACCTGGACTACAAGGGATTCAAATCCAGGGTGCAAGACTTGGTAAGTCTTGAAAACACTTTACAGACGGACGGTGTGCAAGTGGTTATACGTTGCTTTTTTTCATTTGAAGAGAGGGAGAGTGTCACTATCACAGAGGTCAGGTGGTAATAAGTATAAGAGCAGCTGAAAGCCCTGATTCCCCAGAAACAGGACATTTTGAATATCTATGGTACAGTCTTGGATTGCCAGTTGATTACTGAAATCACAGAATGCATCCTTAAGAAAATGCTCTCAGCATCTAGATCGTCTGAGAAAGCTCAGGAGCCTTAGTGTAGATGTAGAACAAATCACTTTCCACTTTCCTGCCAGGTATGGCCACACCTCAGCTGCAAAAACAAAAACAAGCTCTCGGCAGCCTATGGCCAAGTGGAAAGGGAATTGGGCCTGAGCAAGGTACTCAACCCCCATAGCTCCCCGGGTGCTGCTCGGTGTAGCTGCCCTCTGCTCCTTCTAGGAAGTAGAGGATGGGTTAAATGCAGAGAAAGAATTACCCCTAAGGGATTAATAAAGTACATATACTGTATATATAAAAGCTTTTAAAAATGGTGTCAACAGCAAGAAAAAAATAAGTAATACCAAATTTGACCTTTGCACCCAGATAGCAATTGGGTGCCTTGCTCAGGGGCACCCCAGGCCTTGGTCCTCCCTGGGGTCCCTGAATCTGCGACCCTCCCGTTGCAAAAACAATTATTTTCCTCTTGTCCATGGGCTACCCTGAAATTAAATTCTGTTTATGTTGGTAAGCTTAAGGAAAATGTCCACTTTGGTGGAAAATAAAGTTCTATTCTGTTCTATTATAAAGAAGGAAATGTCTTAAACTCAGTCTATTTGTTTTTAAAATCCCCATTTTTCTTTTGTCTACAGCCGGATCAGGACGACCATGTTCTGAGCCTCCAGTTCAGCTGGCATGGTCTGGTGAAGCCTGTTGGAAGCGCCTTCATCGGCACCAGCCCCGAGTTTGAGATGGCGCTTTTCACTGTGGTCTTCCTCATGAACACAGAGAGGAGCACCACGGTGCTGGTCAACATCGACCAGTGCCAGATGGAGCTGGTGGTCATCAGACACGGCCGCTCCCTCGGCACAGCGTATCCCAAACTGCTCAGCAGCAACAGCAGACATGTTAGACAGCACTCACACTGAAGTGACACACGTGTGTTTCCTGTGGTTTGGTTAATCCAGCACAGACATGATATGTGTGTTTCTGTTCATACATTTACTGCCATAAGTGAAAATATCAATAAAATAACAAATGCTAACCTTGTCTTTATTATCTTCAGCAAATAAGATGGTACCTTAGGCTTCTGGTACTGTTCATGAAAGTCCTTCTCAAGGACCGTTTGTGATTGTGATTCCCTTGCTTGTGTCCAAGACAAAACAAGCCCCCCAACCCAAACCGCTGTCCACACACACACACACCAAAAGAATAGTGAATAATTACAAACTTTTATATGCAAAAATCAACAGCAGTTGTGAGGTTTTTGTTTCTTTGCTCATTATATGGATTGAAAACTGTCCCGTGCTTCTATAAAATCAAAACCAAGGCAACTCTTGAGATATTGCCTTTTCATACTGTTGAGTCTTTGGTACTTTTGCTTCTCAGAAATGATATTTCATGATCAGGTATATAGCTTCTACCTGACCTGATGAGGCTTACACAGTAATGATCAGAGAGGTTCAGAGGTCTCACTGTACGTATAAAGCTGAAAAAGGAAGTAAAATACACATTTAGAATTTATATATATATATATATATATATATATATATACATATATATACAGTGATATGCAAAAGTTTGGGCACCCCTGTACATTTTCATGATTTTCCTTTATAAAACTTTGGTTGTTTGGATTTCAGTTAAATATATCATATAGGAGACAAACACAGTGATATTTGAGAAGTGAAATAAAGTTTATATGATTTATAGAAAGTTTGCAAGAATTATTTAAACAAAATTAGGCATGTGCATAAATTTAGGCACCATTGACATTGTATTGATTTCAATACCTTTAGCACTAGCAATTATTGGAACTCAAAATTGGTTTGGTAACCTCAGTGACCCTTGACCTCCATATACAGGTGAATCCAATCATGACAAAGGGTATTTAAGGAGGCCAATTGTAAATGTTTCTCCTCTGCATCTTCTCTGAAGAGTGGCAACATGGGAGCCTCAAAACAACTCTCAAATGACCTGAAAACAAGGATTGTTCAACATCATGGTTTAGGGGAAGGATACAGAAAGATATCTCAGAGATTTAAGCTCTCAGTTTCAACTGTGAGGAACATTGTGAGGAATTGGAAGACCACAGGTACAGTTCTAGTTAAGGCTCGGCGTGGCAGACCAAGAAACATCTCAGATAAGCAGAGGTGAAGGATGATGAGAACAGTCACAGTCAACCCACAGACCAGCTCCAAAGACCTACAACATCTTTACATCAACTTTACACAAGGAGATGCTGTATGGAAGAGTAATGCAGAAAAAGCCTTTTCTCTGCACCCGACACAAACAGAGTCGCTTGAGGTACAGTATGCTAAAGCACATTTGGAACAAGCCAGCTTCATTTTGGAATAATGTGCTGTGGACGGATGAAACTAAAATAGAGTTATTTGGGCAAAACAAGGAGCGTTATGTATGGTGGAAAAACAACGCAGCAATCCAAGAAAAACACTTGCTACCTACAGTAAAATATGGTGGTGGTTCCATCATGCTGTGGGGCTGTGTGGCCAGTGCAGGGACTGGGAATCGTCTTAAAGTTGAGGGTCACATGGATTCCAATCAATATCAGCAGATTCTGCAAAGCGCTACACCGGCGACACATGGACATCACCAGGTTGTCGATCGTGTCCTGGGGGATGTTGTCCTGTTCTCCTGCCGAGCCACTTGAAGTGGAAGGAAAAATCATGATGGAAGAAACACAAACACAAAATTACAGCAATAAAACAGCATAGATGTGAGATAGATGATCAATACTTCGCCCTGACGTGTGGGTGTTATATGAGCAAATAGCAGGCTGCTCTCACAGGTCATTAAACCTGATTAAGGAAGTTGGAGCCAATGACTTTGTTAAGATTTCAGGAAGTGAACAAACCAGTGGTTCAGCTGGAAAATCAGACTCCAAACTCAGCATGTTGACAAACCAATAAAATGACAGGGATATCTGTGGAAGGGTCGATAACTGAGGAGGTACAAAAGGATGCATCACACATCCTGACACCCAGTCTGCAACTGTCATTTGTTCACTGAGTAATATCTGATCAGGTGAGTCCTGGAGACAGGGATTGATTCATTCATTCATACTTCTATTGTGACCGTTCTACCACTGGGTTTGTATGCAGAGGTAATGTCTCAATGTCACTTGGCTTTCAGGACATATCAGGACTATTATGTTGTGTGTGTAGTGTTTTCTTCATGTTGTAACATTGTGGTCTTCATTCAGGTAAACTAAAAAACATTCTTCTTGTTTCTTCAGGAAATTGTCACCATACTCACGATGTGGTCTTTGAGTGTGACTAAGGTGTTCTTGCTGTCTGCTCTCCTCTACCTCACTACTTCACTTCCAGTCAGGTATATCACAGCTACAGTCATACCACTCTCTGAAGATAAATACTACAAACTGAAAATAAATGATAATAATAATAATAATAATAATAATAATAACAATTTAGTTTGCTTCTTACTGCCTTCCTTTTGAGTGCTGTGCTTCTTGTCCTGTGAACTTAGAAACAAGGATGGAGAGGAGAGTTACCTGACTGAGTTTAAACACCTGACTTCACCAAGGTCTCTGCCAGGGATGAACACTGCAGACTCTCTGCTCGAGGCCAGATTCAGGTAAAATTATATTTAAAGGGGAAAATATATATAAATATATATATCATCTCAGGTCTCTGTACATAGACGATTTAGACGATATATATATATTTATATATATATATATGTGTGTGTGTGTATATATATATATAATTACTATTTATATCAAATACATATTTTTGGAGTGGAATGTTGAATCATTCTTTTTGTAAAATAGACTTGAGCTGCACAACAGTCTGTGGTCACCGTTGTGAGATTATCGACAACATGATGTACATACATTTTCAATAGGAAACAGATCTGGACTGCAGACAGACGTTGTTCTTCTAAATTAGATGTGAAGATTCAGGCACGTTAGGTCTTAAGTCTTTTTGTAATAAGGCTAAAATAATTTGCCTTGCTGGCAGCCATGCTTTTACTGAGAGCAGGAATCCATTGTCCCAGTTTCTCTTTGGTTCATGGTGCAGGGTCATGCTGAGGGTACACACAATTAATCCCTGACCCCATCCCTATACTGTACACTATGTCAGCAGCACTGTATACAACCCCAGTTGTGAAGATAAAACTGCAGATTAAACACATAAAATGGTTACGTGTCACACGAGGTACAGTGGTTAGCAGTGTTGTCCATGCAGCAAAAAGAACCAGGTTTGTGTTCCGGTCAGAACAAGGGCCTTTCTGCATGGAGTTGGCACGTTCTCCCCGTGGGTTCTCTGACTTGTCCTCCCACAGTCCGAAAAGATGCAGAGGTAAATGTTGACCTGTCCAGGGGCGTACTCCGCCTTTCGCCGGCCCCACAACCCTCATGTGGAGAATAAAGTGGTAGAAGATGAATGAACAAATGAATAAAACGATTATTGAAATTCCAGCTGAAGTCATATTCATTTAGTCGTTGATGTGATTTTGTTTTTAGGCAGTTGCTGGACCGCAGGAGGCAGCTGGGAGACATTGAGTTCTCCAATAGATATGCAGAGTTCTTGCGATCTAAAGCCAAACACAGCTCCACCTGTTCCTTCTTGCGCCGCATGCAGGGAATCAAAAAGAGGTACGAGACTCCAGACAACAGCGTTGTGAGGATGTCCTCTTCTCACTCTTTAAGTCTGGTTTGCTCTTCACAATGTGAAGCTACAATAATCCACAAGAAAGTGGAGAGATGTTAATGTTGATTGAAAACTGAAATGGAAAAGAATGTATTTCTATCAAATTATTATGGGTTTAATATATTAAATAATATTGCATCTTGTATATTAATAGTCAGTATTCTCTTACAAGGAGCATACATAAAATGACAAGCATAGAACATTAAATGTTCTACATGAATGAAATACTTTTATAAATTTTATAAAAGTATTTCATTCATGTCCTCATTTTTGGTTAAGTTTATTCATTTGTATATAAATACAGGAAATATAACAACTCATGTATGTGTTTTTGTCTACAGTGGGGAGGGAGGAAACAGTGAGAGGGTGAACCTCCTGCTGAAACAGTACATGTGTCCGTCCATCTACAACAACTGGCCAACTGACCTGTAGACAACAGCAGAGAGATTAAATGTGGTGTTGCTGATGTGAATAAAGCTCTTTATGTGTACATTTAACGTGGAAAGAAGTATGTTGCTTATTTCAAATATTTTATGATGTGCCATAGTTTGACTGGTAAATGTGTTTGGCCCACAGGGCACTGCACACATGTTCTGGGCAGGCCCCTGGACATATGCATATACAAGTTTGAGATGGGTCAATGTATGGCCAAGTTACAGGACACTTCCTGTGTTGTAGCAAAATGCCAGCTAAATTCAAAATGGCAGACTTCCTGTTGCATCAGGTCTGTGTCCATAGACGTGTTCTGGGTTGGTCTCGAGGTGATCTGTGAATGCACTTCCTGTTTAGTGGTGATTGGTTGAAATTTGCCAAAAATGACGATGGTTGCCATGGCCACACCCTTTTGAATTCACGGAACATTTGGGTAACTTCTCATCTTTGAATTTTTGTTCATTTTTGAAGCGTGCAAAATTGCCAAGATGAATGCCACATTCAAAATTATTGTTCACACCTGTTACCCCAAAGGACAAAGGAGAAAAGGATAATATCTTGAACATGGCGTTCCAAAGAGGACAGACTAGGAGCTAGGATAAAGGCTACATTATACTTCTTTGACTGCGAAATGCGTTATCCGACTGCGTAACCACGGAGACCCCTCGAGCCTTCATATTTCTCGTCTGTGGTGACGGATACGCACTGCAATTTCCCGCCCGATCAGTAGGGGTCGCTACGCAAGGTGGTTGTGCTTTTGGCTACAGTGAGCAATAATTTGAGGCGAAAAATTGGCCATTTATGAATGAATGAATGAATGAATGAATCGTTTATTTCGGGCATGACAAGTAATCAACATCTGCACACATCAGCATTTAAATTAATACACATGACCGAAAGGGACAGCGAAGAAGCAAAGCTTATCTAGTCCCGCCCCCATTACACATTTTTTTTCTTACTGTCTTAACTTAGATATTTGTGTCATCAGCGAACAATATTAATTTTAGAATATTAGACACTTTGCATATATCATTTTTATATAGTATAAACAGTTTTTAACCCAGAACTAACCCCTGTGGGACCCCACAGACTATGTCCAAGCAGTCTGACACTTCATCACCTATCTTGACGTATTGGGATCTATTGCTTAAGTAGCTCTTGACCCATTCCTGTGCTATACCTCTTATACCATATCTCTCTAGTTTTGCTATCAAGATCTCATGGTTAATGGTGTCAAATGCTTTTCTCAGGTCAATAAATATCCCTATGGTATGCAGTTTATGGTCAATCGCATCAGTAATAACTTCCACTGATTCAGTCAAGGCCAGAGCAGTCGAGTGGTTGCTTCTGAATCCATATTGGCTGTCATCCAACAGATTGTGTTTGTTGATGAAGTTGTCTAACCTGTTGTTATACAGTTTCTCTAGTATTTTAGACAGTTGTGGTAATATTGAGACTGGACGGTAATTAGTAAACTCATGCTTATCACCTTTTTTGAACAGTGGCAGCACTTTGGCTATTTTCATATTATTGGGAAATGTCCCTGACCGAAAGGAGAGATTGCAGACATACGTCAGAGGTGCAAGAATTCCACACAGTATCCTCTTAATTAGCTTCATATCGAAGTGGTTCACATCCGTGGATGTTTTGTCTTTACACCCAGCGACCAGGTGTCGTATCTCAGTGTCGTCCACTGGTGAGAGGAACAGGGAGTTAACGTTCCTGTTGGCTTCTTTATCTAAATGATTCCAGGGTAGCTGAGAGTTTGGTATGGCCTTGGCTAACTCTGTACCTACATTCACAAAGAACTTATTAAACTTTTGAGTTACAACTGCCATATTGCTTTCTTGTTTATCATTATCATTAAAATATAGAGGATAGACCTGTTTAATATTCTTATTCTTAGTCACATCATTCAGAATTTCCCATAGTCTTTTAGTGCAATTCCTGTTTGCTGCCAGTACTTTACTATAATACTCCTTCTTGAAATCCCCGAAGGACGGCATTCAGTTTGTTTTTTATAAAGTTTGTATCTCTTTTCAGAGATATCAGTCCTCAGTTGAATGTATTTCTTGTACAGGGTGTTTTTCTTCTTGCAAGCATTTATCAGAGATTTCGTCAGCCAGGGATTCTTCTCCTTTGCTTGATTTGTGTGTCTTTTCAGCACCGGGCAGAATCTGTCGTATAGCATTGTAAATTTTCTCACAAAACACTCATATGCACCATTTACCTCTTTTTCATTATAGACACTGTCCCAGTTTTGATTCAGTAGTTCATTGTTTAATTCGCTCATTCTTTCCTCAGTCCTGACCCTTATATAAGTATCTTTGCGCTGAGGCTGCCCCACTGCTTGTTTCCAGTCGTAATTGGCAAATATTGGCAAATGGTCGCTTATGTCATTGACCAGAATACCCTTTGTTATGTAATTCTCTATGATATTCGTGAAAATGTTATCGATTAAGGTAGCACTGTGTGTCGTTATCCTGCTCGGCCTCGTAATCAGAGGTTGAAAGCCCAGCACATACATGGTATTAGTGAAGTCATCAATCATCATATTCTGTTTTGGGTTGAGTAGGTCAATATTTACGTCACCACAGATAAACACCCTCTTATGGTTAAGGTCTGAGAACTTTTTTCCCATGTACTCACTGAAATCTTCTATTTTTGAGTCTGGTGCTCTGTAAACACAGCTTACCACAACATTTTTACCTTTTGTCACACAAATTTCAATTGTCACACATTCCAATAATTGATCAATGACTTCGGATAAATTTTGCACAATGTCAAATTCGATGTTGTTGCGGATGAACAAGGCCACTCCTCCACCACCTTCGCTTTTCCTGTTAACACAAACAAACTCGCACCCCTCCAGGCAAAAAACGGAGGCTTTTTCAGCATTAATCCATGTTTCTGACACCGCGACGATATTAAAGGGATTTTTTAAGCGGTGTAGGTATTCCTTAATGTGGTCAAAGTTGGCGTATAAACTCCTGCTGTTAAAGTGAATTATTGACAGTGATCCTCTCGTCTCGACGTTTTCATTGTATTGATCCTCAGTGTAGTAATGACATTTCTCCGATGTATCAACATATAGGAGTGTTCGTCCGGGTCAATTCCTTCATTTGGCTCTGTTAGTGCGTGATTCATCTGTTGATTCGTAGTCAGCTCCTCATCTCCACGTTCAGCAATCCTCTCTAATATTTCCGTCATCTTATTCATCTGTGCAGGGACCTTTAACCTTAGCTGTGGTGTGGATATGGATAGGTTGTGGGCCATCTTTAGTTATTGTATTTCTCCAAGTCCTCCTCGCTCCTGATCTGCAGTATTTTGACTCCCTTTGGTGAAGATTCCTTCATTTTAATGTAGATACTGCAGTTTGACGTCCACGTCAGGTCAATCTTGCCCTCTTTTTTCAGCTGGCGAGCCCTTTTGGCGATGTTTGCATTCTTTTTGGTGAGATTCTCATTCATGTAGACGGTTGTCTCTCTGAGCTTGTTGCGCTGCTTCAGCAGTGCTATCTTATCTCTCAGGTTGGTGAATCTCAGCAAGATTGCCCGCGTTGCATGCCCTCTCCATTGGGGCAAGAGGCGACACACTTCCAACTTAGCGACATCCATCACTATTCCCTTGCTGGTCAGGAACTCTGCCACCTGCTCCTCCACAGACTTGGTTACAGATTCATCCGGCGGGAGGTTACCCTCATCCGCAGCCGCCCTGGCATAGGTCTTATGCTTAATTTTAATTTTGAGGCCAGCCACAATCGCCTCATTGATTTTACTCAGTTGATCCATCCGTTCCATCTGCCGACCCATCGCATCCATTTTGTTCTTTATATTCTCTTCTTTGAGCTGTTTGATTTCAGCCATCAGCCCTTCAAGGGGTTCCAGCTTATTCATCACCGCCTTCATGTCCACACTCATGATCCTCATGTCATCCCTCATCTCCTCTATCATTGCGGCCAGGTTTTCAGCAAGTTGGTCTATCGCTGGATTGGGTTTCGGAGGCGGCATTTCTCCACCTTTTCTCCCACTTCCAAGTGTGCGTATAATCCCTCGCAGTAGCTCACAGTAGCTGGCAGCCAGTAGTTGTTATCTCACAGAGCTCTGTCTGCTGCGTCTGTCCTCGTGCGAGGTCAGTCAGTAGTAGTAGTAGTCAGAGTCTAAACATGTGGTTTGTGTATTCAGATATGACGTATTTATAGTTTGGCAGCGACGTTGTCGGCGGTGATCAGCTACGCCTCTGTGGACGCTTGGTGCTGACAATGGCCGGCACAGAGCAGCGTTAGCTCAGCCTGTCCTGAGGACCAATCGCAGCCCTCGTCGTCTCCGTTGTCCCTTGACGAAGTGACGGACACTTAAAGGGGAAGTAAGTAGTTTATAGTGCCATCTAGAGGAGAGGCTGAAATTTACAACAAAGACCTGCTGCTCTGCTCACCCCCTCCCTTCCCTGAGCGCTACGGTATCCGCAGCTGGTCAAATGTCGTCCTCGTCGTCTTTCTCCGTGTCAGCAGACGAAGCGGAGAGAGAGGAGGCGGGACTTCCGCTACTTGTTCTCTCGCGTTTGTCCTTACAGGCTCCGGTAGAAACATGGCATCTCGCTGCTAACAGTGGCTATGCAACCGCGGCCCGCGACCATGTTATTTTACATGACTTTTTGAAACACTACGAAAATGAAACAAAGAATATTATACAGCGACTAGACAATGCATGAGCACATAATATGTATACAAAAGTGGATTTTGGGTCATATAAACCCATAAGTACTACATATTGTCCCTTTAAAAAATATTTTGTGCAGTCAGAGACGATGCAGAGCCCTCTGCGTCGACGCAGAGGGCTCTGCGTAACCTACGTAGAGCACTTTAAGCAGGAGTATAAATTGGTGGCAGAATGTGTGTACTACAGAAGCAATGTGAAAGCTAGCAGTGGTTGAAAGTCAGAAATACTGGGTAAATCTGGGCAAATTTTCGAGAGTTTAGCTTTTGAGAGACGAAGGCAATGCAGCACCTTAAATTGAATGACGCCGTGCCCGGGCGCATATTGAGGCAGAGTGTACCCGTCCAAGGCTTCTTTCCATTGCTCTGGCTAAATAATCACCCCTAAGTCTGTTTCCCACATAGACTTCAGAGTCTCCAGTAATAGTGAGTTTGTATATCGTAATAGTATAGTAGTATAGCAATACAACTATCAATAAAAGATACAGAGTCGCTCCTTAAAGGCTAGGAGGAGAGGTCAGGTTCCATATGCAATGCCTGATGCAAATTGGGGAAGGACGGCATACCAGTTTTTATAAAATTATGAATCTGGGGGGAATCTAGAGAAATGGGATTCTGTTAAGATAATACATTTTTTAGGTGTTTGAAAGTAGGAAATATTCCATCAATAAAATGGTTTTCATATCAACAATGCCTTTCCCTTTCCCAATACCAAAAGATATGGAGGAAAGAGTTGGTAGGGATGAACAGGAGCGTCAGTAGAGAGCCTCTCTGTCAGCCAAAGTGTTTCCTAACTGCAGACCAGTACGTGACAACAGGGTTGTTTTTGACATGTTATACCAGAGGCAATGGGGAAGTAGAGTTAGATTTAGAATTTTTGCACGCACACACCATCACCAATAGTAATGGCAAATTTAACCTTATATATATTTATGCACCAGGACTGAACACATACACACAGGACCAGTGGTTGCAAGCCCAATATCTGTCCTCATGGGACAGAGTACAGGAGTACAGGTGTCTGCTGAATGGGGATGTGCTCTCTCAATCTAATTTTATTTATCTAGCACTTTGGCTCTTTGGCACACTCATTCATTAGCGGTTTCTATATAACCTGAGTCAAACAATCAAATAAAAGTGAAAACCAATGGTTGCCAAAGAGATCATATGACTTCCCGGCAAATAGACATGTTTGTTGTGTTTTTATGACAAGTTAAAGTCCACTGCAGCCATAAAACTGAGCAGATAAGAAAAGAACAGAGGACATAAAACAGACAAGGACATCATTTCAGACAAAACGGAGAGAGACATGGATGAGATTCAGTCACACTTATTCATGAGGACTTCCTTAATCTTTCTACTTCTCTACCTGTTTCAACCATCAGCCGGCAGAGAGAGTGAGTACTGAACAAAGCAACAGCCTCGATAAGTGTCTTTTGTCAATGGTACATGTATGTGTTTACTACCCACACTGAACAGGAGTATATGCGTTCAGGCTAAAGGGCAGAAGAAAGAAGACTATGGATATATTCTAAAATACTGGGCTATGCCTTTGTTCGTGCCTATTTGCCAAATATTACATTTGATATATGGTTTATTGCTTAAACAGAAAAACAGAGAAGAATATTTAAACAAGGTCAAAATAAGATGTATTTTACAGGTATTATACAGGTACAATAATGGGAGAGGGGTAACATGTGTGGGGCCTGTACTGAACTGCTGAACATAAACACATACACCGTCACTGATGATGGTCTTGGGTGCTGATCATGTGTGTTGATTCATCAAAGGTCAGAGATTAAAACAAAAAACAAAAAAAACCAATACAAATAAACTACTGAATAATGGTCTCAATATTTTCTAATTTTCAATCAAATTTGGGTGTTAGAATTACTTATTGACAAATTGAATTTTCTTATCTGATTTTGGAGAAGACAGTTGAGGTTTTTCTGAAGTAAATACTTGACATAGTGTGCCGGACGTGTGCCAAAAATGACGTCATATCCTGTGTCACGGGCGCATGAGTGTTGTGGTTTCACTGGGAGTTCACCTCAGTATCTCAGGCTGATACAAACCGCTATGAGATAAATGTCTCACTCCAATCGTTCAACCGCACTTGAAAAAACTTGAATCATCAGTTTTAATGTTAAACTGTCTTTTTAACTGTTTGATAGCACAGACTGTTGTTCTTGTCTCCTCACAGTCTGTACACATCCTCAAGATGTGACGGTTCCAGAAAATAACCCAGTGGGTCAGTTTATAGCAGACATTACTACCCTGCCTGGAGTGACCCTGAAGCTCAGTCCCGCCTTTGACAACACATTTAGACTCCAAGGAAACCAGCTGTTAGCTGCTATATCGTTTGACTTTGAGAATGTAAGTACCATTTAATCCATCTTTTTGCATTTAGAATTTTTACATTTAAAAACCTGTGTTGAAAATAGTTTGCTTTGTTTTCAGCTCGGAAAGAAATATGACGTTGTCATTACTTGTTATGACAACGCTCCAATTTCTCCAAGTGAGGTAATGTGTTTGTGTGAAGGTGCAACTCAAACCATTGTGTGTGTGTGGTGTGTGTGTGTGTGTGTGTGTGTGTGTGTGTGTGTGTGTGTGTGTGTGTGTGTGTGTGTGTGTGTGTGTGTGTGTGTGTGTGTGTGTGTGTGTGTTCTCCTTGACAGTTAACTGACAAGGTTTAGAACCGGCAATGTATAAATATATATATCATTTGTTTATTTTACAACAAACAAATATTAATGTTGAACTAATATTAATCATTTATTTAATATGCCTGTCTTTGGTCACAGAACACATTATGTGTATGATAATATTTTTGTAATTATTTACCCAGAGGGCTGGATCACTTCCCTCCAGTTCCCTGTTGTTGCCCTTTACATTTTACAGAAACTACATGAGTTTAGTTTTTGTTTGTTTGTTTACAGATGCATTAGGACACGGGGGTTACAGTTTATTAAGAAGGCCGGATCACACATATTTTTTTTTTTACATCATTTTCATTTCTTTCATACCATTTTCAGCTGACCATCACCATTATTGTAGTTGTGGGTAATGTGAATGATAACGCTCCACGCTTTGACCAGAGCACCTACCATGTCAATGTCAGTGAGGTAAGAGTCAGATAAATACCTTTGGAGTGTATTTGTTTGTGTTGCTTTGTTCCCAATAACAGAGATTAGTGTCGAGTTATGTATTAAAACTCTCTTTTGTCTGTGTTTAACTATAAAGAAGCGACATATTGTATTTTGTGTATCTTTGTGTTTAAGTCGTCTCCTGTGGGAACAAGTGTGGGCCACTTTGCTGCCACAGACCTGGACATAAACACTCAGCTTTTCTACACACTGACCTCTGACCCTGTAAGAGCTAATGTTTTGTTTAACTTAGCACAAAAAGCAGATGAGAAACTGCATCATAGTGAGACATGCATACAGTTTTTATTGTCATGTTGGTTTTCTACAGGCGCTCTTTAAATTGAGGTCACCTACAATTCCCGATGTCCTTACTAATGCAACACTCAACTACGAAAGAGTCAAAAATGTCAGTTTGGTATTGTATGCTCAGGTGAGTACATTCAACTGTAATTTATACTAACTAACTTTTCACTTAAAGGTGCATCATGAATAATGTTGATATAACAAACTGAACTCACCAACAACAACAGTACAGACAAAATATTTGCATTAAAAAAAATATTTTGCAGACTGCAAATCATGTTTATGTTTTGAAATCATGTTTTGGCATGTGGCGCCACCTACCGCCGTCTACCAATCATTGCAGTCAGTAGAGTCTCAGCTGCCGAGCAACCACGGGTTGACAGTTACGTCAGAAAATGAAACCTAAAAGACCTTGGTATTTAGACTTTGAATGTAGTAACTGTTTTTGGCCACATTCTTACATATGGCACCTTTAATGAAACTAAGCCACCAACTGCTGTGAGCAATGCTCAGGCCAGGGGGTGGCTTTTTATTTTATTTTTATTTTATTTTATATTTTGAAGTACATCATGACATTATCAAAGGCAAACCCAAAGTAACACATGACAGCCGCAGCCTGTGTGAACAAGACAGGAGAGTGTAATAGTGTGTGTGAGAGAGTCTCAATTCATGGTACAATTAGACCTGAAGTAGAAACAGAGCTCTTCAAAAGTAAGAAAAAATGTAAAATACAAGCAATTTTGTTACAAAGTAAGGTTAAGGTCAGGTTAAAAGTATTTGGTAAATTCTAAAGCTATGAAAGAAGCATTTTTTTTCCCAGATCTCTTAATTGTACTTGTATTACTGGAATAATGATGTCTTTCTTATTGTTTCTTGGTTTTCAGGACACACCATTGGAAACATCCGAAACAAAACCCTCATTCACTGCCTCCACCACCATCATGGTCACCATCACAGATCAGGACAACAGGCCCCCCTGGTTCCAGCCTTGTACCAAACATATTAATGGGGAGGCTGTGATCTGCTACATGCCAGGATACAATGGCAGTGTCGTCTTAAACGAACTACAGGTGTTAATCTAAAAAGTACTGTGCAAATACAGAATCATTGTTTGATGATTGAAATAGTGATTAATCACAAGGAGGGTGGTAGTCTTTAGCTCTATTGCCTTTGCAGCAAGAACACCCAGGTTCATGACCCTGGGCCTTTCTGCATGGAGTTTGCATGTTCTCCCGGTGTGTGCATGGGTTTTCTTCGGGTTCTCTGGTTTCCTCCGATAATCTGAAGACACGCAGATTTGGGGATTAGGCAAATTGGACAATCTAATTATTTGTAATTTTTTTATATCTGATTTTCTGTGATTTGTTTCCTGCATTTCAGGAAAGACAAAGAGAGCACAGATTTAGCTTTGACAGAAAACACAGCTGCCTGTTCATATTTGCTTCTTTCAGCATAGCTCTGAACCAAATCTGTTTGAGGGCCTGTCCATTACGTGTGGACACTCCCTTTTCAGAGGATGCAGATCACATACAGTGTCAGCGCTGTCATCCCTTTACGCATGAAGTGGATACTCGGGATTCCTCTTGACACTATTGGTATTAGTCATCCAGTACTTAAAGCATTTTATCTGGCAGTCAGGATGGAGGAGGAAGGGATTAGTAGTACAAAGGTTATGCATGGAACTATGGTTCTATTAATCCTGGATTACTGCCAGAGCATCTGGTTACTTCATCAAAGGCAAGAAGATTCTGTAGGAACTGATCTTGATCCTGAGTTCTGAACCAGTTGAAGTTTATGGAGGGATTTGTGAGGTCAACCATTTAGGAGTGCACTGCAGAAGTCATTGCTTTGAATACTGATCGACCACATGATGGTATCGTAATAAAGAGTGTTTTCTTCTCTGCAGACTGGGTTTTTACCACTGCAACCAGGACCCCTTTATGCCATTGATGGAGACTCTGGAATTAATGAGGAGATAACGTACCAGTTTCTGAGTGGTGAGCAGTTTGGATTATCACAAACCCTGAAGTCTAGATCAGCAGCTGTTGATTATCGGCATGTATAGTAGCGTGAGCTCAGTGTGTCTGTGTTTTAGGAAATGATCATTTTGAGATCAATGCAAACACGGGGAACATCAGCATGCTGAAGCCAGTGAGCAGACCTGAAAGTATCCATCTTACAGTGCTGGTAAACTTCACATTTTCAAATGCTTTTATCCAGTTTCTGTGTCTATATGGTCTTCACTTCACTTCACTATTGTTGGCTTGTGCTGCAAAAAAAATGTCCACTAAATTAATTTAGATACATGTCACTTACCTTAACCTCTGGAACAGCAGAAATAATGAAATAATGAAATACATAAACAACATTTCTGCATGCACTTGCATACAAACTCTTTGTATGCATGCACGACATACCATACTGTGCAGTATGTTTTACTGCATTCAGCTCTACACGCTCTGGAATATGTTTGTTTTCTGAGCACTGTCATGAAGGAATACAGAGGCTGCTGCTGCTGCTATAACTGTAATCATTTCTGACTGAGAGTGACAGGTGTGATTTGGGGTGAAACCATTTTCTGGGGGGCCCTCAAGCGGCAGGAAGAAGAGCCATTGACGGTAGCTCAGGTAGCGCAGTGGTAGAGCGAATCGTTTTTCAACTCGAAGGTTGTGGGTTCAATTACAAGACACTTCAGCAGCGTGTGAACGGGTATGAAAATGTGCTGCACATAGATGCTGTTTGATAGTGTGAGTGAATGGCAAAAGCTGTAGTATAAAGCAACTTTGAGTGGTCATCAAGACTATAAATGCAATTGCAAACCATTTGCCATCTCCTCCCTGAGCAAGGACCCAATCATCACCAACCTGCCAGCAGACAAGGGAAGATGCACCATCATCCTCAACACAGACCCACTACCACTCCACAAGCCGATAACTTTTCTAGAAGAACTGGAAAAGGAGAAAATCATGCAAGACATACTACTGCCTCTAGCCCGGGGGCAGACACTATGCATATATGGACGACATACAAATTAAACATTGTGAGCAACAATCCCAGACTTCACCTCCAAGGAAGGAAGCAGTACCGATGCTTAGGAAATGGTTTAAACAAGACAGCTTTGACACCAGGACCACTTTCACACCTGACCAGATTTGCACCCTGGACGACCTCTGCCTGACCACCACCTATTTGAAGTACCAGGACATTTTCTACAGACAGAAACATGGATGTGCAATGGGTTCCCCTGTGTCACCTATCTTGGCCGATCTCTTACATGGAGGAAAACAGGACCTCGAGCTCGAGGAACTACAACTTGCCACTGGTTTAGTTACATACATGACACGGGTTAAAATTAAACCTTTCCTGGACTCTCAACATCGAAGTCTACTGGAAACCTACACACACAGGCCAATAACTCCTTTTTGACTCTCACCACTCATTAGAACACTCATCAGAACATTACAACACCGGAGTGTAGAGTATATTCCCTCCAAGGCTGAGGTTAAACACATCAGGGAAGTTCTCAAGACCTGCACTTATCGAAAATGGGCACAACAAAAACCATAGACAGATACCATTAATGAAGAAAACAACAGATGGAGCATCATCATCACACCCCACGTGTCTGGCTTATCAGAGAATTCCAGGAGGATTTTCCCAGAAGCACAAGATCTGTGTAAACCTTAAACCCAGCCACACCCTGAGGCAAGGAATGGTTCACCCCAAGGACAAAAACACCAAATCACAAACTGAGCAATGTTGTGCAATGAGGAGTGATCAGACCAAACTACCACTCCACGACACATGGCACAACACAGAAGAGTCAGCTCCATGGGACAAGACTCAGCTGTAAACCTGCATCTAAAGAAAATGGGACGCTCCTTTGATGCCAACGTTCATATTTTGGACAGAGAAGACAGACGGTGTGAGAGAGAGGGGTAAAGGAAGCCGTCTATAGCCAATCAAAGTAAAAAGAGTAACTGGAATGCTGACTTGAGGCCAAATGGTTTCACCCCAATTCACATCATGGCCCATGTGACATTCATTATTATTATTATTATTTATTATAAGACGGCAAAACATTAAAATCACTCTGTGATGAAACCAATAATATCTAATGTGGTCACAAGCCAAACTATCTTTTTCATATGATTGTAGGCCAAAATGTCATTTCTATTCTTAAAGTACAATAAAATGAAACTTTGAAGTCTTCCCTCACATCTATGTCTCTCAGGCTGCTCAAAAGAAAAACAGTGATCAGTTTGCTACCACCAAGGTCACAATCAGTGTTCGGCTGAAGAGTGACCACCCTCCAGAGTTTCAGAAGTCGCGTTACACAGGTCTCATCACTAAAGTAGGCTCGATGGCCATGGACAATGATAAGCCACTGTACATCCATGCAACAGACAAAGACTACCATGAGGTAAAGTGCCACAACTTTAATGTTCTCTTGTCAAACTTATGCTTTCCTGAACCAGAGACAGTGTCGACAATGAAAATCTCATCAGCTACTGTTTCACTACATCGTTATGTTTTTGATGATGTGCATCACTAATCTTCCTTGTTCCAACAGGCTCAAAATCCCTTCATTGTGTACAATGTTGCTGGGAGCAGTGACTTTTACATCTCTGGAGGCTTCTTATTCATGACCAGCGATCTTCCCGACAGCACATTATCTCTGAATGTGAGTTGAAACAATCAAATGAAGTTAAACATGACTGTTTTCTCATTACAACACTTTTCATCATCTTACTCCCAGGTGGTGGCAACAGACGAGTCTAATGGTGAGTCAGCCACAGCTGAGCTCATAGTGGAGGTGAAAACAGGTAGGAACCAGATCTTTAAATAGGCCTCTTTTTTAAAAATGACTGTAGCCAGGGGACTATTTCCCTCACACACTTCATAATGTGATTTATATTTTTTGCTTATTATTATTATTTTTATCTGTGTCCAGTGAATGTAAGCAACAGTTCAATTGAAGGATAATGCACTCAGCTGAAGTTACATTAATGTCAAATAATGTAACTAACCCTAACCCACATTAGAATGGGAAATATATATAAGTGTATATACTGTATGTGTGCATGATTATTAAAAATGCGATTATCATACACGATTTGGTAGGAGTGGAACGGTTCATAAAAAAAAGATGCTTGTCATGGTTCGGAGGGGACCGTATCTATGTTCCCCGGGTCCTATGTTCCCCGCTTTGTATGTGACCGGGGAACATAGGACCCTTTCTCTAAAAAAAGGTTCTATGTTCCCCGCTGTTCACCCAAAAGGACCCGGGCAACATAGGACCCTAACCCTAACCCTAACCCTTTACCCTGGAGCTCCACACCCAGGCTTCCACAAAGTGGGGAACATAGGACCCTTTTTTTTAAAAAAAGGTCAGATGCTCCCCAATCGGGGAACATACTGGCCTTTCGCCAGTAAACTAGTGAAGTTTTTTTTTTATTTCCATTTGGTACGAGGAGGCATGTACTGTTGAGTGCTGCAAGTCCTTTGACATCTCACCTGTGGGATCATTTTTCCCGGTGAGACGTTTCAAAACACCACTTTTTTTTTCTCCGCAGTTTTGCACAAGCACCTTACTACAGTCACTTTGTTTCTCTGGCCGCTCTGTGTCTGCGCCATGGATGTATTCTAAGATCTGGATAGAGCAGCACCCCTTTGGCACCGTTCATTCCTATGGAGCTGCTCACCTAGCGCATATGCCAAAAATATATCTGAATTCCGCGTTAATTTCCAGGTTATGGGGCCCATAGAGCATGAGCAGTAGTGTTACTCCCATAATGCCTCTTGGCTATAAAAATCTGTGTCAATGTCTCGAGGTGTCCTGTGGACACTTTTACAGGCGTCTCTTTTACTATTGTGCTCAATGGGAAAATTGCTTTTTGGGCCCCATGGGATTTTTTTTGCAGTACCCAGAGTGGCCACCATGACAACTGTCTTCAAGGCAGAGGGGGCGGAGCTCTATCCAGATTTTAGAATACATCCATGGTCTGCTCTCACTGGTTGTTTTTTATTGTTTGGTCAAAAAAGCATATGTGAAGCCAACATTATTGGGGTGGCAAAGTTGATGAGTTTGGATTCAAATACAAACATGTAATAAGAGGACACGATTCTCATTTTGTAGGTGATAGAAAATAACAAAAAATCAACCGAACCAAAAACCGTGATATGAACCGAACCGTGGATTTTGTAAACCGTTCCACCCTATTATTTGGGGACCTACAGGCTACAAGTTTGCTGATAACATGTAGAAATCAATTAGTTATTGTCCAATGGTTCAGTACTTCCTGCATGACCGGAGCACAGACTCCGTCTGACACAGTCGCTGAACTGAAATAATGCTGAAAGGGTTGTGATTCGGGCTCACGGTCGCCAGCTTTCATCAGTGCTGTGGCTTAATGCACCAAACTCCTCTGTTAAATATTGACTTTTATTTATTTTTTGAGTATTTTTGACTGATCTACAGCTCAGGATTGTTCTTGGACTTTCCGTGGCTGATTAGTTTAAGCTGCTGATTATCACTCCCTGATTCATTCACAGTACATTCAGTGAACAAAATCACTTAAGGTACCAGCACACGTAGCGTTACGTCACAGCTGAGCTGCATCATTGCTGAGACTGTACGCTGTCCTGTCTTTATGGACTACACTCTACATAATAGGTTCTTCAGCTTGTACCTGGAAAACCTTTTGGAGGGTTCCACCATAAACCCCTTTCAAACCCTTTATTCAGGAAAGGGGCTTTAAAGGGTTCTCTGGATCAAAATGGTTTACTGGAACCATTAGTGTTACCAAGAACCCTTTTCAAACCCTGTCAAGACCGTGAAGTTGTTTCGATCGATATTTGATTTACAATCGAGATTGTGAAACCCCTATGCAGTATAGTATCATTGGTTAGGGCTTCGAGCATGAAACCGTAGGGTAGCCGGTTCGATCCCCGACCAGTCTGCGGCCGAAGTGCCCCTGAGCAAGGCACCTAACTCCCTCACTGCTCCCCGAGCGCCGCTGAATGCAGGCAGCTCACTGCTCCGGGTTAGCTTGTTCTTCACCTCACTGTGTGCTGTGTGTGTTCACTAATTCACGGTTGTAGTAATTGGAATTTCCCCACTGTGTGACGAATAAGGGACTCTTAATCTTAATAAGGTTTTAGTACCCTAGTACCTATCAAGTACTGGTATACCGTACATCCCTACATCAGAATGTTGTTTGTTGATTTAAGCAGTGCTTTTAATACAATTGTCCTGCAGTTTAATGTGCAATTTGCTGCTGTTTTAACACACGTTTTGACACAACACAACATGGACAACATTAGAAAACTACAGAAAAATTAAAAAAAAATACAGATATTTTTGCGATAGGGTTATTTCTGGGTGTCCTCTCTGTTCAGCCCATACTCTTTCACTCTCTCTGATGAAGTTCCTCGTCTGTGAATATGGTTCACAAAGCTATCACATTGGATCTTCCTTAAAGGCTCTTCATCGGTTGTTTGTTAAATTGATTAAATGATACAGGTCTCAAAATGCTGCCAAATCATGTTCTGACAAACTGATGGATGGTGGTTTTATTGTTCAAATGAGTTAACATAATATATGCATGTGGTGCATAGCATGTTAGTTTTGTTTTTTGCTAACATAGGACCACTCTATGTGAGCTTTAATATATACATATATATATATATATACATATATTTATATATGTATATATATATATAATTTTTGTCATTCAGAGGAGGGCGTCATTTCCATCACACCACAAAAAAAGGTGTTTTTTAACCTTTGTTTTTAACATAACATTTAACATAACATAAGTCTTTCCATCTATTTCTATCATCAATTTTCCAGTTCCAGAAATGACTTTTAACCAAACACAACTTTCACAACTTTCAAAAATCAAAAAAATATTATGGGTGTCACTGTGTACTTTTTTATGAATTGTATACAAAAATATGTGTTGTGATGGAGATGACATTGTGTGGTGGAATGACATGTGACAAACAGCATTGCTGAACACTGTTAACATCACAAATTAACATCAGTTTTGAAACAACCTCTGTTGTTTAAACTTAAACCATTAATTAATGATTAATATTAACCATTAATACACATTGACTCAGATGGCAGAACATTGCTTCTTCTCTGCTCTGTGTGTGCTGAAAACTACAAGACTTGACTTGCTGTTGGAAACAGGAGTACTTTGAACTTGTAAATAAAATTTCATTGAAACTTCATTTTAAGTTTAAAATGTTTTAATTCAAAAGGAAATAAACAAAAACAAAGTTTTAAATGTTTGTTAAAATGAATGTTGAAAATATTTAAAATACTGAATATTTAACTAAGCTAACTCTAACCCTAGCTAAACCAAACTGTTCAATCCAAAAATCCTGTTTTACAGTTTAACAAATAATGTTTTGCATTCAGAATAGACATTTACTTGGTCGTGGTGCTTACTCTGCATTTTAATATTATTACATTTATATTTATAATCAATTAACTCACACTGTCAAACTTCATGTCTTTATCCTTCATGATCAACAGCACAGCATTTCTACCATGTGCTATCTAGTGACTTTCACTAGTCTTCTCTTTTGTAATCAACACATTTTGAGGCTCTTTCATTATACAAAGTCAAGTCTATAACTTCTGTGTTTTTGACCTACCTAAAAAGTCTGCAGCTATTGCTTTCCTCAGGCCACATCTTTGCTCATTTCTGATCAAATTTGAGTCACATAATTAAATCATGGATCAAACACAACAACATTAACTGAAAACACAACAGTAAGTAAAATTAGGACCAGAAATACCAAAGCAAGTACAAAGAATCCCCTGCCAGGGACTTTAAAAAGCCCAAACAATTCTGTTTTGTTGTGTTGCAATTATTGGTCTCAAAGCAAGTCATGGTCCTGGGCTGGAGGGCATTGAAACCACATTTCTTAAATTGTCATTTCCCATCTTAAGGTATCCTCTTAGTTATATATTTAACTTTATCTCTTTATCAACATTTCAAATACTGTACCTGAGACATGATAATGCTCAGGTGTCATTCCTCTACACCCTGGCTGCCCAACCAGTCCATGGTGAGATGAAGCCTTGACAACGAATCAACTCTTTGCTCATATTTTTCTCATGGCTGTGCTGCTCCACCTCTCAGGCCCTTTCACTGCAAGGGAATGGTATGTGTACTGGTACATTTAGTGATTTGTTCACTGAACATGCTGTGAATTCATTCAATTCAATTATATATTTGCATACATCAACTCAAGGCTCTGTGCATCGACAACATCATGCAGAACAGAGAAACCCAACAATTCACACAATGAGCAAACACTGGGCATCAGTGGAGAGAAAAAAAACTCTCTTAAAACAGACGAAAAAAAAAATCTCTGACAGAGCCAGACTCAAAGATGTGTAGATATCTGCCTCGGGAGGTTGGGGTGAAAGAAAAAATGGGGGACAGAGGAGAGGTGGAGGACAGAAAGAGGGAGAGAAAGGACAAAGGGGAGATGAGGTAGAGAGAGAAGAAGGAGACCAGGAGCAGATATATAACAACTGTGTCAAATTATACTATTTATACAGGACTTATCCTACATCCAACTAGAAAAAATGTGGGATCTCCTACTCGCGAAGTCGGGGCTGATCGACCTACCCCGACTTTACCAAAATGACGTCGGAGAATAATGGCGGCACCCATGGAGTCACATGAATAGGTTATAAACTTGCCTTTTTGCCTGTAGACTTGTTTTTCATGTTATGGCGTGAAATGATGTCGTCGTCGTTATCTGTTAGCATAACGACGACGACAGGGCTACGGTAAAAGTATACTCATGACGTTTTATGTAAGGCTACGGTAAAAGTATACTCATGACGTTATATGTAAGGCTATGGTAAAAGTATACTCATGACATTATATGTAAGGCTATGGTAAAAGTATACTCATGACATTATATGTAAGGCTACGGTAAAAGTATACTCATGACGTTATATGTAAGGCTACGGTAAAAGTATACTCATGACGTTATATGTAAGGCTACGGTAAAAGTATACTCATGACATTATATGTAAGGCTACGGTAAAAGTATACTCATGACGTTATTTGTAAGGCTACGGTAAAAGTATACTCATGACGTTACAAATTGGCATGCATCGCTTTTATATTTACGGCTCGCTTGTGTATGTAAGTAGATTGAATTGCTAACAGTCAAAATGCCTCTTCAAACATAAATCTAAAACGCCACGATCGTCCATGTTTTCTAACATTCAACTTCAATTGCCTGGAACGCTTTGAAGTAGGAGCTAGTACAATTAAGGTAGGATAAGTCCCACATCCCATTTGTTTGGATGGGCTCTGGAACGCAGCATTAGAGTCAGTGATGACATGGTTATAGAACTATGATGTCATTTATATAAGCAGCAGCAGAAATTGTTGATTTTTTTTATTTATTAATTTTATTTTTAATGATATCGACTTTTAATTATAGCATAATAATAATCGTTATGACATCCATCCAGCCATTATCTACCACTTTATCCTCCACCAGAGGGGTGGGGGTGGGGGGGGGACACAAACTTGGGAGAGAAAGAACAAGGTTAATGACAATGACATCATATTCATACCCATTCCTGTCAGAAGTCGTGCTGCAGCGTTTTGAGTTAACTGAAGTGACTTCATCAGTGAACATAGCCCTGAGTGATATCCAGTGGCTCAAACTGTCACAATCAACCTCCGCAAATCAAAGAACAAGAACAGTGCCAAAATAATGTTCCTGAAAACATGCGTGAATTTCCAACATTTGGCAAAGAGATGTCTAACATCTTCATATTTAACAGAGGAGTCTGGTGTATTTAATGACAGCGTTGCCCAAAGCCGGCGGTCGTGAATCACAACCCATTCAGCCATATTTCAGTTCAGCGACGGACTCTGGTCATGCAGGATGTACTAAACGATTCAGTGAACAAATCTTTTCAATCAAATCATTTTAATTCATGGTTACTTATGATTCAGTACACTGAAAAGAGCTGCTTTTTTCCATCGCTTCTCAGCATCTAATGACAGTCAATTGACTGGCTTTTTATTGGTTGATCACTACTTGCTTTTACACAAATTTTATTCCATTGGTCTAATGCTGTACTTTGGTTCAATGCATATCTGAACAACATCTAAGCCTGATGAACCTACAGTTCACCTCTTGGTCCACTTCTCTTTTCCAAATCAAGTTCAGAGTCAGATCAGTCTGATTTTAACAATCGACATTACGATATTACTCAATAGTCCTAAATCAAATATGACATGTGGAACTAGACAAAACAATACATCCAAATCAAACCATCACACATTCATAACAGGGACATAATGATAAATCCACATAAGCGTCAACTGTGCTTTTCTGCCAGGTCTCACCACCACCAGTGTGCCAATGAGCACATCGACCATTATGACCACAACTCCCACAGGTGAATCCACCAGGAGCAGCACGATCACTGAAGATATCCAGACATCCACCACCGACCATCAAACATCAACCACTGAAGATATTCAGATATCCACCACCCACCATCAAACATCAACCACCACCAGTGCAGGTGTCATCTCCACCTCAGATTCCAGTATGGCTACAAGCAGAGCCACAGCAGGCAGCGTTTCAACTAATCCCAGTTCGACCAGTGAAGCGAGCGTCTCCTCTGCCAGCACCGATCGTCCTCCTTCAGGTGGTCTCATGTTTCTTAGAGAAGCTTCTCTGTATTGTCCCTTTGTGGAAAAGTATTGCTATAGCAACAAAGGTGAGAATAATTATATCCAGGTTACCAAAACCTTAAATATTTAACACGGGTCACCAGAAGCAAATTTACTGGCAACTATGGCAAGAGATAGAAAATATCCTTCTAAGTCATTTAAAGTAATACAGGGCAACATTTGAGATTTTCGACTCGCCAGCGCCTCTACAGGTGTAGTCCTGTAAATATGTCGTACTGACGCTGTGACGCGCCTCCTCCTCCACTGCTCCTCGGATCGGCACAAGGTGGCAGAAAACAACAATGTGATCCTACAGAGGTACAGTCATTTTTCTTCTTTTCAGCAATAACAGTTGTAGTAATTGTATTTTTTTATATTATAATAATAATATAATATTTATTGTACATAAAATAAAGTTAGAACAAGTCAGGTTTGTACGTCTTCCTCGCCTCCACGCTCACATGATAATGTACATGATGCTTGAATTATTGTGGTTTTATGGAGTCACAGATGATGTCAGTTGAGTGTAGAGTTTGCAAATTAGCTTGTGTTCAATTATAACGTGCAGTTTATTCAAAGTAAATCACTTACAGTGTAACAGTGGTTAGAATCTTTCACAACATGTTTTTTCTCTGTCATGGTTTTATCACAGGATATGCTGACAGCATGGTCACCTGTTTGGAGAATAAGGCATAAATATCCTGACCCATGGAACATGTACACTGGCTTCAGGCTGCACCGACTAATGTAGAAAAAAATACAACTTTTATAGCCAGTAAATGTATATAATCAATTATATGTTATATTGTTGTGTACTTTTGTTTGATTTATTTATTTATTTGTGTATTTGTACTTAACAAGCAAACACAGTTAAGCTAATACAGTGAATACAGTTTTATTTGTACATGTTCTTACTTTGTAAGATTAACCACAATTGTTCTACCAGTATTTATTTGAAAAGTCATTGATAAATAAAGCTTTCCATTGTTATGGATATTAACTTCACTTTTTACCTTTATTACTTTGACTACAGTCTAGCATTGAACGGTAAGTGGCAAAGAAAAATAAAAGTATGTCAAATAAATGTAATATAAATGATCCCTGTTTTGCTGGGGACACACTGTAGCCCTAAGCCCTGACCACACCTGAGGGTCCACAGATGTGTTGTTACTACAGGTTATATGATCATTTGTTACCAACAGTAGTAACAGTATGACATTCAAGGAACAGAACATCCCACCAGGAGGATTTTATCTTAGGATAGGATCTTGGAGTACTCACAAGATGAAAAATACACTTGGAGTCGTGAATAGAACTGAAAGCAGCCGCACCAACAGCTGCTGGCACCACTGTTTACAAAAACTCAAGTTTTCCTGAGGAGGGCATATGGGGGGGGGGGGGGGGGGGGGGGCGATTAAAAGCAAGGACAAGTGGTTGGATTGGCCCAGGTGTGGGAGTGGTCTTGCCCCATAGCCCTGTTTGATGTTCAAGTATGCCTTGTCCAAGATGTTATCTCCCCTCATAGCACACGAACATGCTGGTGTCTACAGTCACTGTGTTGGTACACCAGCTGTTGTTCATGTACACACACACACACACACACACACACACACACACACACACACACACACACACACACACACACACACACAGAGCCCCCCACCTCTACAGAGTCCACTGTTCTGACATGGCACTGTGTGATGTAGCCTGTTAGCTCGAGAGCAGAATCCGGGATGGATTAGTGAAGCCAGAATGCACACGTTCTTCATGGTATTGTTCGCTTCAGTCGGGGCTCCTCGCTAACTCCACCGGAAACTGATGCTGTGTTTACAGAAAATAAAAGTCCGGTTTCTATGTGGATATGGATGTATTTTCAGCTTTTAGAGAAAGGTGACAGCTCCGGGGATTTATACCAGCAACGGTAGCTCAGTAGTAGAGCCGTCTTTCAACTGGAAGGTTATGGGTTTTATTCCCAGCTCCACTAGTCCACATGCCAATGTATCCTTGGGCAAGAGATTTAACCCCATGTTGCTCCTGACAGATGTGCCGACAGCTTGTGAATGAGTATGAAAGATGTAAGAAAAAGCGCTGCACATAGATGCACTGTATGAAAGTGTGAGTGAATGGGTGAATGGCAAAAGTGTAGTGTAAAGCAGCAGAGTGGTCATCAAGACTAGAAAATTGTTCTATAAATACGGACTAAATACAAAAACTGTACCAGTGATCAGTGCATGGAAATGCCAACAGCAAAATGTGAATGCAGTAGTTGGTGTTTGACCGTAGAGGCAGTAGATATGCCGATCGTTATCACATGCTTTAGTGATATATTATTATATAGGGTTTAGTTTTATTTTAAGATGGAAGTTATGTGATGTTGCCGTGGATCCTGGGAAACAGTCCAATAACAAAGGTTATTTTCGAGAAATAAATGGAAAGCAGCAACATCACGTTCACTAGAAATGATCAAAGTGACACCTTTATTTGGTGCAATTTGTCCTTGCAGTAATAATACCATCAGGCGGCTATGGGTCAGGAGACATGGCAGCACTTGGTGTGACACTTGGCATCCTCCTGTTTGCCTGTCTGGTGGCCATTGGAGTGCTTGTCCATCACATGAGGAAAGAGAAAGCAGACTGGAGGAAGATCTATGAAGTCAACGTGTTTCGAAGCTCTGTGAGTTCAACATTTAAAATAATAAAAGTTTGCCTGGTTTCTATTTGATTTGGTCAAACTATTGTTGAGTGACTAAAAGTTATGTCGCTACTGGCAGCCATGTTTTCAGTGAGAGCCTCCCTTAAGCCGTTACTGGTGCAGGGGGTGCACTATGTAGGCGTCAGTGTATTATTCATACATACAACTGCAATTCACACGTTAATTATTACTTATTCTGTTTTTATTACTCTCTGTCTCTCTCTCAGCTTGGTCAAAGCCCAGGCGGCTTTAAGGAGGGCCTTCAGTTCACTAATGAAGCCTTCCAAAACAATGATGAAGGAGGCATGGGCTCCAGTCCCTTAGAAAAGGGAGGTGGTAGAAAAGCAGTGGACGACGTCCCTCTCAAACAGGCTATCAGTAAATCTTTGCTGCCACTGCACACGCTCCTGTCTGACGATACAAGCCAGGCGGGCTCAGATAAGGCAGACAATGAGAAGGAGGTAAAACCCATCCTGACCAAAGAGAGGCGCATGGAGGAGGGTTACAAGGCCGTGTGGTTTAAGGAGGACATTGACCCCAATGCTAAAGAAGAGGTGGTCATTATCCCAGACAGTAGAGTGGACGACAGTGAAGACGAGGAGGACGAGGAGGAGCGACACAAGTCCAGCAATAAAAACCTGAAGAAGGAAAGTGATGACACAGATCTGGATAGTGGACTCGGCGTGAAGATGGGGGATCGACCAGAGGACTCAGATGATGATGATGCACTGACATCTGATCTCTGAGAAGAGTCAACAATTAAGGACTTGGCAGGAAACATCTATAATAAAATGTAATGATGATTTGTCACCTGTTTTATGTAACACACATATATTAAGCTCATTATTAAAATGAAATGAAGCAAATATGTATTGAAATTCTTTATGTATACAGGTTTAAACTATATTGAACCTTTCACAGTTATTATTATTTCTGTAGAACGTCACGTGTCATAATTGACATAGTGTTAATGACTGATGATAATTAACTTAATGATCTTGCTGTTATGCTACGAACCCTCCTGTGGCACCGGCCTCCCACAGTGAGGCAGCCTTCCACCACTACGGCCCATGTTTATGGAACAGCCGGCAGGATAAGCTGAGGCCTGCAGAGAATGTTGACTTTTTTAAAAGCAGGCTCATGACCCACCTTTTTAACTAGATTTTCTAAAAAGAAAGTGGATTAGTTTAAAGCGGACCTAGACCGGAAGTTCCAATTAACGCTGTTTTTTAGTGTGTATCTGTGTCATTACCTTGTTTAAGAAGCCCTGAAGGTTCCAAACAAACAGTTCAGCCACTGCTGAGAACGCTGTGTTTTATTGTAATCTCGGGCTCAGCGAGATCTCTGAAAAAACCGGTCCGGTTACGTAAACATCGGTTCTCCTGAACAGCAGATCATCCTGCTCCGGGCACTAGTCCGGGTACATCCTGCTGCGTACATTGAACCGCAGAAGAAGAATAACATCCGTTGTGGAGGTGTTTCACGAGCGACAGTGTCTTCTGACTCTGGGTCTGACTCCGGGTCAAAGTCATAAAAGGGACTGCGGCGGGGAGTCGTGAAGAAGTTATTTTTAAACATTGTTAAAACAATGTTTTGATCACGAGGAGCAGTGCATCCACCGTTCCAGAGGGGGGAGCTGTGCTTCTGAGAGCTGGTGTGCTGATTATGTCACTTCCGGGTATTGGCCAATCACAAGACAGTTGGGAAGCCGGGGTGAGAGTTGAGTCTGAAATATCGCGGCTGGGAAACACCGTCAGAAAAGAGGATTTCTATTGGCTCGTTTACAGCAACTCTGAGGTTTTTGGACCATAAAAACAAGTTAATGTATGTAAGTAGACCTCCATAACTAACATATATGTGCAACAGGACCACTCTATGTGAGCTTTAAATACATGGAGTCAACGTCCAAAGCAGTGGACAATGGACAGAGAGGTGAAGAAGAGCATGCAGGCAGGGTGGAGTGGGGGGAAATGAGTGTCCTAGATTGCATTGGGGCAAGAGGAATGATGTCACGCCCTGGATGAGATGATGAAGTTGATAGTGATGAAGACAACTCTTATTAATGTTAATGATTTTAGAAATGCTCCTGGTCCCTATTCTTTATTTTAGCCTACTCTCCTTCACTAACCCACTTCACCTTCCCCCTCATTTCTCTCCTCTCTTTTACTCTCACACTCTCCACTGTTGCCAAGTTCATCCTCATTGTTCCTGTTGGCTTTCTCTTTAGCAATTGTAAGATCTTGATCTCATCATGTAAAGTGCCTTGAGATAAAATACGTTATGAGTCCGTGCTTATATGGATATATGAATTGATGTGTGTAGAACTTTCTAGCAGTTATTGAGCGTGTGCTGTGCGAAATCAAAGCGTAATTGTCATCAAAGCTTTGTTGACCAAAGCACTTTTTGTAAAGCTAATCTTTATTTTCCTGTTTTCATCTGTAACTGATCATCGGAACCCGTAGACTTTGTCAGTTTAAAACCTATTAAGTAGTGTACTAAGTTGTGTGTAGAATAAAACCTCTTAAGGAATAATTTTAATGAATATTAGCCCTGATGCACCTTGACAGTGAGCTGACTTTCGTCTCGAAATCAAAAAGTGTCCGTTGAAAATATTTGCAAACCTCTTAAGGAATAATTTTAATGAATTTTTGAAAATCAGGAAATGATCCATTTGTCCTGATGCATTTTGACAGTGAGCTGACTTTCTTCTCAAAAACAAAAAGTATCTCGGAATGAATTTACCATCAAAATTGTCGGCATCGCCCTGAACAAGGCTCCGTTGAAAATATTCGCAAACCTCTTAAAGACAATCAAGTTGTCGCCCTTCCCAGAGAGTAGTTTATTGAGCTGTAAGAAGCAGCTGGTAAACATCTGGACAATGTGTGACAGAAGGATAGCAGCAAAAGTGAAGGTCTAGTCAGTAGTGAGTAGTAATGAGACCTGCTGTGATGAAGTCAGTGTCACTTTATAAAAGACAGGAGGCGGAGCTGAATTTTGGTCAAGATCAAGGTCCAGGTACTTTATTTGTCCCCCAATGAGGCAATTTGTTGTGCAGCAATAGTACAGTACAGATCACACACAGTCACACACACACACAGTTAAAAGTTTGCCTACCTTGCAGGCATAGTTAAGAAAAACAATAAAGTAATAATAAAATAAAGTGATTGGGTGAGTGGTTGGGAGTGAAGCACGACATAAGATACTGCACACAATAAACTTTGTCTCATTCTCTCTAACTGTGTGTCTGTGTGTATTCTTGTCCTCTTTACAAAGATTAGACTTATCAAGGACTACTTGTTTCTCAGGTCTTTATTTCAAATCTCACCAAACAATATTCGGATAACATCTGACTGTCAGTACTTCATACAGTTACACACATGAACTACATTACAACATTAACTATCCCTTTCAATGATAAATAGGAAGGGTTTCATTTCATTGATACAAAATCAAAACTGATAGAAAAGATATGCAAAAACATAGCAGTGCTACGTTTATAATTCAGGTCATTTCACCACCACCCACCAAGTCCCTTACACAATTCAATACATCTAATATTTGAGTCAAGTCAACTTTCTCAGATTTGACCTACACTGTTCTCTTTAGTGCAGTAGTGGGGCGCTGCGATACCAGGGGGGTGGGGGCTGCGCGTCACCCCGGGGGACATGCAGTTTTTGCCGCACTAGAATAAAGTGTAATTGTACATCCACATAGACAAATTGATGCAGTTTAAATCACTAAAAACAATGTTAATGAAGTTATTCTTTGTTGTAAGAGGCACTGCTTTACTGGGACCTTTATGTAAACGTGTTTACCAACAGTGATTGGTCGTGGTTGTCTTAATCACTGTTGAGACATTAATCCAGAGACATTAATCACATGTCTCTGGGTTGGTGTCTGTAGCGATGGCCAGAATCTTGTTGTACTGGGTGGAGATGGCTTCAAAGGCCTCATCTCTGTGATACATTGCACCAAACACCAATGGCTGCAACAGAACAAAGAGAACATTAGCAGCACTTGTGTGGAGTCAGTATCTTGTGATGAGAAGATAACTTAATCCATTAAATAAATAAACCTAAAACATATGGCCATAAATTCATGTTAATGTACAGATATTTCCAAGCATTTTCACTTTGTTAATTAGTTGAGAGTTTATATTTATTCATGCATCCAGATGAAGCAAATCAGGTTGTTAAACTTCATGTAACATCATAGAGACAGAAAACCTCTGACAACTTCGTTGCTCAGGTAAAACTAAAGCTGCTGTAACTTAGATAGTAGCAATTGACAAACGTTTTACTTGGGCCATGATGAACACACACACAGATACACACAGAATGAGTTATGATAACATTTCACACTCAGTTCATCTTAACTGTAACCTCTTATAACTATGAACGTAATCCAACCATGGTGGTTTATTTTGAGGTGTTGAAGACACATCCAGCGTGGATAACTGTCCTGTCGTTATTAGTTAATTTTAGCCCTAAACAGATCAATTTCTTATAAATCTCACTTATTTTTACTCCTTATTCATATATTTATTACATGTTTATACCATATTTTCAATAAAAAAAATAAAGCATACAAATTAAACAAACTTGAAATTACCATGTCATCATTTCTGGATTTAATGATCAGGGCCCATGTCAAAGAGCTGAAAGGACCTTTAATAGATTACTTTTCACCAAAATGCACACAAACTTAATTTTCCTACAGTCAGTTAGAATAGAATAGGTGTGTCATTTTGGGAGGCGGACACCCTCTCTGCAAAATGTAAACAGTGTTGAGCAGCATTTAACAGCTAAAAGTTAACTTTATCAGGTGGACAGAAACATGACCTTAAATCCATGATCATGTGTCTGCATGTATAATTAAGCAAGATTTTGTTAAAAACGTTATATAAGTGGTTCAATTGTAAGTGAGTATTTTGAAATAACATTTTTGCTCATTTTTTCTTTTTCTATTCCACCACTGATTTTAAGTCTGTCTGGTCACACCTTTCCTTTATTTGAATATTTGATAGTTGCATTTCCTCTGCAGATTTGTATAAAGTAACAGTCGAACTTGTTTCATATGCCACAGATGATCTCTGGAATGTGGTTATTATTCAACTCTACAGCCTCCATAATCCAGAAGGTGCCATTTGCTGTCAGATCACTTGAGAACTTAATACTGATTTGTAAAATCAATCATTGTGTGAGTGTTTTTATATCCTATTTTTGAGACTCTCAAGTAAAGCATGTTAATATCTATTCAAACACTGATGTTGTTTGTGTCCTGGGCTTATTTCTTTTCTCTACTAAAGAGAGCACACCTTTTAATCTGCAACATCACATTAAATCTAACTGTGCCATCACACTGAGCCTTACCTTCAGAGTGGATGATATTGCTATGGAGATACCCATTCCAGATCCAGGCAGCACTGACAACACTTTGTGCTATGAGAGAAGGAGAGGACAAAGTCAAATTATCATCTGTATTTGCCTGATTCAGCATCAGTCTCTGTCCTCAAACTCAAACCACCCGATTGGTCGTTTGTGGTGGTGGCAGCAGATTACAGCCCAGAGTTTCGTTTTTAAAATATAGGCGCCCCTACTGGTCGAGATAATGGCAATCTGGTACATTGGGTCATCAAATAGCTGCAAAAGGAGGGCAAATTACTCTGTCAATAAACAAATAAATCATGCAGCCACTCAACAGCAGTGGAAACATGTTGTTTCCAAATACTGAATTTCAATGAAAGCACTGACAGCCTTACTAAGAACACATTATAAGATCTGACCCAGCTCACTAAAGTGCACAGTGTAAATGCCTCTGGTTCCCCAGTCTCACTATCATAGTCTTATACTGTGTGCGTCACCATCATCAGTATCTCACACACAAACAAAGCTGAAATATCTAACCAAAGACATGCTGGGTCTTGATAGGTCCAGGGAGACTTCATTACCTTCTGAATGTCTTTGATGTCAAGCAGCTTGAAGACCTTGTTCCTCTTGGTGGATCCAGATCTGGAGCTGGAGCTCTCGAAACACAGATAACTGAGGAGACGGTGGCAGTTCAGTTAACATTCAGAGACACGAACCTGCACCACAGCTGTATGCTACTGTATATGCTGGATGTGACATTACAAATAACTTAACTATCAACACTGCAATATACTGTAGATGTAAATGTTTGTCCAGTTGCAGTAATAAGAAGCATCTTTGCCAGCAATAGCAGCTATAGTCTCACTGAACATATATGTTTTACTGTGGTATTCTGGCCTGGTCACCTGGTTGTATCTTAAAAGTAAAGGTAAAAGTGAAAGAACGTAAAGAACTTACTTCTCAGTAATGTAGAGGACTCCGTTGCGAATGTATTCTTTCAGCGTTTTCCTGTCTCTGTTGATGAGGCAACAGCGCCAGCCGTTCTCACTCACTAACACAACAACACAATGAATTAAGCACAAGGATATTGAACACAGCTATAGTGAACATTGTGTATTGTGTATTTGATCCGTATTTTATTGCATCTTATTGCTTTTTATTTTTATTTCTTGTGTATTTTGTAAATATTTTATATTTTATCTTGAAATTATTTTGAATTTAAATTTTATTTTATTTTATTTTATTTTATTTTATTAGTGCTTCACAGTTGCACGGAGGGGCTTGTTTTGCAATGTCATTTCACTGGGGTTACTTGTATCCACATGTGACAAATACAAATCTTGAATCTTGAATCTAATATAAAGAGACTAAAACGATATATTGACTTGACATTCTGTTACTTTTGTAGAAATATAGTGTGTGTGTGACTGTCCTGTCTGTAGTCTAGCGCTATCATGTAGAGTAGAATCAGACAAAGGACACCACCGGCTGTTAAATAGCTTGAGACTCAGCAAGAACAGTAAGACCTTATTTACAGTGTATGTGTACAAATGAAAATGTTCTATATCGCTCATCGACTTCATCACAAAATCCACACAGGACTGAGGCAGAAAATGTTCCACTGTTGTGTTTGTTTCTGCAACGCTGTCAATCAAAAACTTGTCCCGCCTCCTAGCAGTTCCTCCAGTCATCATGCATCTGCAGAACTCTACTGTCATCTGAAATGTCAGTTATGTGGTTTAAAAAAATACCATTTTCTTGTGTGGTCTTTGTTTGTGCACTAATCACTGAAGGTGAAGGATGTCTGCAAAGGCAGGAAATATAACACTGCAAAAAATAAAAGATGGCTCTCTGTCCAACTTCTATAGACTTTGATCTTCCCACAAAAGCAATGCTTTACTCATAATTCATGCAGTACATATGACATGTGGTGAAAAATGATGAAGCGAAATATTACTACTGCATAAAACACAGTGGTCTTATTTGTTTCTACCTATGAAAGTGAGTAAGGCATGTGATGGCAAATTCCTGTTCCAATGAGATCACTCATGGGTTTTTTTTCCAGGCGTTATTTTCGTAATAATATCCACACACATTGTGCATTGCTTTCAGAATTTCCGACGCAAGGAATCGTGGTCCATGTGTCACCTTAGATGCTATGCTGTATAATGAATGATATGACTGTGTGTATTTTCTTACTTGTCAGTGGATGCTCACTTTCCGGCAGGTTGAAAACTTCATAAAAAGCTCCTCTCTTCGTGCTGTAGCATCGTCCTCCATCCTCGTCCCGGCTGACGCCCACAGGACCCTGCAGGTGAAAAAAGGCATTTCACTTTCTTTCTTTCTTTCTTTCTGAAAATGTGACAAGACTGTCACAGTATGTATGAAGATCCCGACAGCTGAGCTTCTCTTAAAGCCTTAGTGTGTAACTTTTAAGAATAAATCAATGTCCGTTACATACAAAAAGGGATATTTTGCATTGAGCAGGTGAGCAAAAGAAGCACACAACATTAATAACGTGAGAATTATGGCTGCAAACACACATACATATGAAAATTGCATGTTTAGTAGCATTTCACAATTTGTCAATGTAGATTCTCATTCATCCAAAGCACATTGAGTCAATATCAACTGGACATGAAGTTCTCCAGTTGTGAAGTCCTACTGAACATACAGGTTTCGGTTGATGGTGTTTTCATGTGTTTTGGACTTCACAGTCGTATTTTCATCACATTCCCGACGCTGCCTCTTATACCTGTCCACACATTTTAATTAGTGGCACCATCAGCTGCCAGGGAAGGGAATGTTAAAATTCAGGATTACCAGGAGAACAGAAAAAAAACTGAAGGAGGTGGTTTCTTCTGGATACGCAAGATTATCTTTAAGGCTGTGGCTGAGGAGGTCCAGGAGAAGAGCTTTGTTCCTTCTGTTTCCTAGGGGACAGAAAGCCTGTCCATGACTACTCTTACAGTACTAACTTCTTCGTTAAGGTTCATCTTAAAGTTTTTCTATGGCCAGATGGTTCAGCAGATGGTTCTCCCAGTCTTTCTCTAGTTGTTGACTTTGGAAATCAGCTTTATTGTTCCTGGGTTGTTATCTTATTGTGAGAAATATATATTTTAACCATTGGAAAAAAAAAAAAATGTGTCGATCACTGTTAATATTCTGGCTTTTGCTGTTGTTCCAAATCAACTCATGTAGCTGCACAATGAAGATTAGATATACTGTAAAACTGCAGCAGGTCAGATGATATCATCTGAGGAGGCCATCTTTAATGCGTTCTTTAAACAGATTGCATTCATTCATGCCCATAATAGTCAACACATCACCTCCAAATGCAGTTTTTCTTCTCATATCTCATCTGATCTGAGAAGCATTCTCATCCAAAATGCTGCTGCCAGAGTCCTGACCAACAGCAAGAAAATGGACCATATCACACCTGTCCTTAAATCATTGCACTGGCTCCCTGTGTGTCAAAGGATCGAATTTAAAATCCTGCTACTAGTCTACAAGTCACTGAATGGTCTTGGGCCTAAATACATGTCAGAGCTGCTCGTCGATTATGAAGCGTCCAGACCCCTCAGATAAATTCAGGGTCAGAACCAAGCAGGGCGAAGCTGCATTTAGCTTCTATGGTCCTCACCTGTGGAACAAGCTCCCTGAACACCTGTCAGCTTGTTTAAATCAGGGTTGAAGACATTGTTGTTTACTGCAGCTTTCTAATATTACCCATTTTAACCACTTTTCTTTTTAACGATTTTAATGATTTTAAAATAATGATTTTAAATCGCATTCATTTCTGCTTGATTTTATATTGTTGATTTTAAATTGTTCAATGTTTTAAATTGTTTTAATTTCATAGTTGATTCTTGAATTTATTGTGTTACTAATTTCAAATTATTTTAAATTGCATTAATTTCTGCTTGATTTTTAATTGTTTGATGTTTTAAATGGTTTTAATTTCTATAATTGATTTTTTAATTGATTGTGTTTTAATTTCAAATGTAGTTCCTGCCCGTAAAGCACTATGAATTGCCTTGTGTAAGAATGGCGCTATACAAATGCCTGCCTTGCCTTGATCTGTATATAATGCTGTCTAATACCATGTCTGAGCAGACTCTGTGTCAGTGCTTCACACAACCACACTTCAAAAACCTTACCGACTCTGTCACTTTAAAGTCACAAAATGACATTTCATGATGGAACTGCAGGAAAAGTGTGGAGAGAGTGTCAGTCATTATTCATTGGAACATGAAAATCTGAAGAAATGAGATAGATAACATGCATGACTTTGCCATCACTAAAAATCTGGACTGAATATCAAACTTGAGCACTTTTTGGCACACAGGGTTTGGTCAAACCATGTTGTAAGTAACACTCTCACAAAGTACACTTTGACACAAGTTGTAGAATCCAGAGCAGCTTTGAGGTCTGTGAGCTGGATACTGACCTGTCTGTTCCTTTTGATGCTGTTGCGCTCCTTCACCTGCAGGTCTGTTGGTAAATTGGTCCAGATAATATAGGGGCTGTCAAAGCGCTGTCTCAGCTTGGGACATCTCTTGAAGATGAAGGTGATGATGAAGAACTTTATACCTGCGAACATAGCTGAAGAGGAGTGCTGTAATCAGACACGCAGCTGAATCTTAAATATGATCTTATACAGACAAAGTCAAGCCCAGTATTAACAAGATAGTAAATCTCAACTGCCATAGCAGTTTTAACAGAACTGTCCCAGAGCTCACAAGCTGTGCTACATCTGTGAGGTGATGGAGAGAAGCTAGTGTGAAAGCCAGTGGCAAGATTTCACACATCCATGTGTTTCTATTGAACAGAATCCAATTTCTATTTCAACTTGGTGTAAACAGATAAGCTAAAAATGAGAAAGTGATGCAAACTTGTAACATTCAAAAAGAATGCTTAAGTTTTATTTGTAATGTACATTTGTTTATTTTTCATTTTAAGGTGTGTTAGTGCTACAAGCTGCGACAAACCCAGTGATCCAGATGGATCCTGGCATTTAAAGAGAAAGAAAGGGTTTATTTATACTTGGTGGTTTAAGTTTGGTTTGATCTGTCTGTTTAGGTTAATGGTGTCTTTCACTCTCTTGTGGGTCGATCAGCTACTTTTGGAGCAGCTCACTTTAAGTTTACATTATGCTAATTCATTGTAAATAAACTTTATTTGCAGTTACGTTCCACTTTGTCTCTGCCTTTCTCCTTTTAAAATATCCCAAGGTTTTGTTTTTACATTGTTACTCCCCTCATCCCCTGGACTCAGAGGTGGAAAAAGTACTAAAATATTGTACTCAAGTAAAAGTACCAATACTTTGATGAAATATTACTCAAGTAGAAGTAAAAGTAGTTCATTTGAAATGTACTTTAAGTAAAAGTTAATTAGTTACTTTGCGTGGGGTGTGAGGGTAGTAGAAATATGACAAGGTCAGAAATCCAAAAATATTTTGGCCACGCCCTCTATGTTCACACACCAGTGCTGGTGATAATAACATCATCATTGGTCTGGTTCTGCTGTATATTTTCCCCCTGTAGGTCTTCATTGTGCTGAATGTTTATTTTTACTCAGTAACAGATAGGATTTATAAAGTAACTAAGTACAATACTCGAGTCAATACGTACTCAAGTAAAATACAAAATCCTGATTTTTAAATTGGACTTAAAAAATACAAAATACACAAAAAAAGTATTCAATACAGTAACTTGAGTAAATGTATTTCGTTACTTTCCACCTCTGGCTGGACTTTACGCTGATGTAACAGATGTATATTTTGAGTATTGTCTGATTTGAAATCCATGTTTGCTTTCAAAGTGAAAATGGCTATTTTTGTGTTGTACTACCACCACTGCTTTCACATCAGTATAAAAAGACCCAGATGATACCAAACCATATTTACTGTATGTGTATGAATGTACCTATAATAAATCCCAACAGGTCGTACGGCAGCAGGCAGGATGAGATGAAGGCCACCCACAGTCCAACATACAACTTCTGAGTTAACTCTGGCTGCACCCACGTGAGCAAACTGAAAACACAAACATATGAAATGTCTATCTATGGACCATCACTTCTGTCTGAGCTGGAATCAAATCTGTTGAGACAAAACTCACTTCTTTATTTTCTCCAGGATGTCGGCCAGTCTCCCAAAAAGATTCTGTGAAGACAAAACAACAACAAGAAAGAAAATTGAAGTGAATGGACATGAAAGATGTGTGAATAGGTGAAACTGTAGTCTAAAGCAGCTGGTGAAGACTGGAAAAGCTCTACATAAATATAGACCATAATACCAACTCTTCTTCTGATTTTATTTGGTAGTAATTAGTAAATAGAGGAAATGTACACAATTTATTTAGAAAATGTAGTGGAGTAAAAGTTGCTAGAAATATAAATAACAAAATAAAGAGCAAGTTCACCAAGGAGGATACTGGGTACAGACAGTTACCTTTTCTGGACTGTGCCATGATCATCGAGGAAGGTGGAAGCCTCAGCATTATTGGGGAACAATAATTTGATTTGATATTTAGGGAAAGTTAATTAACTAACTCAGCCAATTTGGTGCCTCAATTTGGCTCAAATAGCTCAAATTCAGGCTCTCTCAACCAACATGTGTCATAGTGTACATTCACAAAAGACACACAGTTTCCTAACAGTTTCTTCAGTCAGAATAACATTAATTCAACACAATGTGAAATAAATTAAAGCGGACCTAGACCGGAAGTTCCAATTAACGCTGTTTTTTAGTGTGTATCTGCGTCATTACCTTGTTTAAGAAGCCCTGAAGGTTCTAAACAAACAGTTCAGCCACTGCTGAGAACGCTGTGTTTTATTGTAATCTCGGGCTCAGTGAGATCTCTGAAAAAACCCGGTCCGGTTACTTAAACACCGGTTCTCCGGAACAGCAGATCCTCCTGCACTAGTCCGGGTACATCCGATTGCGTACATTGAACCGCAGAAGAAGAATAACGTCCGTTGTGGAGGTGTTTCACGAGCGACAGTGTCTTCTGACTCTGGGTCAAAGTCATAAAAGGGACTGCGGCGAAAGAAGCTATTTTTAAACATTGTTAAAACAATGTTTTGATAATGAGTAGCAGTGCATCCACCGTTCCAGAGGGGGGAGCTGTGCTTCTGAGAGCGGGTGTGCTGAATAGTACTGGCCAATCACAAGACTCTGTCTTCTGAGTGAGAGAGTTGAGTCTCAAATCTTGCGGCTGGGAAACAGCGTCAGAAAAGAGAATTTCTATCGGCTCGTTTACAGCAACTAGGAGGTTTTTGACCATAAAAACAAGTTAATGTATGTAAGTAGACCTCCATAACTAACATATATGTGCAACAGGACCACTCTATGTGAGCTTTAATACATTTAACAAGATGGCTGTGGATCTCAAGCAGAATTGTGTACAGTGACAAAGACTGCAACACAAAACAACAGACAGAGCATCATCGCCATCCCACATGTCTGGCTTATCCGAGAAATCCAGGGGGATTTTCCAGAAGCACAAAATGTGTGCAAATTTTCGAACCCAGCCACAACCTGAGGCAAAGACTGTGTTTCACTCCAATGGTTTGTATGCAGTGCAGTGCAATGAGGAGTGCTCAAAACTTTACATAGGTGAGACCAAACAACCACTGGTCTGAGAGAAGGATGTCATCTTTGTCCATTCTTGAGGGGCCTCCCCAAATGCTTTCACCCCAATTCACATTCACCCATGTGACTTTAACAACTCTCATGGTGCTCAGGGTACAATCAATGATCCAGATAAATCATGATTGTTCCAGTCTGTGTTTTGTATGTATTTATAAACAATGTTCACATGTTTTGGCATGCAATAGCTGAGATAACAGGCCTCACCTGTGCCTTCTGGGCGACAACCAGAACCAGCTGGAACTTCTCTGACATCGTCCGGTCTTCCTTAGGAGGCTCCTGAAGAGTTCAAGAGGAAACAGAGGTGAAATGTCACACACTGACATCAACATTCACCTCAAACACTTGACGTTAAAAGCACAATCATTGATCCACGTGGTATTTTCACAGTGTCAGTCAGACATCTTAAATTACTCTTCCTCTAATTTGTCTGAGATACAAACTGGACTTTATAGAATTGATCTCTGACAAGTTAAGTTATTATCATTGACCGTAACCACAGCCCATCACCTACTACGTGGTCCTAAAATAACAGTCATGTGAATATTTAAAAAATGAGATCCGATGTGTCCCTTATCAATACAGATAAAAATAATAGATGGAAGAGAGTTTGCTCACCACCACAGGTTCTACCAATTCAGGTACAATGCTCCACTGGATCCTCCAGCCTCTGAGTGCAGAGCAGAGAGGTTATGGTAAACATTAACCAAACATTTTGTTCACATTTGACACTTGTAACGAAACCAATCAAAGTGAAGACTTGTGTTTCCTAATCGCTGTCTATGTTCACTGTGTGTTTCCGTGAGTTCATCCTCTGCCCATATAAACTACCGATTTGCCCTTAACTACCAATGTCCAACAAACAAATATTTGAGTGCAACTAGTCACAGTTGAGTTTGATTTTCGGAGAATCCTCCATTACTGGAGTGGAGAATCCACTCCTTCTACTCGTATTAATACACATATTCCATGAAACACAGGTGAAGGAGGAGGGGTTAGAGCATTTTATAACTGCAGTTTATCAGTTAAACCAAAACTAAGACTTATCTGTGCGTCATTTTAAAAGTCTTTTGCATCCAAAACTGGAAATGACAACAATCTGTCCTGCTAGCTATTGTTTACTGTTCACCATGGCTCTTCTTATCTTATCTGAGTTCTCTGACTTCCTGTCTGACAGTGACAACCTTAGCCCTATTTTGAAAACCACAGTTTCAATCACACCCTTAAATTCTGACTTTCTGACCATTTTCTAATCACATTTCATCAACAGTGAAATAACTACTATTACATCATGGCCTTTATAACTTTAACGTTTATCAGGCTTGCATCGCTCACCTTCTGCTTGTTCAGAATGCTGCTGCACACCATTTGACAAAAACAAGGCTCTAAAATGGTAGGGGGCCCCCTTGCCACCCGTAGCTCCGCCCCTGGCAGCTTTCTTTACATTTTGTCCATTTTAATTTCATTTTTACAGCAGGACTGAACTGCTCATGGTTCTGGACTATAATAACCACTAAATGTTTCACAATAGCTGCTGGATCTCCATTCTTTAAGGATATACCTGGAGGGCCCTCAGCCGCTGTGGACCCCAGAATGTCAGGATGGGAGACCACGTCTCCTCTACCTCTAAGTTGAGAAATGCAGCAGCTAGAGTGTAAGCCAACCAAAGCATTGTAGGAAATCTTCCAGCACAGGCCCTAGCCAATCATTATCTACATGTTTAGTTTGGTGCAGTGCAAAAGTTACCAATGTTACACAACACCAAATAGGTGGACTTTCATCCTGTACACCTGCAGAACTCCAATGGTGGTGTCTGGACCTTACAGGAGGTCCTTGTTAAGAGATTATTCACATCAGAGTGATGTGCAAAGAGTCTTCAGTGAAGATAACTGGCCTGTTGTCTACTGTTTTGCTCATAAAACTCATCATTTTATAGCCTTTGAGGACTGTCACTCGAATTTTAAGATGAATAAAGTATGTGTGATGCAGAAACTAAGGACAACATCACTTTCCCTAAATCAGGTTCACACTCTGGTTGATTGTTGTTGATTGATGTGTTAGCTGAAGGAAAGTGGGTGGGAGTTGTACAAACCTGCCGATGAGGTAATTTAAGGATAGGCGGAGGATGGCGAGAAACAGGAACATCGGGATGGCCCATCCACGCCACGCTGCATACATGTAGACCTTTATTTAAACACACACACACACACACACACACACACACACACACACACACACACACACACACACACACACACACACACACACACACACATGCATGTGAACAAACAAAATGTACCTGTACACACTGTGAAAGGTACAGTGCTTGTGCAGTTTACAGATTTAAAGGTAAATGAGATATTACTGGTTATTGTTTTAAATGTTCAATACAAATGATGACACCAGTGTTGTTTAATAATTACTGTATTATTTTCGGAGCCTTAGAATAAGACCTTTATAATAATATAGTCATGGACCGCTTCTCCAAAGTCCTCCACGATCGCGACACGCTGTGTTTCTACAGGAGCCTGATGGGGACAAACTCTACAGGTGTCGTGCTTGAAAGGTTCCCGCTACAGCGAAGAAGCCCAAATGTGCATGGACTCACAATGAAGACGATGGCCGATGTGTAGGCAGAGTACCAGCTGGATAAGGCGGATAGGTTCTGCAGGAAATGATTCACTGGTCTGTATCCTCGTTCTGGAAACATGACAGCAGAAGGCACAAAGTAAGTGGATATGTCTGAACTTTGTTGTGTAATCATTTCTAATACTTCTATAAAGTACACAAATAAATTCACTCTGCACTCCTTCTACACAAAGACGAGACGTAGCCCTCAGTCATGTTGCCCCTCAGCTTTAAAAAGAATGACTAAGAGGAGGACTGATACACCTTTCTTTTAACAGTTGTTTCAAGCTACACTTCCCAGCATGCTTTGGGGACAAATCCCAGTCCGATTGATCATTTACTTTGTATTTTTCAACAGTATTATTTTGTTACAGAAAAGAGAGAAATCTTTGGTTATTTATTTATTTATGTTCAAATCTGTTCAGTTTTATTATTGGCTATAATAAGGGATATTGTGGTTCAGTCCATTCAAAATGAACAAAAATTAAATGAAAAGACACCATACTGTTAAAAATATGAACAAAAAAATATACTCACTTAGTCTTCTCGTGTTTTCTGTCAACCTGTGGAAAGGAAAGCAGTTCATGATCCTGATTTAAGACAAAAGCTCTTTTAAACTCAATTATAAACACAATAAGTTCATTTAGACAATAGCAATAATGTCCAGAGAACTGAGCCACGACGCTGTCCCACATTTGCCACTCACATAGTATGATGAGCGCAGTGGGGGAGATTCTGTCAACGTACTTACAGAGAGTCAATGCAGAGGTTCAGGTGGACAGTGAGAATCAAAGATTATCTAGCTGTGGGCAGTGTAATTCAAAAAGTGGACGGATTTGGACGACATTTTCTGGGCCCAGTGGTTCAAAAAATGGAATCCGGATCAAAATGATCCATATTTGGAAATCCCATTTTTTTGCTATCCAGGATCAGGTAATCTGTCTTACTTTTAAGTCGGTTTTTCAAAGCAACATTGGATTGGCTCACCCTGATCCAGATACACAGTTTTCAGGATTACCAGCTATGTAAAAAACAGGTAGAAGAGCCAACATTGGGTCACTTTAAGTGTTTATTTTGAGACGAAACACAAAACATAAACATCCACTTCCATTTATAATTTCTTTTATGAGCCTTTTATGATGCACCTGAGCCTGTTGAAGAACCAGACCAACCTCTGGTGTTCTGTCAGAATGAGGGACTGTTTGGGGGTTTATTTCATAGGGACAAGATCATTTTTATTTTTACTTTACTATACTGAAAGGCTTAATTGGTAGCCTATGTCTTTATCATTGTAAGTCAAGTGCATTTATACTTATAAATGAAAGTATATACACTAAATGATACAAATGTATTATTTGACCAATTTTAAAGTTTTACTACATTTTTTTCCTGAAATCCACCTTGAAATCCTACCCCTACCTTGTTGGGATCAGGGTAATCCTGTTTTTGTGGATCAAAGTTATCCAAATCCTACTGAAAACACAAACTGAAGGTTTGATCCATTTCCATTTCCCTACATTGTCTGCGACCCACACCAACGTTTTATTTCACAGTTAATCACATACCCCTCTTTGCAAGTAAATGCAACAAGGTCCTCAGTCGCCGCAAGTATAGCTATCAGTCAGAGATCTGAACAAGAACACGGCCCGTAACTAAAAAAACATCAGCTAATGAGCTCTTTAATCCGGATAAAATTGATCCGGTTTTGGTAATCTTTTTCTTTTGCTATCCATGATCATGTAATCCATCTTACTTTTGAGCCGGTTTTTCAAAGGATCAATTGGATCATTGGATCAATCTGATCCGGATAGAAACTTTTCAGGATCACCAAATCTGGATAAGCTCAAATGGGATAGGAAATCAACAATGTAGGACTATAGATATAGAGCAACAAGTAGAATAGCAATGCAATTGAGCATTTAAATGGAGTTCTTATGGGTGCTTTGTATGCCTTAACGACCTGAGAGCAGAACCACAGAGAGCATGCAACATAGCCCTTGCCTGTATTGTCCTGCACAACATCGCTACCAAGAGCAAACAGGACGTGCAACAAGGGACGCAATAGTTAAGACACTATTTCTGATTTGGATTTGTTTTGGATTTCAAAAAACAGTGACATAATTTAAATATATTATGTGTGGTTAATATTGACAGCTGTTTGTCTTGTCAGCTTTATTGCATGATCCAAATACAGTATTATTTGTTACAATTTTAAAGTTTCTTTAAATTTTGGGCCTGAAATCCACGCTGAATCCACCCTTCTGATGGAATCAGTTTAATCCAGATTTGTTGGATCAAAGTGATGCCAATTCTACTAAAAAGTTCTGAAAAAGCCAAAGTAAAGGTTTGATCTGGATCAAAACCAAGATTGGATAACATGATCTAATCGGATTACGTAATCCGTTTTTTCTTTTGAAAAAGTCATTTTCAAGATTTGATCCAATCCGTTATCCAAAATCCGAGCAGATTACTTTTGAAAAACCGGGCCCTGGGCTTCTGTCAAACAGTGCCGTACGCACTGTCCTGACAAGGACTATCAATGGTCATTGACTCCCTGAGCTGTGTATGTAGTGTTTCCCAGGGCTGATACCAACAGCTCATGTATTTTCCTCCTTACCTCTTGGCACTGAGTGGCTCCTCTGTCTCTTCTGTCATCTCCTCTGGCTGGAAACGAAAGTCTTCGATACAAACCCCCACATGCTGATAAAGAAATTTCAGGACACTGCTGAACAGAGTGTCGTCCTGTTTATCTGAGAAGAGAAAACAGGAAAGCTGCATGACCACATTTATTAAGTTAAGTTTACAGTACATACTGAAGTCTGTGCCGAACTTTGTCATAATAAGAACTGGATTATTAAAGCTGCCGTGTGTAACTTTTATAGTTTGTGTTTCTGTGTTTCTCAGTGGCATTGTTTTCCATCTCAAATGCTGGTGCAGGTGGTGAAGTGGTGCACATATAGGATTAGAAGAGAGAGACATAAATGTGGCCCCCACGGCCAAAGAGGGCACAAGTCGGCCCAGCACAAAACGAGTAAAACATGAAATTTTTTTTTAATCAAAATTAGGGATTTTCATCTTCAACTTGAAGTTTGTAAGAAGCCACGACATGGTGAACATTAAGAATAACTAAACTGTGGCTGTACTTCTTAAAGGTCCCATATTATACCCTATTAACCCAAGTTAAACTAGGTCCTGGTGCCCTAATGAACCTGTCTGTGTCAAAAAAACGATTAATGCGCAGCGTGTATGTAAATTCCCATGCTAGAAAAAGACCCTGAACGCACCAGTGTTAATGCGGCTGCAAGTGATGTGTGTGGATCAACAACACGAGGAGAGAATGTGGAAACACGACAGAAAGGCAGCCTTTGGTTGAGAAGAAATGTAGGACAACATCTACATCTTTCTGCAGTAACTGGTGCGTTCAAGGTGTCCCTCCAGCATAGGAATTTACACACACGATCATCAACAAAGGGCTTGTGAAGCTTGTGAACATTTTTTTCATAAATAAAATATATCCACTGGACACACAAGTCCTCTGAGGCTGGAAGTTTGTGTAAAACACTGTGCTCCGCTGTGCAGCCACTCTTCCTCCTTGCCTGCACTCTCGTATTTCACAGGGACAAGGGGGAGCTACGGTGGAGCTGTGAAGTACTCTGCCTGGCAGGGTGCCAACATTCACGGTGAAATGTACGCACTGTCGTCACTTGGTTGGTAGGTGTAAACATCGCGTGTTTTATCGCCTATACTTAAACAAAGTAGAACAACTAAAACATGACTGAGTCTTGATTTTGCACAATAGGGGACCTTTAACAAAGACAGAGACAGACCCAGATCTCACTTCTGCTATGTAAGTAGACTAGTTAGCATTTTAAGATAGCAATCTTTATGCTAACGTGTTAGACAACAAACAGATGATTATTCAGCGCCCGGAAGAGAGCAGGACAGACACAGTAGTTGTCTGAGATGATGACGTGACGCCAGCACCGCTCTATCTTCTTATGGTGAGTTTTCATTAACGTCGTTAAGTACAGTGAATAAAGAGCCGTTCTTCAACACAGACGAAGTCCCGTTGTTTAATGTGTTGTTGCTGTAACAAGCTAACGTGTCTTCACACGGAAAAGCACACAGTGCTCGCCATCCACTCAAAACGTAACGTTTATTGCCGGCTCGCGCATGGGGTCTGTTGTTTTGTTTCCGGTCTAGCTAGATCCGGTGTGGTGTTGTAGTTGTTCTAACAACAACCAGTTGCTGCAACAGCATGTGGGAAAAAAACGACAGTTAACTGACAGCACTACATAAAACACGAATGCAAAATAAACATAGAATAAAATATTATAATAATCAATTTAACAGTGTTGTGTGGTCATTGAGAGTACTGGTGAGTTTTTAGTTTGTGTGAGTAAATGGGTGTGAATGGGTGAATGGCAGAAACAAAATTTAGATTACAGGATTTAGGAAGTAGTGCTATTAAGAAGTATTGATGCCTAAAGAAACACAGAGTGTTTGCACAGCTCACCTGTGCTGCCGCCTGCAGGTGTGTCGGGAGGCGGAGCTTTAGGTGTCTGACAAGATGAGTCATCGAGGCTGTGCAGTTTTACCACATGAAAGAAAGAAATCAGTGCGTCAATCCACAAAGAAACAAGCAGCTCATAATAACATATATTTCTATGAATAATTACCGAGATCTCAAGATGTCATTGATCTTCTGCTCCAGCTGGAGGCGCATGCATCGCTCCTTTTCCAGCTCCTGCTTCAGTAAATCCACGTTGGATTCTTGTCTGAGTTTACTCAGCTCCTCATCTGAAACACACAGACGTCGTTTTAGATTTTTAAACTATGCCCTGCGGTGGTGGTGGTGGTGGTGGTACCTTCAGCCTGTCTGTCTGATGTGATGTCCATCAAAAGCCTTAAAGCAGGGCTCCAGACTAACTTTTTAAACTAGATACTAGGGATGGGACTTTTTTGTCGACAAATTGATTTTTTTTTTGCCCCTCATTTATATTACCGCTGTTCTGATGGTCAATAATGGACATTACAGCCATGTTTTTGAGCATAAAATGAAGTAGTACAGTGTAGAATAGTTTACATCCCCGCATTGCTGCTGTTGCTGCTGCTGTAAAAAAAAAAAAAAAAAAAAATCGACACGTGGACCTCGACAATCGACTCTAAAAATGTGTGAAATTCCCATCCCTACTAGATACACCAGCACAAAATTCATTTTAAGGCTCGCCTTAAATATACTTCATACTTTATTTATACTTATGCACATGAAATGGTGACAATGCTTCACTGGTAAGTTTTGTAGTGGTTATAAGGTGTATATTGGGCAGCATACAAACATAACACAAATCAAGTATTCGTAGTATAAGTAGATGCTAGAACTGCCTACTACTCATCTTTGAATGAAGAAAACATTATGGTATATGATAAACTATGATATGTTTGCTAAAATATATCAAACCAACACACGTCTATCTTAATTACAGAAGCACTGGTTTTGTCTTCAATTTACTTGGAAAAAAAAAAACAATTGTGGTGCAATCATAGAATAAAATCAAATCACTGACATGATGGGTGTGACAGAATTAAATAGTGACACCAGTGAAGATGCACAGCCCTACTCACACACTGTTCACACTGTTTTGGGACCACTCTATATTTATCACTTTATTAGACACTGATCACTTTAAATACAGCAATGTAATAAATAAATAAATCCATTTCCAGTTAAAGTCCTGTAACTGATGACATCGGCAGCAAGAAGCAGACAGGCCATGATATTTTGTAGTTATTCTTATTCTTCTTCTTATTATTATTATTATTATCATCATTGTTGTTGCAGTTATAACATGCCTGAATGAACCAGTGAATACATTTTTTTTCTTTAATTGTTATTGGTATTACTATTATCACCTGATGATTGTTATATGTTATTAGTGCTGTTGGGGATCAGCTCTATCAAGATGGAGTTGTCTTGGATAGAGACCACAGGGTTTCGTGTCCACCTCACAGTCTGGTCTGACCATCCATGGGCCATATAACAGCTACCAACTCAATATGTTTTGTATATTGATGATCTGGATGAATGAGAATCTACATGGCTCCTTCAGTGCAGAGCTAAACAAGCTCCTCGCTGCAAGAGAACCCTCTCTGCTGATCTCCAAGCAGAACTGCTCGAAGCAGCCAGTGACGTGAGGGCCTACCTTATTATCTGAGATATCAACCGCATGTACAGCCCAGTGATTGGCTCAGGGGCAGCAAGAGAAGCTCAAGTTTCCTCTAAAACATCATCAAATTTGTCCTGTGTATTCATATTTGCATTTCAATACTAAACATGTGCTAAAAGACAATTAGAACATGTCACTAGAATCAGCTGTTTATCTCTGATGACAGATTGTCCTATATGACGATTGGAGGAACTGTCTGCAAGGCGGAACCAGTTTTTGATTGACAGCGTTGCAGGAACAAACACGACATGGGAGCCTTTTCTGCCTCAGTCCTGTGTGGATTATGCAGACCAGACAGAAAGGGGAAGACATAAAAATGTGCCTGCGTGCTTTAGGTTTGGCCCTAAACTCAGCACTGTGTTGTAAGAACAGCACATCACCTGCTCTCTCTTGTCTCTTCTGTGACTCACATGTTTGTGGCATTTACAAATGCTCTATATGGTTTCAATTCCCTGAATCCAGACTGGTAGCCCAAATTATTAATCTTGATTAATATTTTTATTTTTTGATGATGAATTATTTCTCGCTAATAACACCAGAATACTCACGTAAGAAGTGTTTCTCCAACAGGGTAATTTCTAGGAGCTCTTGGACCTCATTCAGATCAGTCCTTGGGTCATCTTGAGCGACTGCAGGAAATGGTTCAGGACATGCCTAAAAGTCGGGGGTGTAAAATAAAGCATCAGGATTATGTGTCATGGTCCAATTGTTGTCTATAATTGCAAATGGCATGTTTGACACAAAAAAACAAAACTGGCACAGTTATCCTTTGGGGTGGAGGGAGATCTGTAATGGTAAAAAAAAATACCCGTATCAAGTTTGGGCCACAATCTTCAGCTGTCTCCAAGAAATATCAAAATGAAGAGGGAGTTCACCTTTCAGCATTAGAATTACTTAAATTAAAATTAGTTAATTCAAAGAGTGGGTGTACCAGAGCATAACAACGCGGATCTCCCTCCACCTCCTTCACCTCCTAAAATCAAGAAGATTCCAAAACCTCCACTGTGTCCTCTGTGTCCTCTGTCTCTTCTGTGTCGGACGTGTTGGGCGACTCAGCCGGATCCAGGACCTCGTCTCGTCTCTGGCCCCTGAACCGGATCCTGTCCAGTCGCTTCAACATGATGGCCGTCTGAGAATGGTAACATGGTAAATGGTTTTGTATTTAAATAGCACTTTTCCAGTCTTGATGACCACTCAAAGCTGCTTTACACTACAGTTCTTATTCACCCATTCACTCACACTTTCATACATTTTTCTATCACTCATCTATCGTACCCTATATATATATATATACATATATATATACTTATATATATATTAAACATGTGCACTGATAATATCATATACTGTATCACACATATTTTAGTCATGACATCATTCAGTGCAGTTACTGTGGTATAGGGCGTACATGTGGTCAGAGATAGTTGCAGCCCTGACCTTAAACACTGTCAATACAAGGTGTGAATGTGTTGACACTCAAATGATCTGAGCTGTCAGACTGGTCTAACTGTGCTTAATTTAAACAGACTGTGCTCAAACAATGAAAGAGCAATACAAGGCATCCTGGTGCTCTCCTGTAGCCTCCTGTCTGCCCTGTGTTCAAACCAAACTAACCCTAACAATGTGTTTGATGTGATGCTGCACGTGTGTCCGATGCCAACATCTCTGTGTTTGTGTGCATGTGTGAGTGATGGAGAGAGAGGAGAATGGAGAAGCTGAGCGAATCAAAGTACTGCTCACATATATGGGTTATTTAATCTAAAAAAAAAAAAAAAAAAAAAGTTTTTTTATAGTATTTAATTCTATTTTATTATTTCTATAAATGTAAGACCTTGCAAAGCGCTTATCCTGTAACTGTGTGTTTACGCATAGAAAATAATGTCATCAGTGCTGTAGATGATCAGGCAACATTACTACATATAATATGTTTGTGTATTTTGATATATTACAGTTACATGTACCTACATGTAGTGGTACAGGTTTTCTTTACTGTATTTTCTTCTCCGACATAAAGACAAATAATTGACATTATATTTCTATCATACAAATACAAAAGCATAGTTTTGCTGTTGGCAGAATAGTGATATTGAATTGATGCACATTGGGTGACATGATTAACATGATGTGCAGTCTAAATCTCAGCGGTTTGATCTAAGTTAACTTGTTTCACCTTCAGCTGCTTCCAAATCCATGTAGATGTTACAGGAACCTGACATGTCAGGACAATGTTTCATGTCAGAGTCAGGGACTGAGAGCGTAGAAAAGGAGGAAGTGTGAGAGGAAGAAGGAGAAACTGACAGAGGAGGAAAGTTGTACCTTGAACCTTGAAGCCGGAGTAAACGTTGCCTCTTCTCTCCAAACCTGTTTCACCTGTTAGAACTGTGACACGTACGATCCAAACCGTTCCGCCCTCCTCTCACCTCTGCCCAGATAATAAATCCTCACTTTGGGTCCAGTTCCTTTACCTCACATAAAAATGACCTCTGTAGGCGGAGACAGCAGAGGCAGCCACAGGAAGAACCAACATACTCAGCCCTTTGTGTCTCCTGCATGTAGTGAACTCCATTCATCCACTCAAATGATCAACATAGCCGTAGGACCAACCTTAAGGTTGGGCTAATGTGTCTGAAATTCCAAAACAAAGCAACAAGAGCAGTGATAGGATGATAGACAGAGACCCGCCTCCTGCATGTAGCTGCCTGTAGCTGCCCAGACACATTCACACTACAACAATCATAAATCAGTCTCATGGACTGTTTTCATGAGTTTGAGCAGTAGTTATTCATTTATTTCAAATGGTTGCAATGCACATTGAACTGTTTTAGGCATTTTTTGCAATGACATTGAAATGGCGAGTGATTTGTTGTGATTTGTTTCCGTGTTAGGTTTGCAGTCTCGACCATGATGCAAAGAATCGCACTTTGTATGTAGACACATTCCTTTCATTCAGCTGGGTAAGGGTGAGGGAAAACTTCTTCACTTCTTTATTGATAATGTCTCTTCTACCAGGGCTCGGAAATCTGACCTCCTGCTTATGACCCTTCTGTCTCTGCCTTTTTTCACAGGTTTGACTCTGTCCATTGTGAAAGGGAAAAACATTTATCAGCTCCCATTCCTAAGCACAAGCCTAAACAATTCAGGACGGCGCCTGCCACAACTGCTGTAATCACAGTGACCTTGGTATAACACTGGCTCCAGTCTGTTGTCTACAGAATTCATCTCTTCATATTTTCACTGAGCCTGACCGGAATGGGGCAGACGACTGATGACGCTGCTGCACAGTCCTCCCCAAGGTCAGCTCCATGTATCAGCAGAGAAAGCACCTTTAAATATGCTAACTCTGGGACTCACAGGCAGACTGACAGAGGATGCCCAACTGTTAACATACTTGTTTTATGTTCGGCATTGTCTCAGTTCTCCTCAGACCTGAGCTGCTTCCAATAAAGCTTTTCAACTTAACTCATCTCTGACTCCAGGAAACTCGACTCACTAAATAATCAAATCTCCGCTAACACATTTTTACAGAAGATTGTTGGTCATTTAAAGCTCAGTTCACCATGACTCTGTCCCTTCTCGCTTGTTTAAGCAAATTTCCAATCTGTAGACACATCTGTACAGGTGGTTATTAATAGCAGTCTTTGTTCAGGTGTGGGCCCTGAAAATCTTAAACATGCAGTGGTGCAACCTCTGATCAAAAAAAACAGCTCTGAAATCCAACAAAGCTTTTACATATTTAGGAGTGACTGACACCAAAAACCCAAATGATCTCCTCTGATTAAAACCAATATTGAGTTTTGGAAAACTCTCCCAATATCCATGGTCGAGAAGACGAATGCAATCAAGATGATCATATCTTTTCCAATGCATTTCATGTTTAATTGCGCAATCATACTTCAAGCAGTTAGACTCGATTATTATACCTTTCATTTGGAGTTATAAAGCAGTTAGAATACCTAAATATCACCTATCAAAACCAAAGGATATGGGAGGTTTTGCTTTACCAAATGTTAAGTTGTACTGTTGGGCTGCACACTTATCTATTCTCGCATGGTGAAAGAAGAGCCCTCCTTCTGAAGCAGACTCATGCCCTGCATGGTTATGTATGGAAAGAATGCTTTGCAAAAAAAAAAAAAAAGTAATTATCTGCTCTTAACAGTCCCACTTCTGTTAAAAAGGCACAATTTAATAATAGTTTTGTAATTAGCAACACCATAAGAATCTGGAAGCAGATAAAAGATTACATCGAGGCTCCAAAAACCTACTTAGACACTTAGTGGAATGATCTGCCACTACACATCAGACAGGTGTTGTTTGTTTTTAAATCTCTTCTTAAAACTCCTTTGACACTGTTATTGTGGGTTTTCATCCACGTCTTTTAATTAATTTGAGTTGTTTTAAATGCATCTTATCGCCTCTGTGAGCTGACATGACTTTTATTTATTCTTCAGTACAGCACTTTGGTTCACTGTGGTTGTTTTAAAGTGCTTTGCAAATACAGTTGGATTGGATTGGGCTGCGTATCAGTGTTGCTGTGGAATTTCCACTGTTCATACACCAGACAGGCTCCTACATGTAACTGAGAGGGGGGTGGCACAGGGTGATAGGCGCACTACACCCTGGACAGTTTGTCAGTTCATCGCAGGGCCACATATAGACACAAACAACCATCCACTCAAACTCTCAAACCTATGGTCAATTCAGATGTGGGAGGAAGCCGGAGAAAACACACACACACACACGGGGAGAACATGCAAACTCCTTGCAGAAAGGCCCTTGTTCCAACTGGGTCTTCTTGCTGCAAAGGCGAGAGCGCTAACCACTACACCAAGCGTGGGCCCCCCACTTAACACATGGAGTTCAATTTTAATTGCCAGGTGCCCCCAATCTGCACAGGGCCCAGTGAGGTGTGCACCTGCTGCACCGCTGACCACCTGCTGACTTTGAACATTTTCCAAAGCATTTTCAGGCTGCAAAAGTACAGGTGCATAAACGCTGACACTGGAAATGACTGGGAATGAGACGTGGAATGACATGGAAGAGAAACACAATGGTTCAACCAGAGTGTAAAATGTCACCATGATTCAGCTCTAAAAGCAGGCACTAATAGGTGTGAGAATTAGTAAGTAAGGAATTAGAGGTGAAAATCACAGCTGTGGTAAATTCAAAATACTTGTAAGATGTAGAATTATCTTCATTATTAACACCAGGTTGCCAGTGATCTAACAGATTGATTTCTTATCATCATGCAAACAGATTCTTCCTCAGAAAGACCAGTATCTTCTTCCAGGCGTCTTCCTGAGCATGAGCATGTGCTACAGTCTCTCCACCCCAAAGAACCACGGCTGTGAAAAGAGTAGGAAACAAAGGCAACATTAAAACAGCTCTGACTCTGTCTCCGTCTTCATTGTTACCAGTGTTCAAAGTCAACCTACATTTTTCACGAGCGCCAACCGACACAAAGTTGCTGACTCGGGTGTGTGGCATGTACGGAGGTTCAATCAGGTGACCAGTGTTAGGGTAAGAAAGGACAGACAGCTGGTGGCTGTTTCCCGCTTTCTCCATCATCTCCTTCATCTGGAAGAGACGGTAAAACAAAGAACAGACAGCCTAGGTCAACACCTGCTGACTCTTACTACTGAACTCGATGAAGGCTTAATAATCAGTGAAGTTAAAATTCACTTTTCATGGCATCAGCCATAAAAATGTGACCTTCAGTTCATTTAAGTTTGCTATGTTTGTGACATGAAACAACACTGAAAAATAAGGAAATTAGCACTGTGGAAATCATTTCAAACAAAATAGGGACAGGATAAGATGGAGGTAGTTGATTCGCTGTGGCACCGCCTAAAGCATTGGTTCTCAAAGTGCGGCCCGGGGGCCAATGGCGGCACGCAGGAACATTTCTGGCGGCCCTCAATGAATTACAGTTGATAGTTTTAATCCAGGAGGTACTAAGCTTGTTAAATGTTTATTGGACATTACTGGATACAGACCAATAAGTGTAAACACAAATACTGGGTATTTACCTGGTTTCTATATGGTGAATTTTAGTGTATTATTGGGTTATAAGCTGGTAATAAGCAGGTAGCTACAGCCTCCAATTACTAGCTATTTACCCAGTAAATATATGGTAACAGAAATGTGTTACTTGGTATTAATCTGTAATTAGAAGGTAAGAACAATGTCCAAAATACTGGGTAATTACCCAGTATATTATAAAGCGTTATTATATTAATGCTTAAATTACATTATATTAACGCTTATATAACTTAAAGCTAAATTGTAGAACTGCTATCTGGTCATTAAAATTAGTACAAATGGGATTTCTTTCTGTTTTTTTTTCCTTTGGCGGCCCTCAGTCCAATGTTTGGTTCCTAAATTGGCCCTCAGGTATCAAAACTTTGAGAACCCCTGCTCTAAAGGGAGAAGCCGAAAGAAGAGGAAAATGTTGCCATAGAAATATGGATACAGTGGATATTTATTAAATACATCACAGACATCATTTGTTTTCTTTCTCTTCTTCCTCTCCGTGTTTCATTTATCAGATTCTGCCATCCTGCTTTCTAAATAAAAAAATTATAATGTATAGGTCAGTGAACTCACATCCACTGCAGACTCGTGGGCAGGCCAGTTCTGATCGTCCTCACCAACAACCAGCAGCAGAGGACACTGCAGTCGTCCCACCTGCTCAGAGCACACAGCAGCAGCAACATTTCACATTTCCTTCTAACCTAACATCGATGCTGGAATTTGATTTAGCCACAAACAATCAGCTTTTTGTGATTATTCACCACACAGATTATAAATGAAGTGGTTTACTTTAAGAATAACATTTGTTGCTAGTGTAAAAAAATGTTTTTAATAATGTTACATTACATAGTTACTTCCTTTGTAAAGTAATGCATTACACTACTTTTGTACTTTCATCAAAGCAGTTGCTGGAGTGATTTTTAGCTGTAAGAACCATACAAAACAACAAACATCATCCTCAGTGTATTATACTGTACTTTCATTCATTCATTCTTTCAGTGTAAGATGATCTGATATATTAGCCTAGTCTTTGTTCTGTGTCACCATCATTCATTAAATACATCTAATTCTTTATCTACGAAACTAAATCTATCAATTAGAAGAGGGACAGTGAAATTACAGTGCTGTTTGGGGCCATTTTAATCCTAAACTCTGAGCATAATCTGGTCGGAATGAGCCTTAAAACTGTGACTCACGTCCACTTTAAACGACGGGTCAGTCGGTATAGGCAGCAGCAGATCTCGCAGGATTGACTCGTTCTCCTCGTTGAGGCGTTTCTTCTTGCCCTTTCTGATTGGACCATTAAAAAAGAAGAAGAAGAAAAAAAGACTTCATCTGTGACATTCATATTTGACTTTTATCCAGATTGGATTCATTTTAAATGACAACGTAGCAAACCTACATACACTGTACATGCATAATTAGAGTGGATTCTATTCAGGAAGAAGATCAGAGATGCAGCGATAGCAACACCAGTGTCAGGTGTCTGATCATGTATTTGTATTTATAAAACTACTCTGATACTGCTGCAGCCAATACAGTACCAATACAGTACCAATACAGTACCAATACAGTACCACTTTATGTGTCTTCACGTGAGCAGAGCAGGTGTACATTAATAAGCCGTTGTGTCACAATGACTCAGCAGTTTGTAGAAACTTTAAGATAAGCTCTGATGACGTAGACCTGTACAGCAAAGGGTTTGCCATTAAATAGGAAGTATTATTCATGTAAAATTCAAGTCTATACAGTATATTCCTATGCTTTTACTCCTACTGCTCAGATTGTGTGTTCATGAGAAGACAGAGGGACACATCGTGCCTCTGGACGCGGCTGTCTGACACTTAGAAACATTAAAGATCACTCAGAAAAGCTCAGATCAACTTACTCTGATAAGAAAGTCATTATATCCTTCAAAGATCCACCAACTGGCTGCACGTGAGAGCCACTGACACACACCAAACACCTGAGCTGGAGACAAACACAGACACGCGCACACACTCAAAACTACTCTGTGTCCACTCTTTAAACCCTGAACACACACAGCACTGTGAGGACAGCTTACACTCTGAGTACAGCAGCTGTTTTATCTTTATTTATTGATAGTTCTGAGGACGTTTAAGAATGAAATTACAGTTTAAATAACCATAACCACACAGCACAGAGAACTCAGCAGCTGCAATCATATTTGACATGGCTGTTCTCAGCCAACAGAGGGCAGTGCAGAACTGACGAGTCTGCAGTGTGATAGAAAGTGTTATAGAACAGAAAGTCACCATTGAATGTACATCTGTGACATTTAACATCTGTTCTGTTTAATATCAATGCAAACTACATTCACGAGAGGTCAGATAATCTCAGGGTGAGAGTCTGAGAAACACTGATTAGCATTCAGCGCTGTCACTATGAGGATTTGGGCATCACTTGTTGATCCAGATGACTTTAGCTCTGTTCTGTAGGAGACGCTGGAAAAGTCCGTTCCCTGAGACTGAGAATCCTGTCACTGTCCAAACCATGACAGAAATGATCATTCAGATTAATCTTACCTTCATCACCTCAGAGTAGATGGCCATTTTGAGGGTGAGAGTTGAACCAAGGGAGAGTCCCAACATTGCAATCCTGCTGCCAATGACCTGAGGATGCTGCTGCAGGACTGTGTAGGCGCTCTGCAGACGGAAAACACTGTATTTAAGCAGCAGGAGCAGTTCTGACACATTTGTTTTTATTATTGGACATAAGAGGAGAAAGAAAAGCATGTACAGGCCATAAGGTGATAATATATAAGAGTTTTATTTCATTTTAAAGGTGCATTCTGTAATAAATCTAAAGCAACTGGCCATAAAATCCTTTTAATATGTCACAGAGACTCAGGAATAATGTTCTTATAACAAACTGAACTCACCAACAACAACAGTACAGACAAAATATTTGCATTAAAAAAAATATTTTGCAGACTGCAAATCATGTTTATGTTTTGAAATCATGTTTTGGCATGTGGCGCCACCTACCGCCATCCACCAATCATTGCAGTCCGTAGAGTCTCAGCTGCCGAGCAACCACAGGTTGCCAGTTACGTCAGAAAACGAAAACTAAAAGACCTCAGTATTTTGAATTTGAATGTAGTAACTGTTTTTGGCCACATTCTTACATATGGCACCTTTAACTTTTTTAATGTGTCTGTTTTATTTAACTTAACTTCTGTGTGTTTGATGTTTGTGTTCTTATTTAATATGTAAAGTGATCTTGAGTGTCAGAAAGTGTCAATAATAATACAATAATAATAATTGTATACAAAAAAAAATGTACTATTATTATTATTATTATTATGTGTGCCACCTTTGTTACACTGTGCTACTCCCATATTATTTGGGACACTTGTATTTGGTTTACCTCAAAGTACTTGTTCTCCACCAACTTCCCAGTTTCCCTGGTGATTTTTGGAGTGAGGTAGTCAAGAGCCAGGGCAGCAATACCATGGGACGCCAACAGAGCTGCTCGGAACTCTACTAACTTCCCTCCACCCCCCCACAGGTCCAACACACCCGGGAAGGGTCCAGGTCCTTTAGTAGAGTCAAAACAGTTCATTTAGTTGATCTAAACCCAGATGATGTGCTTCCAATTTTCCCCAAACATCAACAGAAGGTTGCAGCCTCCACTAAATGAGTGCTACGACTACTACAATAGTGATGAACGATGTGAGCTACATCCACAGGACTCTGCTCTGCTCGTACCTGGGGGAAGGAAGAGGGTTGCAGTGAGTCCACCCTCTGTGATGGGGATCCTGCTCACACCAGGTGCTGTGTGCCAGCGCTCCACCACCACACTGGCCAGCGGCACCTGATCCATAAAGCCCACAGTCTGATGACCCTGGTACACTGAGACTGTCACCTCCATGGGAGCCTGGGTATTAATCTTCCTGAGCCTGAAGGATGACGGCAGAGTCAGCGCTGACACGGACAACTGAGTCAGAAGTGAACTATTTTACCCTGTTGTCGTACCTGAGTCCTGGTTTGCTTCCTGAAACTGGTCTGAGGCTCCACAGCAGACCCATTGGTTCAACCCCAGAATACGTCCCGCCCAGACTAAGATCCTCTGAGACTGTGACAATTTTACATAAGAGAAAATAAAATGAATAATGACATAAATAAATAAATACAAATAGACCTCTGTCTGGACAACATACCATTTACATTCCCAGAAGCATCAGCAGTGTAGTGACCAAACGCCTCCCAGCTGTGGCTGTCTTCACATTTGTGGAGAGCGTGGACAGTCAGCGTGAAAGAAGGTGAAGCATTCTGGACCAGGACAGTTAACTTCTCATCCACAAGTCCTCTGCACGGCTGCACCGACAGCCTCACACAACACTGTGTCCTGTCCATCCTGAAAAGACTGAGGGAAGAACCAGTGTGTTAAAATGTATGTCATTCAACTCAGTACAGATATGAAGATGTGAAATCAAATGACAATGACAATCACAAATGTTTGTCATTTGTGATTGACATAGATTTGTAGGAGCATATGTAGATTTGTAGGAACGCACATAGATTTGTAGGAACGCACATAGATTTTCCTACGTAGATTTGTAGGAACGCACATAGATTTGTAGAACTGTACATAGATTTCCTACGTAGATTTGTCGGAACGCACATAGATTTGTAGAAACGTACATAGATTTCCTACGTAGATTTGTAGGAACGCACATAGATTTGTAGAAATGTACATAGATTTCCTACGTAGATTTGTAGGAACGCACATAGATTTGTAGAAACGTACATAGATTTCCTACGTAGATTTGTAGGAACATACATAGATTCACAAATCGCCAAAATTCAAAAAGGCCAACTTCCTGTTGAGTTGAGGCCAAGGTCTTCCCAACATGTTTCAGGAAATATAGGTGGAATTCAATCTATGCTGAAGTTATAGGGCACTTCCTGTATCGTGGCAAATGGGTTGCCATGGTCACGCTGTTTTGAATCTGCAAAACCTTTCGACAACTTTGCTAGTATTGCTAACAAACATATATTATATTATATTATATTCCAAAGGGAGCATATCCAACAAAGAAGAAGACGGCAATAGACAGAACAACATTGTTATTCTCTATGTTACTGGAGTCTCTTCAACAAACCTCACATCCCGGTACACTTCAAACCCTGCAGTATATACTTTTATGACAGAGATCAAATCAGCACAGACACAAACAGCACTGTGGTTTCTGCAGTGCTGTTTGTGTACTGAGGAGTGTCCTGACCTCAATGTCAGTGAAACTACCGAAAACAACCCCTGCATGGACACAGCAGCTGAAGCAAATTCCTATATGTTCTTTTGCATGAATAGTAATAAAGTTTTCTGAATCTGAATATGCAGTCAGGCGAGGCTGTGTCAAAAACTAATAAAGATAACTTACAATGAATTTGTTTTCAATAATGATTCCAATCATTTTAATATTTTGTATATTCAAAATCCCCAGATTTGCATGTCCTGTTCAAATACACCCAAGGTGTTCTGAGCTGAGCTGAGCTGAGCTGAGCTGAGCTGAGCCAGGCCGAGCCTCAGCCGCCCTCACACACTGGGTTGATGCATGTGTGTCTGTTGCCATCTCTGAACTGAAGAAGATTATGGTTTCAATTTCACTGGATTTTCCACTCTTTTACTTCATGCACAAGAAGTATAAAGTGATTGTACTGTGTACGTTTGGAGTAATCCAGGGTCAAAGTTCACCTTTGCGAGCAAAAGAGATTATTTGTCTACCATTGAAGTGGAATAAAATCCACAAGTTGCATAAGTAGTTTATGGTTTCATATGGTTTAAATCTTATTGGACTTTGTACGTCTTGTACTTCATACACAAGTAGTATGAAGTACTTTTACGATGTACATTTGGAGTAGTTCAGGTCAAATTGTCCTCTACAGTTTGAAGTGATATTAAAATCATGGCTACTGTCCTTGTTTGAAAGTATTTTCACAAACACTATCTATGGTCAATTAAAAAAAGAAAAAAAAACTACTACAAGACGGATGTTACGAGAAGTTTTATTTTGGATATATTAATACAAAACTAAACTTATTTTTAAGACAATTATCAAAGTGACAAAAACTGTACATATTCAAACAGTCGTCTAACTTTTTCCTGACATCCTGAAGAAGGGGTTGTCACAACCCTGTGTGTGCTGTGGTGTGCATGTTTCCCTATGGCATGGGTGTCAAATTCTGGCCCGGGGGCCAAATTTGGCCCACCGTGTAATTTCATTTGGCCCTTGAGGCAATATCAAATTAACATTAGAGCTGGCCCGCCGGTATTATACAGCGGCAATCGCGCTGAGTTTAGCCGGCGATTTGGCGACTTTGATGGTCAGTATAGGGGTATTTTCAAATTTATTAGCTTGTGGAAAAAGTTAATGTTGATATTTACCTCAGAAGGCTGCAAATAGAAAAGAAGCATTCAATTTCTTATTTAAATTTTATTTGATATGCCATTGATATTTTTTAATTATTATTATTATTATTTGAAACTCGATTTTGCATGTCACTATAAAGTTATATAAGCCTTGCTTGTTCAATATTCAATGCAAAACTTGTTTGGGTCCCTATTAAAAGGTTAATTTGTTCAACCTTGGCCCACTTTGTTCAGATTTAAATTTTGGCCCACTCTGTATTTGAGTTTGACACCCCTGCCCTATGGGACAATAAAGTCTATTGATTGACTTGTGTTTGGAACTTTCTGGTCAAAGTCTGGGTTGTTGCACAAGAGGCAAATTTGACCTGTTTGGTATGTTATCATTTAAATATATGACTATGAACCTCTAATTATTTTACTAGACACTCAATGACACACAAAGAGATCTGGCGCCTTTGAGGTGGAGCTCATTGCACAGAAATGGTCTGTGTCAAACAATATGATAAACACTGTTTTGAAGCATACCATAATATGGGTAAGAATTATATAATATATCATTCTTGTGAGCCGTCATTTGGCTGACAAAGAGAAATTCAACATAAATGAGCATTTTTAAAATGGTTAGGACGTTCATCAAGTGCCTGTGGACATGATGCTGTTTCTTAAGCCTCAAATACACAAACGCTTTAGGCATTTTAGGACCTGAAACAGAGTGGGAAAATCTCAAAACTCCAGCCTCGCATTACCATGGAGACAGAGAATACAATGATGTAATATTCACAGCTCTGTTTCTGCTGTCATTCATTGTCTTGTGCTTGGAGATTGTTTGACAGTTTTATCTTTAATTACTGTCAATGAAAAGTCAGTCTGAAGAAACATTAGATATCATGAGGGCACGTCCTGTTTTTAGAGATTTAAAGGTGCCATATGTAAGAATGTGGCTAAACAAAACGGATACTACATTAAAATTCAAAATTCCTAGGTCTTTTAGGTTTCGTTTTTTAACGTAACTGGCAACCCGTGGTTGCTCGGCAGCTGAGACTCTACTGACTGCAACGATTGGTAGACGACGGTAGGTGGCGCCACATGCCAAAACATGATTTCAAAACATAAACATGATTTGCAGTCTGTAAAAAGTTTTTTTTCGTTAAATAAGCTGTAGACAGCACATCCACAGCTCGCCTGTGGCTATGTTTAAATTCTCATTTGAGCAATGTTGGGAATAAAGGAAAACAATAACTGTTGTTTGCTGCTGGATCAACTTCAAAGACTGAGCTAATGGCAGGAGCTAAATAGCTGACACCATTTAAGAAACAGCAAACATGTCTAATGTTGTGTAGTAAGTGTAGTAATGATCACAAACCAGACACGCTGCCGACATTCACAAAGGAGATTATTGTCCATCTATAAGAGCAATACATTTCTGTTTTTGGTGCTTCATAAAAACAAAATATACTATATATATTTAAGAGAGAAGGATCAAAGATAGACACATATTTCTATTACAGACATTTTTACTCATGTTTTATTATAATTGTTTCATATTTAATCACAGTGATAATATATCATTGTTTTAACGGCTAACTTTTTAACATTTAATATTTTTTCTGTTTTACTACGTTGTTTGCAGTTTTGGTAAGACTTTATTTTGAGAAGCCTGCCTGGTTTGGATGTACCGTAAAGGAAATAATATCGGCGCATATGACTTTACTTTTTCAAACAAGGAATGAAGTTACATCCAATATGTTCAATAATAAGTCACACTTCCATGTTCCCTCATCTCGAGCTCTTTGATCCTGTAACTATGTTCCTGTTATGAGACACTGAATGAATCTTTCTGACTCGGGTCACGTGACTCGAAGCTCAAAGTCCGGTTGGTTTACGTGTGAATGTAAGAATATAAATGAATGCGTTACTTACGGTCAGAGTAGAGTCAGTCACGCACCGCTGTTCTGCTGTAAACTTGTCTCCTCACAGTCCGGAAGGGTTAGGGTTCGATTCTCTCTTCTTCTGCTGCTGCTGATCTCTGCTGATCTCTGGTTTTCTCAGTCTTCACCAGCAACAGCTCGTCTCTCGTGTTGTTTCCTCCCACTGCAACATCACTATATGAACACTAGGTGGTGCTACAGGACATGCCGACTGCATTGCTCAGAAAGGTGGTCAGCAACCAGTGGTCTGTGGGCCCAAACTTTCCCGCCAGCATCAGTATCTGGGCCCAGCAGATGATTATTTATTTATCTACTCATCTCCAGCTCTGAGCTTTTATTCTGGAAAAATAGAAACGTATGCAATAGATTCTGTTAACTAGTTAAAGGTGCCATATGTAAGAATGTGGCCAAAAACAGTTACTACATTCAAATTCTAAATACCGAGGTCTTTTAGGTTTCGTTTTTTGACGAATCTGGCAACCCGTGGTTCCTCGGCAGCTGAGACTCTACTGACTGCAATGATTGGTAGACGGCGGTAGGTGGCGCCACATGCCATAAACATGATTTGCAGTCTGCAAAATGTTTTTTTTAATGCAAATATTTGGTCTGTGCTGTTGTTGTTGGTGAGTTCAGTTTGTTATATAAAGCGTACATGCATATAATATAAGAAATAAAGTGTCTTATATCTCTTTTTTTCATTTCCAACACAACCTTTAGACAATCTGATGAAACATGAAAGATGTGACCTATGATCAGTATGTCCATATAAGGAGTTGTGTATTATTCCCACAGTCATTTACCAAGAGTGCACCTGGGGCACAGAACTCTGGTTACACATTGACTCATCATTTAACAATATCTAGAGGAAATTGGAGGCAAAGTGACCACTTTTAATGATTTCCTGTCCTTATTCCCAAGTATGGCTTTATGTAGAACTGATACAAAACATTTATACAAAAACATTATATTTTCACATGGGATAGGGTGAGATGGATGTATTATATTTTCTTATATAATTTATATTATTGTATTTTTAAAATGGATAAACTTTTACAGTATTTAGCAGGTTGGGTTTTTGTTTTGTTTTTAAGCAACAATGAATATCAGGTCATCTTTATTTTGCATATAAATATTTTCACATCCTTGAAATCAAAGAGCTTCACAACTATTTGGGGTCATAAACTACAACATTTCACAAAAGTCTTCACAGATGATGGAAAGGGAACAGAACCAAAGTTCATGATGACATATTCTGTTTTGACTTTGGTTAGCCAATGTTGGGACCTAAGTGTGTCACTATTGCCACTATTGTTGATCCTAACATAATGGTGCCCCGTGCAAGGGGTTTAAGAAAATTGATAACAGAATTAATTAATTATTAAAAATAATCATCCATATTCATATTTCCTCACCAATTACAAGGCTGGATCACAACAGGAGGGACACACAAACACACAAAACAGGCCATAACACAGCAGGGGGGGCGTCACAACATCTCTAGCAGTGTTTCTTTGACAACCACTTTCATTTGCACTGAGGCCATCTCTCCCAAGATGAAAGTCTCTGAGTAGTGAAAGAGCATATTCATTTTTTTTAAACATGGTTTAACTCTCTTCCATGTAGCTACTGCACTTTATTTTAATTTTTGGAACAATACAGTGTGCATATATCCTCTTTTATGTCATGCGCCTCCTTATAATCATGGTGGGCTGCCATGGCCAAAGATGCCAGGTCCATTTTTTGGTTCCAGTCCAGCCCTGGTGACGTCACTCTGGGAAATAAGATAAGATAAGATAGCTTTATTTATCCCACAGTGGGGAGAGAACAGGGTTCCAGCAGCTCAGTATACATTACAAAATATTATAAAAACTGTACATGGAAAGAAATAAGATAAGAGTGATCGTAAATAAGGTGCATATTAGGTTAAGATAAAAAATAAGACAAATATAGGCAAAAAAAAAACGGAAGACAAAAACTGTAAACAATAACTTAACAGACCAATTAAAAACAAAAAACAGACTAATACAGCAGTGACACAAACATTGTTATTTGGTTTGCACACTGTCTGTAGAGACAGACAGCAGTAGGAATGAACGACCTGTTTATATGTAATAATATATTACTGGGCTTTTTATAGTCTTTAGGAAGATTTTACAAATATGAAACTCCATTGATCAAAACATAGAATATAAAGATCTATAAAAATCCTATGTCCAAGTCTCGAGGTGTCCTGTGGTCACTTTTACTATTGTGGTCAATGGGAAAATTGCTTTTTGGGCCGCATGAGTATTTTTGGTTGCAGTACCTCGAGTGACCACCATGACAAAATTGTCTTCAAGGCAATGGGGGAGAGGGGGCGGAGCTTCCCCGGTCCTCAATGAATACGTCATTTTGAACAGGCGTTTCGGGGACACCTCACAACACAAGTTCTCCTATCGTCGGTATTAAAGCGACACGTGAACGTGAGTAAAACGTAAAATATTATCTGTTTAAAAGGTGTATAGTTTATTCTGCAGTGTTTTAGCAACGTGTGCATATGTAGCTGTGGATAACAACGGTGTAGCCTGTGTTCTGATGGTTTAGACCACAGTCTCGACACGGTCTAAGACACAGACAGGCAGAGAAATGGTCGCTCCTAATATCCTAAACAGACTGCGGTGAAATTAGTTTCACTGATATTGGCGGGGTTGTGTATGAAGACATTTCTGTAAAAAGAACAATATGAATACAACAATAACCATTCAAAGAAGAGAAGTCGTAGAGAGTCATGAAGCTCTCTGTTGCTCTGAAGGTCCAGCAGTCTGTGGTCACTAAATCTGACCTCTTCCAATAACATGATTATACATGGAAAAAAACACCTTCTTGACCTGCTTAGCATTTTGTAGCGTGGTTCCAGTACGTGAATGAAGTGTTAAAAACCAGGATTTTCCACCACTGAATAAGATCACATGTCTGATGAATAAGTTTGATGATCAAGTTTGATGCTACAAACACGTCTATAGCTCAAGTTATCACTTCAGCACAAGGTGAAATTTGAGGATGTTTTTGCTCCAAATGAGGAGTTGTTGCCATAGATCTACGTCCTTATGATGCATGTGGAGACATCCTGTGCTTTGCTACATGCTCATGACATAGTTTACACACTATGTGAGAGGAGCTAACGTGTAGTGCTACGTGCTCCAATGGCTACAACCACAACACTGTTGTCCCCTCTGGTACACATGCAGGACATCACACTGTGAGCGTGGTTAAAGCCTCGATTCCACCTTTGCTTTGAAGGTCGAGATTGTGACTTTGTTTTGATCAATATTCACTTTACAATTGAGATTGTGACACCCCTTCCCGTTTGTGTTTTTATTCCTTCAGAGGACTTGGTGGTCAAGATGGGTCGCTCCTCCAAAGACAAGCGGGACATTTACTACCGTCTCGCCAAAGAGGAGGGCTGGAGAGCAAGGAGCGCTTTTAAACTGCTGCAGCTCGACCAAGAGTTTAATCTGTTCACAGGTGAGACCCAGCACACGTCAGAGACAGGACTATGACAGGTCTCTGACCTTCCTCACAGTTACCTCACTTTGTAGGGTCAACACTGCCTGTGAGAAACTAACGTCCTGCAGATAAAGTACATTTAAAAAAGAAAAATTGTTCCTGTTACGAGTTTTTATTGAGTTCTTACTGACATGCAATAGGTTTGACAGTCTGTAATTACAATGTGATCAGTGAACAATGACTTAAAGGGGAAGTAAGTAGTTTATAGTGACATCTAGAGGAGAGGCTGAAATTTACAACAACAAACTGCTCCTCTGCTCACCCCCTCCCTTCCCTGAGCGCTATGGTATTCTCAGCCGGTCAAATGTCGTCCTCGTCGTCTTTCTCCGTGTCAGCAGATGAGGTTCTAGTATTTATTCAGACAACGAGAGGGAGAGGGCGAGGAGGAGGGACAGCTCTTCGTGGCCGCGGTAGAGCTGTCAGAAGCCGGTGAGGGAGAGGGCGAGCTACCGCGGCCGTAGCAGACAAAGCGGAGAGAGTGGAGGCGGGACTTCCGCTACAAGTAAAGCAAAGCTTGATTTGTTCTCTCGCGTTTGTCCTTACAGGCTCCGGCGTCTCGCTGGTAACAGTGGTTATGCAACAGCGATCCACGACCATGTTATTTCACATGACATTTTGAAACACTACAAAAATGAAACAAAAACTATTATACAGCGACTAGACAATGCAGGAGCACATAATATGTATAAAAAGTGGATTTTGGGTCATATAAACCCATAAATACTACGCAGTGTCCCATCATCATCATCAGATTGGAGTGCCACAAAGCTGATCGTAGGTGGAAAAAGGACAAACTGCAGGTGTCATTTCAAACCTTAAAGAACTGCTGGTGCCATTACCACAACACTGTTGAAGAGGCTAAAATGGAATACTTTATTAATACTATTTTGTTGCCACAGGCTGTGTTTGGATGCCTCCTCTGAAACATGAAATGACTTTCTGGACTTTTTCTTAAGAAGGACCCTCATCTTCACTCCTGTCTTTACACCTGCCGTCTGTGTCATTTGTTCTGCTGTTTTGAACTCGGTCCATGTTAGAGAATATGGTTGGCTATATCAAACCCTCTAGTTCCCCTTGTGATGCTGCCCTTCCTCAGTTGTAAAGAGGTTTTCCCAATAGGTCAGTCAGTTCTTGCCATTATTAACAACATTCTGTTTTCTGGTGTAGTTTCTATCTAAATTCTAAATTCCAGCAGTGCAACCCCAGATTAAGGTGAAGGATTTTTGGATTGTATCAGATTTCGAAACAAATACAGATACTGACCAATACCAATTCCCATCCCGACCTTGAAGTTCAAGTTTTGCTTCCTCTCTCAGGTGTGAACAGAGCAGTGGATCTGTGTGCAGCTCCTGGCAGCTGGAGTCAGGTCCTCAGCCGCAAACTCAGGTTTTTTTTAATTTTTAACATATATATTTTATATACTGTGTATTCACCTGGGCAGAATTTAATTTAATTCTTATTCATTAACAAATTCTGTACTTGTTTTTCCACTTAGAGGTCAGGAGGAGAAGGCTGAAGAGGTGAAGATTGTAGCTGTGGACCTTCAAGCCATGGCTCCTCTGCCAGGGGTCACTCAGATCCAGGGAGACATCACCAAGGTAAGGACGGGGATGGAGCTGGGGGCAGGGTTGGGGGTCATACACCAATACACCGTATTAGAGAGACTTCACTGTGAAGGAATTGGATCCAAATGTTGGTGGGGACATGTCCGTCCAGACACAAACCTACGCCCTTGGTTTTCAGTTATATTTCAACGACCCCCACAGTTTTTATTGGCCCCCACGTCATTTAAACACAGACTGGGGGGGGGGGGGTCGGTTTTCTTGGTTACTTGGCATTTGTAGTTTTGGAGGACTGGTTTTTACCATAATACTTTATTTATGCTTTTCAGTTTTTGAGAAAGGCACAATACAAAACACCAACATGAACAAAAGGAAACAACAAAAATAAACATTGGAACAATAGGTTTGCCAACCTTATTCTATTAGTGCATCCTACTGTCACCCTCCACAAATACAAATGATCAGGTGGCAACTTCTTCAGATATTTACAAATTAGCAGTGTTGAAATGCAACGAAGTACAAATACTTTGTTACATTATATATCTGTTACATTCACATATCTGTACTTTACTTTGTTATTTATATTTCTGACAACTTTACTCTCTACTCTTCTACATTTATATGTGTACTTTTACTCTGGAAAGTCAGTATCTTATGATACCCTACAATCTATTAACCCTATTGATTCCTCTTAAATAAAAACAAGATGGGAGAAAGATCTGGGTTAGGAAAGATAGTCCAGAGGGAACACGTCAGTGTGTTCTAATAATGCAAAGCACTGTTTGATCCAATGTATAATTCTTCATCATATTCACTACTCCAAAGTGAGATTACACAGTATATACCCTGAGATCTCTCCATCTTGTGATTGATCTCGGCTGGAAGACGACACTCTAACCCACAGCTTTGCTCTATGTCCTATTGGATCAGCATTTTCAAACTTAGAACTGAACATTTGTGATCAGATCACGCAGGACAGATGTTAACACTAGGTGCGAATTGGGTCAAAATGGTGTCATTGCTGAACTGTCAGAGTCTCATCTTCTTCTTCTTAGGTGTCAACAGCTCAGGAGATTATCCGTCATTTTGAGGGTCATCCTGCCGACCTTGTGGTGTGTGATGGCGCTCCAGATGGTATGACGTTCACTTTCTCTAATCTTGAGTTTCCTTTATCTCCGTGTTGCAAAACTTTTCTTGGTTCTGTCTTCACAGTAACTGGCCTCCATGATGTGGATGAGTACATCCAGGCTCAGCTGCTGTTAGCTGTAAGTAGAGAGGTCTGTCTGTCTGTCTGTATTCACATGCTTCTTTGACGTTGTGTTGACAAGTTAAAAAACTGGCGGTGAATTTACATAGGAGATGACACTGAGCTAGCAAGTCATCAAATTAGCTGCTCGTTATGCAAAAGTCTCGCCGGAAACTCTCCAAGTTGTGTCTGGCAACGGGTGAAAACACATGATGGCGGTTTCTTCTCTGCTGTTTCCAGAAGAGATATAACTTGTGGCGTAGAGCTCCAGGTGCAGAAATTATACGTTTCTCATCCATTTTTTCTCCAGTGTGAACGCAGCATTAGGTCTTTTGGAGTGCAGGGAGAACTCCTTAATAGCGTCTATGACTATGTAGTGGCATGGAGTGGTCTGCTGGAGCAGTATAGTATCTCAGCTAAAAATCAGCTCTTGACCCAGTGTAGGTCATGGGAGTGATTGCTAAGCTATCAACTCTGATGGACAATCTCTTCAACCCCCTGCAGTACACCGTCACAGCACTGGGAAGCTGTACAATTTCTGTTTGAACTGTAAATAATAAGTTCATACTGTATATATTCTGGTAAATATGTCTATAATGTATATGCTATTTTTACCTTTTTATAGTCTTTTCTATATTGTTCATGTGAGTGTTTATTTAATAGCTTTATCTGTACTATCTCTGCTGCTGTGGCACTGTTCTTATCCGATCTAAACTGCTTGTGTTTCAGGCCCTCAATATCACCACTCATGTCCTGAAACCTGGAGGAACGTTTGTGGCCAAAGTGAGTCCATGTTTGATTAATGCTGCAGTTTATATTTTAAACATAGCAATGTCTGCTTCATTCAAGCCATTCACACTTAAGTCCATCAGCGCCGCATGACTGTCTCTCTGTTTCTCAGTATAGCAGTATTAAAGGTGAAGTAAGTAGTTTAAAGTGCCATCTAGAGGAGAGGCTGAAATTTACAACAAAGAACTGCTCCTCTGCTCACCCCCTCCCTTCCCTGAGCGCTACGGTATCCTCAGCCGGTAAATTGTTGACCTCGTCGTCTTTCTCCGTGTCAGCAGATAAGGTTCGTGAGGCGAGGGAGAGGGCGAGCTACCGCGGCCGTAGCAGACGAAGCGGAGAGAGTAGAAGCGGGACTTCCGCTACAAGTAAAGCGACGCTTGATTTGTGCTCTCGCGTTTGTCTATACAGGCTCCCGTAGAAACATGGCGTCGTGGCAATGCAGTAGCGGCCCGCGACCATGTTATTTTACATGACTTTTTGAAACAATACGAAAATGAAACAAAGAATATTATACAGCGACTAGACAATGCAGGAGCACATAATATGTATAAAAAAGTGAATTTTGGGTAATATAAACTCATAAATACTACACAGTGTCCCTTTAAGATTTTGTGTTGCCCAGCAACATTGCTGCACTTTACACAGGAAGTGATTTGTTTGTCCACCAGAGTGCAGGATTTTGGGTGAGATGCCGTCTTCATTTGCGTAGCACTTGTGTTGTGCCCCCCACCCCTGCCCTAAATGCACACAAATGCTTGGACACACACACAGCCACTCGAGAGAACTGCTGTTGTCACCATGTAGGCTAACATTACAGGTGACTAACCACACATTCATGTGGTCAGTCAAGTGTCTTGCCCAAGGACACATTGTCATGTAGACTAGTGAAGCCGGGAATCAATCCCACCACCTTGCATTTGAAAGACGTCTCGCTCTACCACTGATCCACCGTCATTCCATCATTCCAGTCCAAATGCAAGTGATCACAGTATTTAAATGTAACAGGGGTGATAAACCCCTCACTCACAGGGTATCTGTTTCTCAACTCTCACGGTATTATGTCCAAATCTCGCGGGATGGTCACCTGGGTCACCTGGCGGTGACGTCACGGGGTCACGTGGGTCGGCGCAACCAACCGACGTTTAGTATTGAGCCGCTGCAGTTCAGTCTCAGAGAGGGAGTAGTGGGGAAGCTGCATGAGAGACGAGCTACAGGAGCCCCTTACCGTGTCGCAACTGCCGTGCCGAGACCGCGACGGCCGAACGTATGTGTAGTGCGCAGCGGACGGCCGGTGAGTCAAATTGTTTGTAGCCGTTAGCATTAGCATTAGCCGCTAGCATTAGCCGCTAGCATTAGCCGCGGCCGCCATTCACTTTAATGGAGGTGGCTAGCGCTGTTTAGCAAACAGGCCTGGGTCTTTTCTTTTGTAATGGGAAGCCAAGGGTTCTTTTGAGAATGAATGTAAAGTATATTGCTGTAATGGGTTTAAAGAGTATTGATGATGTATCATGTCTGTTTAATAATGAATCATGTTGCTAATTGTTGTAACTGCTGGTTATGATGATGATAGATACAGATGCTACTTATTTTTCTATTTATATTTATATTTGCTAAATCATGACTTTGAGAATATAACATTAGTGCAATGAGTACTTTGTTGAATCATGTGGATTAATGTATTGATTGATGTATGAAACCATGGTGAATGTTATAAGGAACTTTGGTCCTGTTCTCTTGACCAGGATCTTATAGATGGCGAGCTAAAGGAGCCACGGACTGACAGATTGTCGAATGAGTCGCATCCCTCCTGCCAGGCTGGTAGGGGGCTCTTTGTAGCCCAGTAAAAGACTCTCACCCACTCGCTCAGCCCCTGCCCAACACACGCTCATATCGGAGCTCCAGCTCAAACAGCGCAAGTCTCGTCCTCCATCGTTTGCTGAGCTGCTGCTGCTGCTGAGGACGGAAGAGGATCGTGGGGCGGCAAAGGTTCAGCGTATGAAGCAGCACCTCGGCTCAAAAGCCAGAGCCGGGGCGCACGCCCAGTACGCCTCTGCAGCCCCAGAAGAGGATAAAGTGGAAGTGCTGACTACCATCACCCAGCAGCTCACCCAGCAGCTTGCCGACATTCAAAAGCAGCTGGCGGCCCTTACTGCTCAGTCCAACCGAAAGCAGCCTACCTCACCCAATTCCACCCATGTCAGTCGGCTCAGTGAGAGTATGAGGACCACCAAGGCTCCACCCCGTCCCTCTTACAAGACCCCGCCCTCAGGGCCAAAGCCAGGTTATTGTTACAATTGTGGAGAAGATGGACACATACGACCCAATTGTGATAATGATCCGAACCCGTCACTTGTGGCTATGAAGAAAAAACAGTTCGCTGAGAGGCAGAAGAGGTGGTCACGATCAAGTCCTCACAGTGCCTCGTCTTTAAACTAAATCAGGTTCCTGTTGAGGGGCAAACAGGAACTGGGGAGGACCAACAACGTCCCATCATGCAGAAACCAGTGAGGTGCAGAGATCAAGCACAGTTCGCGTCCCCCGAGGTTATGCACCTGCCACGGGGGTTGATCGGGTCCAGATGCACTGGCCAGGTGAGCATAGCTGGCCAAGAGTTTTCATGCTTACTGGATACCGGATCGCAAGTGACAACAATACCCATCTCGACCTACAATCAACACTTCTCACATCAACCTGTCAGGCCATTGTGTGATTTGCTACAAGTGGAGGGTGCTGCTGGGCAAGAAGTACCCTATCTGGGCTACATCGAGGTGACCATTACTTTCCCGAAGGAGTTCATTGGTGCTGATATGGATGTGTGTACCGTGGCACTGGTGGTCCCGGATGTCAGGCCAGGATTTCATGCACAAGTCTTGATTGGAATGAACACATTGGATCTGCTTTATGAGCAGCGTCTGGAAAGTGAGTGTGCCAGCTACAAACCATCCCGGCATGGCTACGGAGCTGTCCTCCAATTGCTGCAGCTGAGACACCAACAGGCCCAAGGGGAGAGCACTGGCGTAGTGAGATTGGCGGGTGCATCTCCACTTGAGGTCCCAGCAGGCTGCACCATGGTCATCAGGGGCTCCGTCCGTGCAAGTTTATCATCAGCTGGCAGGTGTGTCCTTGTGGAACAGCCGTCCACCCCACTGCCTGGAGGTTTGTGTGTAAGGAACTGTCTTGTTTCTCTGCCCAGCCACGCACCTCACCGGATCCCTGTTGTGATCACCAATGAATCCGACCAGAACATCACACTTCAGCCATTGGGCGTCATTGCTGAACTCTCCGGGTCACCTCGGATTTTGACTCAAGGTGTCTCCACTACCCAAGTGCAGAGCCCGGAAGAAAGCAACTTGGAGTTTGATTTTGGAGATTCTCCAATTCCCCCGGATTGGAGGGAGCGGGTCGTATCCAAGCTCAAGCAGATGCCAGGGGTTTTCTCGCACCATGATCTTGACTTTGGGCGTACCGATCGTGTGAAGCATCACATCCACCTCCATGATGGGACCTCATTCAAGCATCGAGCTCGTCCCATTCATCCTCGTGATATTGAGGCAGTTCGTGACCATCTGCGGGACCTGCTGAAGACAGGAGTGATAAGGGAATCTGAATCACCCTTCTCTTCTCCCATCGTGGTCGTACGTAAGAAGAATGGAGATGTGAGGCTGTGCATTGATTACCGCAAGCTTAACCTCCAGACTGTGAAAGACAACTACGCACTACCGAATTTGGAGGAGTCGTTTGCGGCACTGACCGGTTCACGTTGGTTCAGTGTCCTTGACCTCAAATCCGGGTATTACCAAATTGAAATGGCAGAAGCTGACAAACCCAAGACTGCGTTTGTAACTCCACTGGGCTTTTGGGAGTTCAATCGAATGCCGCAAGGCGTAACCAATGCGCCAAGTACATTCCAGCGGCTCATGGAGCGGTGCATGGGTGACTTGCACCTCAAGGAGGTTTTGGTCTTCCTGGATGATTTGATCATCTTTTCAGACACCCTTGAAGAACACGAGAGGCGATTGTTGAGAGTGCTTCACCGGCTTGGAGACTATGGCCTCAAATTGTCCCTGGAAAAGTGCAAGTTCTTTCAAGCGTCGGTGCGTTACCTGGGACATATCGTCTCGGAGCAGGGTGTGGAGACGGATCCGGAGAAAATCAGTGCCCTGAAGTCCTGGCCAGTCCCCCAAAAGCTGAAGGAGTTGAGATCCTTTTTAGGATTTGCAGGATACTACCGCAGATTCATCAAGGGATATGCCGAAATTGCAAAGCCGTTGAACGACCTGACGAGGGGGTATACTCCGACCCGTTCCAAGGGTCGCAAGGGGTCAACCGCCCTGAACCACGATGCTAACCAGCATTTTAATGAGAAATGGACACCAAAGTGCCAGCTTGCGTTCGAAACGCTGATCAACAGACTGACGACATCTCCCGTGCTTGGCTTCGCAAATCCAAAGCAGCCCTACATCTTGCATACCGACGCCAGCACCACAGGTCTGGGAGCAGCACTCTATCAAGAACAAGAGGGACAATTACGTGTCATAGCGTACGCCAGTCGGGGATTGTCTGCTAGTGAGTCTCGATATCCAGCACACAAGCTGGAATTTTTGGCCCTGAAGTGGAGCGTAACAGAAAAATTCCACGACTATCTGTATGGGACAAGTTTTGTCGTCGTAACAGACAACAATCCCCTGACGTACATCTTGTCTTCTGCCAAGCTTGATGCTGCCAGTCATAGGTGGCTTGCTGCATTGTCCACCTTTGATTTTAAACTCCAGTATCGGGCTGGCAGCCAGAACGGAGACGCTGACGCCCTCTCTCGAAGGCCCCATGACCTGCCGGATGAAGACCGCTGTCAAAAAGAATGGGACATGGTCCAGCAGTTCACCCGTGACCATGTGGATGAGACGGCGATTGAGCTTGATCCAGATGTTGTGGCCGCCATTTGTCACAGCTGTCTGGTGAGAGTTTCAAGTCCCCCTGAGAGCGGCGCTTCCTTGGTGGAGTCGTTGAGCATGTCAGTCTCTGTCATTCCTGACTGTTATGCCAGCGAGTCTCCTCAAGGGCTGCCAGTTGTGCCTTCACTGTCCCCGTCTGGCCTCCGGGAGAAGCAGAGAGCGGACCCCAGTCTCAAGGAAGTAATCTCTCACATCGAAACTGGTGAGAGTGTGCCGCCCACCGTACGACAACAACTTCCAGATCTGGGCCTGCTGTTGAGAGAAAGGAATCGCCTTGAACTCCAGGACGATGTTCTGTACAGGAGGAGGCAGGATGGAGACCATCTGTCGTTTCAGCTCGTATTGCCAGAGGAATTGCGTCAAGGAGTTCTCACCAGCCTCCATGACGACATGGGGCATATGGGGGTCGAGAGGACCCTTGACCTGGTGAGATCTCGGTTCTTCTGGCCACGTATGGCTGTAGATGTGGAAAAGAAAATCAAGACTTGTGATCGCTGTGTTCGAAGGAAAGCCCTGCCGGAGCGGGCTGCACCGCTGGTGAACATCAGGACCAGCCGGCCGCTCGAACTGTTGTGCATGGACTACCTGACGCTCGAGGCAGATAAGAGTAACACCAAAGACATCTTGGTCCTCACAGATCATTTCACCAAATACGCCCTGGCTTTTCCTGGAAGTTTGACCTAGCCTGGACTGTGTTGCTCATGTCCTGAAGCCTGGAGACAGAATTAGACCTCCTCTGGGTAGTATTTGTTTCCGGACTCTGTGGTGCTCTAATGACACCGCCCTTCAGCACACTCTCAACCAGACATAGAGGCAGTTTTCCTGGCCTTAGGGGTTTCAGGCTCTGTGGGCCTGTCTGCAGGAGACAGCTGTGGAGTGCTATGACATTGACATGGTTCTTGGCTGTGGCTCTCATGGCCCACAGCTCTTGCAGGTAGAGTTCAATGCCCTCCGGGTTGTTGCAGGGCAGCCGCTTGATAGCCACCCTCTGTCCTGTTTTGGATATATGTCCTTCAAAGACAACACCGTAGCTGCCTCTTCCCACCTCCTGCTCTAAAGTGTAGAGCTCCTCCATTTTCACAGGAGCTGAGCCCACAAATGTGCAGCTAACCACAAGCGATAAATCGACGTGAATGTTCCGTTTACTCGACTGACATGTCGTCCTTCCGCATATTAGTTTTTAATAAAAACTTTTTATTAATATTATAAAGGCTTAACGACTGACAAAACAAAACAGAAGGAAAGTCGCTAGAGAACTTCCCATACAGATAGTCGTGGAATTTTTCTGTTACGCTCCACTTCAGGGCCAAAAATTCCAGCTTGTGTGCTGGATATCGAGACTCACTAGCAGACAATCCCCGACTGGCGTACGCTATGACACGTAATTGTCCCTCTTGTTCTTGATAGAGTGCTGCTCCCAGACCTGTGGTGCTGGCGTCGGTATGCAAGATGTAGGGCTGCTTTGGATTTGCGAAGCCAAGCACGGGAGATGTCGTCAGTCTGTTGATCAGCGTTTCGAACGCAAGCTGGCACTTTGGTGTCCATTTCTCATTAAAATGCTGGTTAGCATCGTGGTTCAGGGCGGTTGACCCCTTGCGACCCTTGGAACGGGTCGGAGTATTTGTCACAGCTGTCTGGTGAGAGTTTCAAGTCCCCCTGAGAGCGGCGCTTCCTTGGTGGAGTCGTTGAGCATGTCAGTCTCTGTCATTCCTGACTGTTATGCCAGCGAGTCTCCTCAAGGGCTGCCAGTTGTGCCTTCACTGTCCCCGTCTGGCCTCCGGGAGAAGCAGAGAGCGGACCCCAGTCTCAAGGAAGTAATCTCTCACATCGAAACTGGTGAGAGTGTGCCGCCCACCGTACGACAACAACTTCCAGATCTGGGCCTGCTGTTGAGAGAAAGGAATCGCCTTGAACTCCAGGACGATGTTCTGTACAGGAGGAGGCAGGATGGAGACCATCTGTCGTTTCAGCTCGTATTGCCAGAGGAATTGCGTCAAGGAGTTCTCACCAGCCTCCATGACGACATGGGGCATATGGGGGTCGAGAGGACCCTTGACCTGGTGAGATCTCGGTTCTTCTGGCCACGTATGGCTGTAGATGTGGAAAAGAAAATCAAGACTTGTGATCGCTGTGTTCGAAGGAAAGCCCTGCCGGAGCGGGCTGCACCGCTGGTGAACATCAGGACCAGCCGGCCGCTCGAACTGTTGTGCATGGACTACCTGACGCTCGAGGCAGATAAGAGTAACACCAAAGACATCTTGGTCCTCACAGATCATTTCACCAAATACGCCCTGGCTTTTCCAACTGCCAATCAAAAGGCGAAGACGGTTGCTAAATGTCTGTGGGAGAATTTTATCGTGCATTATGGCATCCCGGAGCGTCTGCACACAGATCAAGGCCGCGACTTTGAGTCCCATTTAATTCGAGAACTCTGTGACATCGCCGGCATTCAGAAAACCCGTACCACGCCATATCATCCCCGTGGCAACCCAGTAGAGAGGTTTAATCGGACGCTGCTGAGTATGTTGGGTACGTTGGGACCGGAACAGAAGCAAAGATGGAAGGAGTATGTGAAACCCCTGGTCCATGCTTACAACTGCACCAGAAACGAGGTCACAGGCTACACTCCTTATGAGCTCATGTTTGGTCGCTCTCCGAGATTACCTGTGGACCTCGCTTTTGGCTTGCCAGCGGGGGACAAGTCTGTCCCATCACATTCGAAATATGTGCAGATTCTTCGCTCTCGCCTGGAGGAAAGCTACCAAGTCGCTTCCAAGAATGCAGCAAAGTCAGCAGAACGGAACAAGACTCGTTTTGATCAGAGGGTGAGACCCTCCGCCCTGGAAGAAGGGGATCGAGTGCTTGTCCGGAACGTGAGACTCCGTGGAAAACATAAGCTGGAGGACAAGTGGGAGAGAAACATCTATGTTGTGGTTAACCGTGCTGGCGACCTTCCAGTTTACACAGTGCGACCAGAGACGGATTCATCTGGGAAAACTCGAACATTGCACAGGGACCTCCTGCTACCGTGTGGTTTCCTACCTGACAGTAAAGAGCCAGAACTGCAACCTGTTACATCTGCACACAGACTTCAAACTCGCAGTCTGAAGAAGCCGGTTGTAGACCCAGAGGAGTACCTGAGTGAGGAAGAGGAGGGGAGAATTGCCCAGGTTTCAATCCCAGCAACTGTACAGTTCTGTGTAGATGGAACTCTTCCTGCCCAGCTGTCATCCACCAACTCAGCGTTGGCTGAACCAATGCACTCACCTGCAAGGAACCTGCTGGAGGTCGAGGAGGGTTCTCTGGTGACTGGTGCTGTGGATCCACCTTTGCTCAGTGTGGAAGAGGATGTCTCTGGAGCGTCTGAGGAGGAAGATGGAGAGTACTTAACAGAGCCTGAAGAGGTCAGTTCCATTCTTGACACCCTGCCATCAGAGGAAGATGGGGAGCTCGACGGCCCTGTAGAGACATCCCCTGATTCGGTCGTTCAATCACAGCGTGCCGCTGAAATACCCATCGCTGGTTTAGACTCTGAAGGTGGGGGTGATTTAGATGTTGTCGAACCGGGTCAGTCTATCCGTCGTTCTTCGAGGCAGCGGCAACCGCCCAAGCGTCTGCAGTACACCGGGTTGGGTAATCCGTTAATTTCTGTTGTGCAGACACTTTTTCATAGTTTGGCTGATGCGTACGGTGAATCGTTTGCCAGTCCTGTGTCCCATTCCCCTGCATGTTCACGGGTCCAGGTAGTGTAGCATGCACCGGAGTTGCATGGTTTTAGAGGGGGAGTGTGTAACAGGGGTGATAAACCCCTCACTCACAGGGTATCTGTTTCTCAACTCTCACGGTATTATGTCCAAATCTCGCGGGATGGTCACCTGGGTCACCCGGTGACGTCACGGGGTCACGTGGGTCGGCGCAACCAACCGACGTTTAGTATTGAGCCGCTGCAGTTCAGTCTCAGAGAGGGAGTAGTGGGGAAGCTGCATGAGAGACGAGCTACAGGAGCCCCTTACCGTGTCGCAACTGCCGTGCCGAGACCGCGACGGCCGAACGTATGTGTAGTGCGCAGCGGACGGCCGGTGAGTCAAATTGTTTGTAGCCGTTAGCATTAGCATTAGCCGCTAGCATTAGCCGCGGCCGCCATTCACTTTAATGGAGGTGGCTAGCGCTGTTTAGCAAACAGGCCTGGGTCTTTTCTTTTGTAATGGGAAGCCAAGGGTTCTTTTGAGAATGAATGTAAAGTATATTGCTGTAATGGGTTTAAAGAGTATTGATGATGTATCATGTCTGTTTAATAATGAATCATGTTGCTAATTGTTGTAACTGCTGGTTATGATGATGATAGATACAGATGCTACTTATTTTTCTATTTATATTTATATTTGCTAAATCATGACTTTGAGAATATAACATTAGTGCAATGAGTACTTTGTTGAATCATGTGGATTAATGTATTGATTGATGTATGAAACCATGGTGAATGTTATAAGGAACTTTGGTCCTGTTCTCTTGACCAGGATCTTATAGATGGCGAGCTAAAGGAGCCACGGACTGACAGATTGTCGAATGAGTCGCATCCCTCCTGCCAGGCTGGTAGGGGGCTCTTTGTAGCCCAGTAAAAGACTCTCACCCACTCGCTCAGCCCCTGCCCAACACACGCACACACATCCTTCCCCTACACACTTTCCCACTCATTTCCCCTGGACTCAATTCCCCAACCCAGACGTGGGTTTACATAAACTGTGGAGGGGCAGCTGGGATCATCTTTTTGGTGTTCATAATGAACCAAGCGTATGGGTTTTTGCTTATTTCTGACTCTGACTTTGTTATCTGTTGATGAATCTGAATCATGAATATCTGAATGTGCATATATGCAAATGATTGAAAAAAGTTAACTTACCGTAATTCTTTAATTGTCTGCCTTTAGCAGATCGGCCGGTTCACTGTATATAATATCACTTTATTGTTGTGGGTTTTTCATTGCACTTTTTGCTATATAAAAATACATGGTATCATTCAACCAGCAACCTCAGTCTCTGTCTGCTCCCTCCTTTGGTCGTACCTTAGTCTTCTGATCACTAGCCTATTGTTGTATTTTATTGTTACACATTAGCTTCAGTGTTAAATTTGTGTGACATAGGTGCTACATAAAGGACATAAAAACAACAGCAGACTTGTTCACAATCCTCGACACACTACATTTTCTGATGTAGTAGAGGCTGTATGAACCCTCTGTCCTATCTGGTGTGTCTCAGATCTTCAGAGGCAAAGATGTGGTCCTGCTCTACTCTCAGCTGAAGATCTTCTTCAGTGCTGTGACCTGTGCTAAGCCCCGCAGCAGCAGGAACTCCAGCATTGGTGAGTTTATCTCTCCCTGTGGACTGCAGTCACAGAAATGAGCTGTTGTTTAAACTGTGCACATTTGATGATATTTTTGAACTGTGTGTGCAGAGGCGTTTGTCGTGTGTCAGAATTACTCTCCTCCTGAAGGTTATGTCCCAAACATGTCCAACCCTCTGCTGGATCACGCCTATGGTAACTATCAGGCCTTTTTCACATAGTATGGTCATTTTGGTGGAGACGAGTGCATTGTTGTGTCTGAAGTGTACTTGTGTTTAATGTACTGACATCATCATAATAAGCTGTGACAGAGACCTGGAGGCTTATGCTCCATGAAAACACATGGAAAGACTTATTCCCTTATTATTATCATAATAACGATGATTATTTGATTTGAATTATTTTGCACAATTAAATATGACAAATATAAAAATAGAGTCCTAAATTATGTTGGACCGCAGAACTGTAAAGAAAACAATATGTTTAGAATAAATGTGTTCCTATTAATAATACATATGTAAAGTAAATGCATAATAAATCTATTTAATAAATATCACAATTAAGCCCCTTTTCAAAAGTCCCACCTATTAAAATCTATAAATGTAAATTATATATTTGAGAAGATAGAAAAAACTGAGAACTCTCCAGTCTTCAGGGTTTTTCATTCTATTTTGCCTGTTTTGTGTTTGCTCTGTGTCCATGAGATGTGGACTTCAACCAGCTGGACGGTCCAAACCGTGTAATTGTCCCCTTCCTGGCCTGTGGTGACCTCAGCGCCTTCGACTCAGACAGGACTTACCCTCTGCAGGTGAGGAGAGGCACTTTATATGTATATGTATATGTATATATATATATATGTATATGTATATACATATATATATATGTGTATATATATATATATACACATAATTATTAAATAACTAACAGTTATTTTTTGTTCTCGCTTCCTGTAAATGATGACGATCTCAAATTTTCAAAGAGGCTTGAAAATCAGAAAACCTGTCATAATTATATAAAAAAAAAACTTAAACCAATCAATCTATTATCAAAATAGCTGCAGATAAATGTAGTAATCGATTAATAATCAATATTATTTATTGATTGATTTCTTTGCACAAACATGCATGATTTTCTTTTCTTTAGCTGGATTCTGATAAACCGTACCAGTACACGCCGCCCACGCAGCCGCCCATCCAGCCACCATACCAGCAGGCCTGTCACCTCCGCAAAAACAACCTGCTGTCCAGAGAGGACACGCCGTCCGTCTGTCCAGAGCCAGAGCGACTGACAGAGCAGTCTCACACTCAATGAACATCTTGCTTCCTTTCACAAGAAGACCGATATCCTTTCAGGGGGAGCAGCATATTATCTGAATTCTGTTTCTGTTTTGTCTGTTTTTATGGAGAACACTTGGTGACTGCTGTTCATATTTTATAAATAAAGTCAGTCTTTGGTGAAGTATATGAACGTATATGATGAAGTGAACTAAAAATAAATTGTTTTTATGAAATAAACTTGTTTAACTTTCACAAGGGTGGTGGGAAAATCTCATCTAATGAGTGAAACAGAAGGTTTTTCGAGTTTTACAATAGCTGCGAGTTATTCCATGAAGCAGGATTAAATTAGAATTAGAACAGACTGAGGCTGATGATGTTTTCACAAGTACGGACAAGTACGGACAAGTACGCACAAGTATGGATATTGAGAAAAGGCTCGAGGGATTACTTTTTACAAGTAGGATTGAACATTACCCAGAACAGGTGATTAATTGAACCTAAAACTGATTTTGTCAGTTGTTAATTACTGTTCCATCCAGTGTCTCTGGTGTGGGCTGCAGTTAACGATTCAGCCTCCAGAGGCATCTGTTCTGTTAAGTAATATTGAGATTCCATAAAATTTAAAAGGAAAAGGGAAAGATATCATATGTAAAATCAAGATAATAGTGGAAAAACAATAAACACTGTGTTGTGATCTCCCCAAGTAAATATGAGAGTTTCTCTGTGTCTGTAGTGTGTTCAAATTCAGGGTGTATTTGTATTATTTTGGGAAAGTGTTCATTTCTCAGAGCCTGTTATTTGGTATCGCTCTCTGTATTTGAATTATATATATTTTCATTTTCTCTGATATATACCGTGTGTGTATGTATATATATATATATATATATATATATATGTATGTGTGTGTATGTATATATACATATATGTGTGTGTATATATATGTGTGTATATGTGTATATATATATATACATACACACACGTCAGCGCCAATAGGCAGTAGCGGTCGATGCGGCGTCTACTGTTATATGTCTATGGGTATAACCCATGGATGTATAATATGGGTCGCTTCCGTTCATTCCTATGAAGCTGCTCACCCAGCGCATATGCCAAAAATTGTTTTGACTTCCGTGTTTATTTCCGGGTTATGGGGCCCATAGAGCATGCGCAGTAGTGTCACTACCATATAAAGATCTATAAAAGCCCGTGTCCATGTCTCGAGGTGTCCTGTGGACACTTTTACAGGCGTCTCTTTTACTATTGCGGTCAATGGGAAAATTGCTTTTTGGGCTTTTATGGGGTTTTATGGGGTTTTCTGTTGCAGTACCCACAGTGGCCACAATGGTTACCCTCAAAGGGTCAGATGTAACTGTCATACAGAATAAATATAATTAAATGTAACCAAATATAATGTAAACTAAAGGTAACTACTCTGTAACATATTACTAAATAACTTAATGTACTTATTACTTCAATTCAATTTCACTCATCGCATGATGCATATACACTGCCGTCACTTTGCGGGTAACGCAATCGCCATGCATTGTGGGAAATGTAGTTTATGGTCAACGCACGCCTTAAAGCAGCATAGACCTATACTAACACGAATTTTTAAGACCAATTTATCACTCGCGGGCCACATAAAATGACGTGACAGGCCACATCTGGCCCCCGGGCCTTGAGTTTGACACATGCGATATAATACATCCATGGGTATAACCCACACTACGGCGAGTACAATCAAAATACAGGCTGTGTCAACTATGACCACAAGAGGGCACCGTCCACACTTGTGACAGTTGAGCGCTGCTTCTGCACCACCGAAAAACAATTACACGTCTAAACCATAAAGACAGAGGACGCAGATAAAATGCCACAAAAAAGAAAAAGCTATACAGCAGAATTTAAACTGCAAATGTAAAAATGTTAAACTGCCGTCAAGAGGGGGCGCCAAAACGTAGTATTTCCATTTTTTTTAATATCCATATGTATAGTAAATACAGCAGGGGCCTCTCCAAACTGCGCAAAATGTACTACTATTTTAGGGACAAGATTTCACTGCCACAGGGATTGTGAAAAGATTCAACGCTTTTGGCAAACCGTATGTGATGAAGTTAGTGTGATAATACAGCAGCAATTTTATGTCTATTTGGATGTAACCCTGACTCACTAAGATCACATAAATACACTGTACATTTATGCATATGTTGGTCTGAAAGGCTGTTATGACCAAGTGGGTAAAGAGATGAACCTCCTTCAACATATCTGTGGAAGTCTTTGATATCAGACTATGTTTCTATGGAAAGACTGAGATGTGGCATTAACGGTCAAAGTTTGGCAAAGTGGAGTACCTGGGAACTCAGACTACAACTGCCTGAAATGTTAGAACTCATAATGACTTTTTAGATCACTGCTGTTGATGTATATTGGATTTGCTGCATCATATAATCTGTATATACTGTGCTGGACTGTTATAATTCTTCTAAAAGAATGTACAAAAAATACCTCTATTTGACATATTCTGTAATGAATAAGGCACTAACTCAAACTCATTTAAATCAAACAAAATTTGAATGTTTGTCCATTTAAAAAAGTGGTCATGTAGTCATGACTAGTTGTAGCTCCTTGTCATTATTAATCTTTTTCTAAGTCATGCTCTGTGTGATCTGTGTAGTGATTATTCTCAATGGTAATGCTCACTATGTTAATAAGAAAAAGCTTTGCGTTTGTTCCGGTTTGTTTTTTTGTGCGTGATGACGTCGGCGCGTCACGACGTGCACAGCGTACCGCATTGTTGTTGGGGAAGAGAAGCTGAAGCTCGAGCCACCGCTGAGCTCTGCCACTTGTGACTGACTGCAATTCAACAGTCCTGCTTACCATCGTTTTAACGGATTACAACAGAACACAGGACCGGCTCCGTCGCCCTGGATACCCGCCAGTTACGCTCAGGGTTTTCTCGGTTGAGTGCGAGCCGCGGCCGCCGTTGGAGAAAAGGGCTGGATGTGGATTTAGCCACTGCTTTTGCTCCACAGGCCGCGCCGCCATTGCTACTTTTGTGCGAGCTGAATTCGTGAAAACCCCGTGGTAAGTTCAGTCTCACGCTGTAAATTACTCTTTCGTAACCACCTCCTCAAATCCGGGGATTTGTTTTTAACTTAAACCAACACGTACAGTTCCCCGGAAAAAAGAGAACTTGCAGTGAAGGCAGCACCTTGCTGGTCGCCATATTTCCTCCCCCACTTGGTAATAGTAGTGTTAACAGGGCAACGTTAGCCATGTTTGTGGACGGAGTGAACTAAACCAATGAACGAATCCCACTTAGTCCACCGCCGCATCACCACCGGCGTATTTTCTTGTTTGATTTACAATGCTGGACAGAGTTGGGTCACTGTAGAGGAGGATTGTGTTTGTGCTGTGTTCAGCTAGCGTTTAGCTTACGTTAACTCAGGTTAGCAGAGAGCTACTGTCGTTCTCCGATCATAATCAACAACAAACCTCTCCAAAAGAGTGATGTCGAGTCTCTGTCAGTTTTCATTCATCAATCGTGTGTTAGCCAGTCGTAAAATTGCGGTATGAAAACACGTGACGTCAGGAATTAAAGCTACTCTTAAACATAAACTGAGCTGCTAGCTTTAAATTACTGTTGCTGATATAGCAGAGATAGAACTTAATTTAGTTCCTAAATAAAAAATTTCAGAGCTGAAGTTAACCATAATCATTACTGAACAATTCATAAACAATTGTCTTTAAAGTTATGTCTGTTCAACGTCCCACGCCCCATTTTAATGCCTGAGATCGTTTCATTTACTGTTATGTATGGAAAATAAAAACACTGCATTTTCACATTATAGAAGTTGACAACTCATCTTTTAAAGTTACAGATTATGTCTTTGCAATTAGGTATTTGTGACTTTTAATATTATTACATAAATTATGAGTACAAATGAACGATCATGGACATGCCCATACGTTATTAATTATTATCCGTTATCATTTTTTTTGGCAACACTTTGGTTTAGTTTTAGAAAGCAAATTCTTGGCATTTCTTTCTCATCACCCTTTACAGTGGAAGTATTTCTACTTTTGATTTACTTCTGTCAGCTTGAGCATTGTTGGACATTAACATTTTTGCTTAACTTTTGTTCCTTGTTAAATCAAGCATATTTGAAGACTTAAATCTGTATCCTCGTTTGAGAGCCTCTATTAATTTTGACCCATCATTGTATTTCATTTTTTAAACTACAAAGACAAAGCAAAATATCTCTATTTGTACTCGCCCTGATTGTATTTATTTTATTATTAGTAGGAGCAGCTCGCTGTATAACCTATATAAGTTCCACAGATAAATTATTTTATTATTATATTTGCATTTGCAAAGGAAACATGGAAAGCGTGCATCCATAAATTACTTGATTAATCTCAGATCCTACTCTATTGCTTACCAACAATTGTACAAGGCTTATCTAAAAATGTATTACATTCTTCTCTGTTCTCTTCATCTCCAGCTACTTATTATTGTATTCCTTGGAAAAGGTGCAGACATCCTTGTATAAACACCATTATCTGACCACCGTTGCTCCTGGAATGCATATTTGAGTCGGCCTTAAAGCCGTTAATCATTGGTGCTGGTTTATGTTTTATTGTATGTAATGCTCTGTGTGCTTGGCATTGCTTCACTTGTATTGAATTTAAAAACTAGCACACATCAGTCAGTTAATAATACTGTTGTTTAATTTCTTTGATTTTCAGAGGGTTGACTGTTTCAAGATGAAGAAAAAAGGTAGAAATCACCGGCCATCTGTGCTGAAGAGGGAGTCCTCTCCGATCAAGCCGTCACCAAACCGGGAAACACTGACTTATGCACAAGCTCAGCGGATTGTGGAGCTGGAGGTTGACGGCCGTGTACACCGGCTTAGTATCTATGACAAGCTTGATGTTATCACTGACGATGACCCCGCTGCTCAGGAAATCATTGAGTGTAACAGCAACAAGGAGAACAATGAGAAGCCCCAGCAGGTACTGGTGCGCTCTATGCGTCTCAAAAACAACCAGCAGAAGAAAATTGCAGCTCTCACAGCCTCCCACGGCACTAGTGGCACCCAGAGCAGTGTCAGCAGCCTGTTAGAGCCGAAGGTTAGAACTGTTGAATACAATCTGCCTGTTGTGCCAAAAAGGCAAGCGGCATATTACAAGTACACAGAGAGGACCGCTGAGGAGCTGGACGAGGAAGTGGAGTATGACATGGATGAGGAAGACTATGCCTGGCTGGAGCTCGTCAACGAGAAGAGGAAGAGTGAGGGGATCAGCCAGGTGTCACACAACCTCTTTGAGTTCCTGATGGACCGCTTTGAGAAGGAGTCCTTCTTGGTCACACAGGGTCAAAGTGATCTGCAGCCTCTGGTGGACGAGGATGCTGTTTGCTGCATCTGCATGGATGGAGATGGTGCAGACAGCAATGTTATTCTCTTCTGTGACTCCTGCAACATCGCTGTGCATCAGGAGTGCTATGGCGTGCCATACGTCCCAGAGGGTCAATGGCTGTGCCGCCACTGCCTGCAGTGTCCGTCACGGCCTGCAGAGTGTGTTTTCTGCCCCAACCAAGGTGGGGCTCTGAAGAAGACAGATGACGACCGCTGGGGCCATGTGGCATGTGCTCTGTGGGTCCCCGAGGTCGGCTTCTCAGACACGGTTTTCATCGAGCCCATCGACGGTGTCCGCAACATCCCACCTGCACGCTGGAAGCTAACCTGCTACCTGTGTAAGGAGAAGGGTGCAGGAGCATGCATCCAGTGTGACAAGATCAACTGTTACACTGCCTTCCATGTCAGCTGTGCCCAGAAGGCTGGCCTCTACATGAAAATGGAGCCTGTCAAAGAGGTGATGGCATCTGGTGCCACCACATTCTCTGTGAAAAAAACTGCTTATTGCTGCAGCCACACACCCGAAGGTTGCAACCGCCGCCCCCTCAACATCTATGAGAAGTTGCATCCAAAAAATGGAGCCTGTCACAAGAGGGCTGAAAAAAGGGGTAGTTCCCGTGCCAAAGGTTGGCACAAGAAAAAGAGTAAGAGGACGGAACCTGAACCACAACCACAACCCGAGTCCCCCACCAACACTGGTCCAAGTATTACCTCCTCAAGGTAGGAAGGCGAGCAACGTTCCAAAAATGCATGTATTTTGCAATCGATAAATATGTCGATTCTTTTTTCTATTAATGGATTAGTTATTTTTATCCATAAAATGTAAGAACATGTTTATCACTTTTCCCAAAACCTGGAAATGTGGATGTTCTCAAAGCTGTAATGATTTATTTATTTTGTAGAGCAAAAACTCCCTGAAACTATTCATGTTTAAGAGAGAAAAGTCAGACAATTTATTTTAATTATTTAAAAAACAAAAACAAAAAAAAACATGAAAAGTTATTAATTGATGATAAGAAATAGTTGACAATTACAATACAACAGTTAGTAGGTCAGCTGTCAGTTGCTCCCAACACAATATCAAGTTTGAGGTGCCAGATCATACCTTACATTAGAGTTATTCAACTTCAGAAGTGGATGGTCCAAAAGAAAAATACCTGGTGTTTTGTGGGTCAAATATATTGCTGCATGGAATAAAAATAGCCAAACATATACTGTATTTTTCACTTCTAGTCAGTCCACTTTACTAGTGGGACAGAGTTGGACATTCAAGAGAGGTGCAAAAGTTAAATCCCACACTAACAGAGAACAACATGAGGCGTATTGTTTTGTCAACAATGGGCAGTGGACATGTCCCCACTAATATATGGAGAAAGCCACTACTTTTAGATTATAGCCAGGACAGTGTGTGTGAATGCTGTCAGAGTAGAGCGGGCGGATTTTACTGGTATCAGTGAACGCATCACTGCGAGTCAAAAGGCAGATGACAGAGAGAGTGCAGGTGATGTGCTGTTCTGACACAGTGCACAGCTTTTAAGTTTTAGGGCCAAACCTGAAGCCAAACCTTGTCACCAAACCTATGCCTTTGCCTGTACGTTCGTCCTCCGCTCCTCCATGACCTCTGGAAAACTGGCAGAAAACAGAAAACGAGCCATGATTTGACCTGTGCCTCTTTAAGTTAATGCGCTCCTTTAGCACAGAAACGTGGTCATGAGTACACAAACACACAGTTTGGTGCGTGTACTAGCTGGTAATTTCTCCGGCTCTTCGCTCTAGAACTGACTATTTTCTAAGTCAACTTTGTGTCACTTTAGCTTTGGTGAATGACATTGCGATGCACTGACAGTTCAGGGAGTTGAGGCCATAGGAAAATTAAAAAGGGCAGTATCTGGCCCGCGAGCCGCTAGTTGAATAAGCCTGCCTTACATTCATTCTTCTTTTCTTGGTCCTTCTTAACAAAGTCCGTGAACCCTCTCTGTGGTTTTCCTCTTGCCCAGCCCTAACTTCAACATCCCATTAGAATCAATATTCCCCCTCTGCCTGTGACCAAACCATCTAAACCTTGACTCTCTTACTTTATTTTTAAGTGGTCATTTCTAATCCTGTCCATCCTGGTCACCCCCAACACATTTTTTTCCTCTCCTGCCTTTTAGACCATGCCACTGTCTCCAAGCCATACATCATAGCAAGTCTCACTACCATCTTGTTGGCCTTCCCATTCGCCTTTATTTCTCGTACTCCATCCTACCGATATACTGAATAAACGTTGCTATTCATAGCTACTATAAACTAAGGGATAGGTACTAATCGTACAGTACGATACAATTTTGAAATACAGTAGTATCATTAAGTGCCAACTTTAATGGTGCTGTTAGGGGTATTGGACACAATGAGATTGTTTACGATGGCTTTCTGCAGTTCCCAGTCCTGAGGAGAGATCTGTGTTTGTCTCCCTGTCTTTACAGGTGGCGGTACTAGCTGCCTGTCACACACACACACACACACACAAACACAGAGGCAGCAGAGTTTCACAAAGACACAGACCTACTTGCAACCGAGTGACAGTGAGGAAAGTTAAACATTCAAAAGTCAGGTTATGTTTCACCAGAACCGACACTGACCGTGGTTGGAAATCACAGGGGAGAAGCTGTTGGTTTACAAGCAGTTACTATGAACTAAGAAACGGGAGCATTCAGAGAGAGCTCAAGGATCACTTCCATAAGAGATATGAAAACATGCATTTTTCTCCTCCTGTATTTGCTGACTAACATCTTGTTTTATTTCCTGTGGTTCAGTTTCGACACTATATTGAACCAAGTGGCAGTTCAGAGGAAACGTCAGTTTGTTGAACGGTTACTGAGCTACTGGGTGTTGAAGAGACAGTCGAGGAACAATGTACCGCTGATCCGCCGGCTGCAGGCCAACATTCAGCTACCGAAAGTCAAGCAACCGGTCAGTGCTGTTAGACAATCGAGCATTACCTTCTATATAGTTCAACCTACTGAAATGAAATCTGTTTTTTTCCAGGACCGTATGGAAATGAACCAGCTGCTAAAGGAACAACTGAAAGAGTGGCACCGCCTCCGGCACGACCTGGAGCGAGCTCGTCTGCTGCTAGAGCTCATCAGGAAGAGAGAGAAGCTCAAGAGGGAAGAGGTAGAGTCAGCTCACCTGTAAATCAAATCTGTGGTGAATTTGTTAAGACTGTGTTGATGCCAACTGCCAACCAAACACAGTATATCTCAGTAAAAGTCCAAAACTTGACTCATTTCCACACAGTGTTGGAAAAGTTTCAGTGTTTCCTCCACCATTATATCATTGAAGGTTGTTAATTTTATTGAATGTTATTTTATATATCGTGCCAGATCACAACAGAAGTCATTTAATGTTACCTTTCCTATAGAACAGGCATATACCTTGTCCTTTTATTAAACAAACTAAATAGCCTCATGTTATTTGTCGTATGTACACAACGGCATGTCATTTCTGTCTCTACATGGACACGGGTTTACAATTCTCATCTGCCTTCTGTATTGCGTACGGCGGAGATTCGCCCTGATGTGCGCACACAGGTGAGCACACCCGTGCACACAGGTGAGCACACTCGTGCACTAGTGGATGGACAGCACAATTTGGAACGTGTCTTGTCAACCACCTGAAATGCAGAAAAAAATATCTGCTTTTTTAAACGCTCCCAGGATGTGAAGTTGGCAATGCTTGGGCCACCGGTCCAAGTACAGAAAAGAGCCCAAGTACCTTTCTCTTGTTCAACTTGCACACACAAACACAGTCTTAATGCTCATGCATAAAAATTATTGATATATACTGCGAAACATTGATCATTGAGGAAAAATACCATGGTATAAATATTTCACCCAGCACTAACTAACCAACTAACTATACATATATGTATGTACACATCCAAACACTGGGTTTGAATCATTATAATAGCTTAATCCTGTGACAATTGTCTGTTTCTGCAACAGATAAAGCTGCAACAGTCGGTGCTGGAGGTCCAGCTGACCCCCTTCAACATTCTGCTGAGAGCTGTGCTCAGCCAACTGCAGGAGAAGGACCAGTACAACATCTTTGCTCAGCCCGTCAGCATCAAAGAGGTTTGCAACCATTTTATCTCCTAAAACAACCTGACAATTGATTTATGTCCTCTTCAGACTTTTCGAGTTCCATATTTGGAGGGAGCTCCATCCATACGCATTACTCTACTGCATACATGCCTACTGATCATTGAAACTATAATTAGTGTCCATGTAAAGTTTTGTGATCAATCAATTTAATTAAGAATTAATAGTTTTAATTCAAACTTGTCTCAATAATTTCTTTTTATTTGTATAATTTGCATAATGTATTTTTTAAATAAGTGACGTAAGTACAATTCCTATAGCACTTTTCACATACTTCACAAGATACATATGCTTCACAAGATACATGAACAATAAAAATAATAAAAACATTATACAAATAAAATACAAACAACAAAAGCTGCAGTACATTTAAAGAAATACAGCAACATATTTAAATTTCAAGCGCCTGCCTCAACAGATGAGTTTTTAGTTGCTTTTTAAAACTGTCGGCAGAAGAAGCAGCTCTTAACTTAGATGGTAGAGAGTTCCACCATTTTGGGGCGACGGACTGGAACGCTCTGTCGCCTCTGGTTTTTAGTCTGCTCTGGGGAGTAACAGGCTTCCAGCCGATCGCAGTGACCTTGCAGGGTGGTAGTGAGAGCGGAGATCTTCTAAATATGGAGGGGCCTGACCGTTGATGGCTCTATGTGTCAGGATGAGGATTTTAATTTGGATCCTGAAATTAACAGGTAGCCAGTGCAAGGATGCTAATACAGGGTTTTACTGAGACAGGTGAAGAGGGAATCACAGTAATCAAGGCGTGAATGATCATCTCTAGTTCTGAGTGAGACACAATTGACCTGAGTTTTGGAATGTTTCTGGGGTGGAAAAAGCAGCAACAGGTTATTTTTTGTATGTGTTCATCAAATAGCAATGACTGATCAAATGTAACACCAAGATTTCTGCAGCCAGAAATTAGCAGAAAAGGTCCCTAAGAAGGGGTAAACGAGTTTAAAATCATCAAGTTTGGTGTGGAAGAAATCTGAGATTTAATTTTTAGGCCATACTGCCCTGCCCTACATGCCTTCTGTTCCATTCCCACACATACAGTATGCTCTACTTTCACTGCTAATGTTTGGCTGCGCTCACACTGACTTGACCTGACTGAATGATTTGTCACTTAGACCTAGGACTCCATGGAACCAAAATGTACAGTGTCTCTATTCAGACCAGATTCGTGAAGCATTCCAACCTTTTGTTTTCTTTTCTGTAGGTTCCGGACTACCTGGATCACATCAAAAATCCCATGGACTTTTCCACCATGAGAAAACGCATTGATACTCATTGCTATAGAAGCCTAGAGGAGTTTGAGGAGGACTTCAATCTCATCATCACCAACTGCATGAAATACAACGCCAAGGACACCTTCTTCTTCAAGGCAGCTCAGCGGATGCAGGATCATGGAGGAGTCATTCTCCGCAGGGCTCGCAGAGAGACTGAGCGGATCGGCTTTGATTTCCCCAGCTGCTTGCATCTACCTGAAGCCCCAAATCCAGAAACCCCACACCCCTTTTCCTGGGAGGATGGTAAGTTTAGACATGCAAAAATCAATAATGTGTCATTATGTGAATGTGTCACAAAGGGGCAAAAGTTTGACGTGGGCTAATCTTAAAATATGAAATCTTCATATGTGAAGTACAGTTTGACTATACTTTAACTTGACTTTTGCTTTGTTTTTCCAACATCGAATGGAGAGACTCAAAATATGTGTTTACTAGCTCTACCACTGTGTTCTTGAGATAACGTTGATAACAATCTCTCTCACTCTTGCAGTTGACCGCCTGCTAATCCCCACCTACCGTCAGCAAACCCCCCTGGAAGTTCAGCTAAAGGAACTGCTGGAGAAGCTGGACCTGAGCACTGCCATGAAACACAGTCCATCCCGCAGTAAGAGGCTCAAACTTCTCAAGAAGATCATCATGGAGGTACGTAGTGAGATGAGCCTTAAGAAGTCCCTTCCACCACCACCATTTGCTGCCCCAGAACTTGGACCCGCTCCCACCGAGACTGATGAGAAACCACTACCTGAACTTCCAGCAGAAACCTGTGTGCAACAGGAAGAGCAATCTTTATCTCCACCAATGTTAGAGCTGTTGACCTCACCATCACAGCTTGACACCTCACCCAGTGACTTGGAGCGGCCCCATTTACAGCTAGTGAAACCCAGCATAGACCAGACTCCCATGGAGTTTGACAGTAACATGTCTACCTCACCACACCCAGATATCCCCAATGGGCACCCCCCAGGCCCACCACTCCCTAATGGTGTCAGCAACACAAGAGCCCCTGATATCTGCAAAAGACGTACTGGTTTACTATTCCACAAGTCCAAGGGTGCCAGCTTGCAGAAAACATCCAAGGCCCAGGAGGCATCCTCTGTTCCACCTCCATCCTTGGGCGCTAAAACCTTCCTGTCTGTAGTGATACCTCGACTGGAGACACTCCTATTGCCGAAGAAAAGACGACGCAGCAGCAGTGCTGATGGAGAGGATGAAGACGAGGAGTCGCCAATTAAACGCCTCGGCACAGGTACCAATTCAGAACGTATTTCAAAATGCTATTTAAAAATTGCCCTGAGAAACATTAGGTAATATGTTGTAACTCTACTGTGACAAACTGCTGTTTTTTTATTCCTAAGGAATCGCAAATGGTTTTGTGGTCGAGGAGGAGGAAATCTCACCGTCTCCTCGCCTGGTGGAACCTCGCCGTCGATGTGCATCTGAATCGAGCATCTCCTCCAGTGGGAGTGTCTTCTGCAGCACAAGGTGAGTCCAGAAGGGGCACAATCGGAGACCTGTTTTTGACGGGTAATAATCAAATTTGATTTTATACATAAGTGGGCTTTGTATTGAAGTATATCTGTTATCTTCAGTAGTTAGCTGTGGGCGACTGGACTTTCTTGAGTTGAGTTGAATACGTTTCACCTCTCCTCCAAGAGGCTTCTTCAGTTCTGACTAACAAGTGGGAAGAAGCAGATATTTAACCTCAGAGGCTGATACCGGTCTAAAGAATTTTAAAGATCGTTCACCCCTCCCAGTTTTAGGTTGTTTGTTTTACCTGAGACAAGGTGTGAATGGGTCATTAGGGGGTCATCTGAGAGTAATGTCTGTTATTATGGAGCACTTTTGGGCATCCACCTGTAATTGCTTCCATTTTTGGCCCGCATTTTCTCTGCACCATCTTGTGTGTTTTTATGGATTTAAAACTTAACCACATGTTGCTCCTGATGGCTGTTCCGGCATCGTGTGAGCAACGCTGCACTCAGTGCCATGCTCTGCTCATGCCGCTTTAAAGCGGACCTAGACCGGAAGTTCCAATTGATGCTGTTTTTTGGTGTTTATCTGCGACATTACCTTGTTTACAAAGCCCTGAAGGTTGAAACAAACAGTTCAGCCACTGCTGAGAACGCTGTGTTTTATTGTAATCTCGGGCTCAGCGAGATCTCTGAAAAAAACCCTTCTACTCACGTAACCAGCATTTCTCCTGAACAGCGGATCCTCCTGGTCCGGGTACATCCGGCTGCGTACATTGTACCGCAGAAGAAGAATAACGTCCGTTGTGGAGGTGTTTCACGAGCGACAGTGTCTTCTGACTCTGGGTCTGACTCCGGGTCAAAGTCATAAAAGGGACTGCGGTGGGGAGTCGTGACGAAACTATTTTTAAACATTGTTAAAACAATGTTTTGATAATGAGTAGCTATGCATCCACCGTTCCAGAGTATTGTATTTTTTACAATGCAATATTGCCTTTTGCTAGTCTGATTAGTTTTGTAGTTTTATAGTTTTAATGCTCTGCATGTGCGTTACACGTTCTTTAAAGAGTCTCTAACCTTTCTCATGTCTCCATCAGCACCATCATTGTATCTAAAGGCAGTAAAGGGCGGCAGGTGGCGACTCGACGGAGCACTGTGGATGACAAAAGCAATCTGATGGCCTGTGTGGATAATGGGGAGTTCACCAAAGCTGCTAAGATCTCTCCAGGTGAGCAGAGAAGTGTGTGCTCAGTCAGCAATACATGTCATGTGATGAATGTGCATGAAACAACATTGTGGTGTTCTTATTGTGCAGTTCTTAATTCCATTGGCTAAAGATATTTACTTACCCCAGGAAGTAGTCTCTACTTGGGGTAGGACTTCACATCAATTATTTTAAGTGAAATTTACATTTACAGCATTCCGTAATTTACAGCATGCTTCTAACAATGTCTAACAGTGTCTACAGATAGAATGGTGCAAATACATGTACGGCTAATGTTGGTGTGGAAGCACACTGAGGGGGAGGTGACAGTAATCGGATAGCAATCGGATCTTGATGTGGAGACTGGAGATGCTAATATCAGGTGTAAATTCATGTGGTGAACCACTATCTAGTCACAGAAATCACATTCTAATGTCAGGTGTAGAGGGGGATATAGAGTATAACTTACTGGATCTTTGAGGTTATTTTATGTTAGTCAACATGGAAGTGTTAAATGCACAGGAAAACTGTGATGGACAAGGGGAACGTTTTTATCTTCAGGTCCTTGGAATTATAGGCTTATTACAGTCTATTGTCCAGCAAATGTCCATATTTTGTGATTGGGTCTTGAATCTGTAGTTACTCCACCATTCCATGTGATTACACTTGAGAACGCAACAATACGATGTGAAAACAATTAGTGATGTAACAGAATTTTTTCTCAGAAGCAGTTTATTTAAGGACCCATTATTACATAATTGAATGTACTGTATTTACTTTAACTATTTCACTGAATCAAGGCAGAGTCCAGCAGTGGGCACGGGTTCACACAGCACTCGCTTGTATACCAGTGTTTGTCTTGGAATTTTACAGTAGCACTGCTGATCCATGATACCATGTCCATGAGGGTGCAACGCTGACTAAACCCATGGCCATGCCAGTCTAAACTTTTTAAAATTAAATGGCCTTAGAAATCCAGTGTTTTATTGGCTCCATTCTGTATACGTATTATCCATGAATGTCCAACTTGCTGTTATCTTAAATCGTGCGAATACTACCAACCAGTTCAATAGGCTCATCTGACAAGATCAGTCAAATTTAACTATCAAGATGTAATTTTGTTTTCTATATAGCACCAGATCACAACAGAAGCAATATAATGTTACCTTTCCTATAGAACTCTATACCTTGTCCTTTTAATAAACAAACCAAATGGCCTTATGCAGTGATGTTGCTAGGTTTTCAATGTAATGTGGTCTTTTATGGCACATTTGCACTAGTAGTCCTGGCTCACACACATACACACACACACAGTGACTAGTGTCTTGTAAAGCAGTTGTTTTCAGTGTCAGTTAATTAAAAATATTTGCTCAGTACTTACTGGAGCACAGACTCCGTCTGACACAGTCTCTGGACTGTAATACAGTGGCAGGGTTTGTGATGCCGGTCGTGGACAAGACACTGTTAAATATTGACATTTTAGACATTTCCCTGGTAGTTGTTGGAGATTAACCATCGTTTTTAGGATTGTTAACTAGTTTTAACTGATCTACAGTTCGGCACTATTCGACTTGATCCTTGTGTAGGACGTCTCTCCCTGTGACGGCACTCTGGCCAATCAGTAGCCAGCAGTCCGGGCGACGTCACACATAGTACCTACTCGGCGTGCTTGGAAATTTGCCAGAGCACCAGTACCAGGTACTTTGATAGTGGAAATGTAACTTATCCGTGCCGAGGTGAGCCAAGCCGGTGGAAATGCACCATTAGATGAGTCCCAGTGACATTCAGTGATTACCAAAAAAATAAGTCATTTTCAACAAAGTGCAGCGTTTAACTGGTATTTGATCTTATATGGTTATATAAGTGTAGACAATGCATCTGAAAGAAATAAACAGAATTTCAAATCTGAAAGCTTTTAATATTTGCAAAATAAAATATGCAAACATAGAACATTATACAGTATAAGGTAAATGGTACCTAAATAAATACATTCAAATAAAAATAAATAACAAAAATAGCTAATTAAATACATTCAGAGTAGAACATTGTAACTGAAATAGCACAAAAATAAATAAGATAAACCATATGTTGTGCATTCTGAGCAAAATAGCCTATGATGCATTTAAGCCCAATTTATACTCCTGCGTAAAGTGCTCTGCGTAGGTTACGCAGAGTCCTGTGCGTCGACGGAGAGCCTGTCGGGGAGCCTCTGCGTCGTCTCCGACTGCAAGTGTCCGTCACTCTGTCAAGGGACAACGGAGACGGCAAGAGCTGCGATTGGTCCTCAGGACAGGCCGAGCGAAGCTGCTCTTTGCCGGCTCACAGTGCGCACCGAGCGTCCACAGACGCGGGGCTGCTCCCCGCAGACAACGTCGCTGCCAAACTATAAATATGTCATATCTTAACACACACAGCACATGTTTAGACCCTAAATGGCCAATTTCTCACCTCAAATTATCTTATAACTGCGTTCCGTGACAAGTGAGAAACGGCCACTGTTTCAACAACAACAGTCTTTCTCTCTCTTTCTCTCTCGGACGCCATTGCTCACTGTAGCCAGAAGCACAACAACCTTGTGCAGCGACCCCTACTGATCGGGAGGGAAATTGCAGTGCGTAGCCGTCACCACGACGCAGAAGTATGAAGGCTCGAGGGGTCTCCGTGGTGACGCAGTCGGATAACGCATTATGCAGTTGAAGAAGTATAATGTGGCATTAAGAGTTCAATAATCAGAATCAGAAAGCAGTTATTTAAGGATATTGAGTAATTAAAGTTTTTCATGCTCAACTTTTGTGAAACTCGCTGATTTTCAGGAAGTTGCTTTCTGAGACCCGTGTATAAAACGGCATCACATCAATCAGTTTCCCAATGGAGGCAGCAGTTTCACTGTGGCGTAGCACAGCACAGAGGCTCCCGCATAATGATCAAGATTTCCAAATGGATATTTGCATGTATTGGAAAGTTTATATGTGTTGTTATGATGTCGGCTCTGTTGCAATGGGGCAGTGCAATTACTTTATGTGCACTGTAGCGGAGACTGGGAAGGGGGACAAGGAATGTTACAGTGCGCAACGACGGTGAGGTAAATGCATATTTTCTGAATTATTTGTCAGAGATGCCGGACGCAGGGCTAACAATATGACTGCTTATGTTATTTATCTTATTTACACGAAATGTCAGGTCGTTTCTGTCTCTACATGGTCGCGCAATTCTCATCTGCTCTCTATATCGATCATAGCAGTTCCACCACTGAGCGTACACACGCACGCACAGCAGATAGACTGTCAGTGTGATTGTGCAACAGTGGCTGTTGGGGTATGATGTTTCCTTTCACTCACATATGACTGAGAGGAAGAGCGAGAAGCAATTGTTGCTATGCTAAGTGTTAGGCTAGGATAACCACTCTATGTGAATATACACTGCCTGGCCCCCTAAAAAAAGGGTCACACTCTTTGCGTGATTACACAAGCTTTGACTACAGCACTCATTCCCTGTGGCATTGTTTCAATGAGCTTCTTCAATGTCACAGGATTTATTTATTTTTTATTATAAGTGTATTGCATTAATCTTGTATTCATGATCGGAGTGTGGGACCACTGCGAAAGCCTTCTCCAGCACATCCCAAAGATTCTCAATCGGGTTAAGGTCTGGACATATGGTGAAAATCATGTCTCATGATCCCTGAACCTCTCTTTCACAATTTTAGCCACATGAATCCTGGCATTGTCATCTTGGAATAAGCCCGTGCCATCAGGGAAGAAAAAAAATCCATTGATGGAAGTTGAGTGTGTTTGCTTGTATTGTGCGAGAGGGAGCAGCACATTTGAGTGCGTGTCTGTTTATGTAACTACATACATTTATGGTAGTTTCAGACATTTCTTCTGATAATCTTTGAGGGACGTTTGTGTACCGTACAGTCCCTTTTCAAGACATAACATTCATGCCAATGAAAAAAACACACAGGCATGCTGGGTACTTTCAGAGATCGTGCTTTGTGCAGATGGACAGATGTTGAATAGTCAGAATTGGAGTATAAATGGGCCAGTAACCCAGTGAAGTTTTCTTGTTTTTGTTTTCTCCATGCAAACTGTGTAATATTCCATGGAGGATGAAGCCTTCAGTCTATTCTCATGCATCGTCCGATGTCTTGTTGAGACAAACAGCCATGAACTGAACAGGATATAAAGATATCCCCTAAAAGGCTGTCTCCATGTGGACGGAACGCCGCTCAGGCAAACAAAAATTCTGTGTATTCACCTATCACCGCTTTCATGTGGACAACCCCTTAATCATTGATTTAGTTATTTGGCATTTTTTCCGCCGGACATTTTGGCCTTTGACAATTTTTTTGCTCTCCAGATTCACGTGACAACGCCCAAAGGCCGGATAACATGCTAACATAACATACCCTGCAGCATATACCAGCTAACGCACATAACTTAGAATGTAAAAACACCCCTGACTCTGTATACTTTTGAAAACTCCTGGGCTGGTTTAATCTGGATGGACAGAAACTAAGAGAAGTAGACCCAGTTCAGGCATGTCAATATTAGGGTTGGGACTTTTTTGTCTACAAAACGATCGACAATCAACAAGTGCGCACCTCTGCAAAAAAACCACCATAACACCTAAAGTTCAAGACCAACGAGGTTAAAGAAGCTGTGCATCAAAAGGTGAGCCTGCTATCCAGCTCCCTGCAGTCTCAGATGATGGTGTGCGTGGAGGAGAGAGCCCGGCCACGGCAAGACACAACAATCGCTACAAAAATGAAACCGGCATCTCCCCAGTCAAGATCCTGCACTCTGGACACCTAACGGGCGCAGGTTCAAAAACCTGAGCCGTCTGGCGACACACCCGTGCCAGTGGAGAGAGCACCCCACTTTTTTTTTTATTGCTGCTTTGATGGACAATAATGGACATTACAGCCATGTTGTTGAGCCTAAAATCAAGTAGTACAGTAATATACTAATATTTTCCACCCCTACATTGCTGCTGTTGCTGCTTCTGTGAAAAAAAACGACAAACATTCGACACGTGTACCTCGTCAATCGACTTTCAAAATGTTGTGTAATTCTCATCCCTAGTCAACATGGACGCAAGTTCCTTGTCATGCTGGACACAGTTGGCTTTGAGTTTTCAAATGAAAACAGTAGCATGTGATTCCTGTGTCTATGGCTGGTTGTGGAGACTGGTTGTGCTCTGTGTCTGTTGCAGTGACTCCTTCATAACTTGCTTTTATTGTTCCTGTAGAGGTGTGGAAACCCACTGCTGCTTCTCCATTTGTTCTGGAGCCTCTTAAACTAGTTTGGGCTAAATGTAGTGGATATCCCTCCTATCCTGCCCTGGTGAGTGAGTGTTAGACCAC
>NC_139809.1:17793715-17896215 GCF_963457635.1 Microchirus variegatus
TTTTATCAATATCTCAAGCCCAGACATATATTACTATTTAGGTAGAATGAAAATGACCGTCTCCAGCTAGCATCATCATCTCCTCCTCCCCACTCTCTCAGACAGTAAAGTGCTGAGGCTGTATGCAGGGTTTCTTTCTCCTCCTCACTGCTGAGGTCACTACTGATGACCTGCTTTATCTCCCACATCACAGATGACTCACTATGTCCTGTGGAAGTTGAGCCTATAGTAGAGCTTTTGGATATTGTGGGGCTACTCAATTCTAACATGAAAATAGTGACATCTTTGTGCAGTTGTAGGGCCTAATGCTGCGTTCCAGAGCCCATCCAAACAAATGGGATGTGGGACATATCCTACCTTAATTTTAATAGCTCCTACTTCAAAGCGTTCCAGCAATTGAAGTTGAATGTTAGAAAACATGGACGATCGCAGCGCTTTAGACTTATGTTTGAAGAGGCATTTTGACTGTCAGCAATTCAGTTTCTACTTGCATACACAAGCGAACCGTATATGTAAAAACGTTACATATCGATATCTAACGTCATGAGCATACTTTTACCGTAGCCCTACATATCTTCATGCCGATAGATAGCAACGACAACATAATTCCACGCCATAACATGAAAAACAAGTTGCGATAAAATTGCTGTGTCTAAAACAAGTCTACACGCAGAAAGTTTATAGCCTATTCGTGTAACTCCATGGGCGCCGCCATTATTCTCAGACGTAATTTTGGTGAAGTCGGGGTAGGTCGATCAGCCCCGACTTCGCGAGTAGGAGTTCCCACTTCCACAGGTATTCCAGTGCACTTTTTCTAGTTGTAGGTAGGATAAGTCCCACGTCCAACTGGTTTGGCTGGGCTCTGGAACGCAGCATTAGACAGATCTTCGGCTTTTGAGACATCCGTTTGTCCGTCTGTCTGTCTCTGGGTGACACACAGCCTCTTTCTCGATGGAAAAAAAAGTGATCACAGCAGTTTGTTAGAAAGACAAAACAGATTTAGTGTGGAGTGAGGGTCACCAGCTGTGTCCTGTGACTTCTGTCACCCACTGACCACTGTTGTCTCTCCCCTCAGGCAATGGCTTCCTAGATCCAAGATGGCTCCTTTCGGGATCAGCCAGACACTTGACCGGATGAAGCTGACGGAGGCTCGCTCCCCCCACACCCAAAAAGCTGTGCAGTTCGCCTTTAACAAAGCCATGAACCACCTGAACTGCATCAGCAGTGAGCTGGAGCCAAGCACCACTCGTACCACCACAGACTGAACCCTTCAACCCCAAAAAAGGAAAAAAAAAATAAACACAGCCACTGCGTAAATGCTGTGTTTCTGGGTCATACGCAACACCTGCACAAATATACGCACAAACAATACACTTGACATGTTGAGTAGATAGATTTGAACACCTCCCTGCACATCTGTCCCCCCCTGTCTGAAATACTGTAGCTTATGGCGGCTAACTAGTTTTTAAAAGAGCTATGCAATGGATACGACTCGGTTAGCGGGTGCAACATCACTCTAGCTGTGAGGACAGAAAATTCCCAGGTGTCCACCTGATGAATGTGTGGGAGTTTGAACTCCTTATTAATGTGCTGCAAGACTGCTGCAACAATCTCACTGCCATCAACCTGTGTGTGTGTGTGTTGACTTGGATTTATATCTTTGTAAGGTCCAAAAACATTTACAACCTATCTTAGTGGGGACATTTTGACCCTGTGAGGCGTTTTGACCCTGTGATGACATTTTGACCCTGTGGGGACACTTTGACCCTGTGGGGACACTTTGACCTTGTGGGAACATTTTGACCTTGTGAGGACACTTTGACCCTGTGAGGACATTTTGACCTTGTGATGACATTTTGACCCTGTGGGGACATTTTGACCTTGTGAGGACACTTTGACCCTGTGAGGACATTTTGTCTGGCCCCCGCTACTTTAAAGGGCTTTTTCGGGGGCAAAGGCCTGGTTTTAGGGTAAGGGTTAAGGTTAGGGTCAGGGGCTAGGGGGAGAATTCTGTCAATTACGTGTCCTCACTGAGATATAAAAACAAGCCTGTGTGTGTGTGTGTGAAAGCAGCAACTCCTGTAAATATCCTCTACAACGTCTGACACTAATTTATTTACTCCCTCAGTTCCGGTACATTGTCTTCACATGTTGTTCTTCACACGTTGTCTTCACATACTGTGTGTTCTGCACAGTATCTGTTGTGTGATCTTAACGTGTGTTCTTCACATGTTGTGCGTTCTTCACATGTCTGATTTTCATGTGTGTTCTTCACATGTTGTGTGTTCTTCAAGTGTTGGTCACATGTTGTGTGTTTCAGCTGGTGCTATCTCAACAGAGAAAAAAAACAATCATTCATACTGTATTAAAATATTTTATTTTACTTTTGTAACTTATTGGATTGTCAAGCTTCTCTCTCTCCTGTCATTGGCATTACTTTTTTTTTTTTACTTGTGTGTTTTAATTGGACATTTTGTTCATAATTCTTTGTTTTGTACATATTTAATATAAAAAGTTATATGGAAGAGCTCACAGTTAAAATTGCCTGAAGTGCATCGTTCAACCAAAAACCAGTTTCCCACTAACATGTTTTTTTAATCCACTTTCAGGTTTTCAGGCTTTTAGTTTGTGTGCTGTGATCGAGTCACATGATCATCTTTTCCATCTGCAGTGATCTACAGTCAGCGTATGTGCCTGTACTAATTTATTGTAAAGCAGTAAATGTATAATGCATTACTTTATAGAGTATTGTATTAAAATACTATGGGCACACTAAGAGCCACATGTGGAGGCCCCTGCTCTTCCACTGCTGTGTGTGTGTGTGTGTGTGTGTGTGTGTGTGAGTGTTTTATTTTAGGATTAATAGCATTAAATCTGACTGGTGAGGTGATAGTGTTTGCTGTTTTATTTTGGCGGTGCAGTGGCAGGAAGACTTTTGCATTGTGGATGTTTGGTGTAAATAGATTTGGTACTTTAGCTGATTCTCTGGGATAAACCACAGTTACAGCCAATGGGAGTGGAAACCAGCCAAGAGCAGGCTGGTGGGATTTTATACTAAAATACTGAAATTAAAATACATTATTGAATCACTGACTGCAAGTGTCCTCATTATTTAACCCACCTCTTCACTGTATTTATACAATTGTATTTACTCACAAAAAATGCTCGCTAAACGTGCCTTTGACGCCACCTACTGTTTCACGCCCTGCATCACTTGATGTACAGTCAGGGCTGTATATGATGACATTGACAGGCTTTTCAGCCTGAAGTCTGGAGTATTGGTATTGGGTTTTTTTTTAATTTCCAGGGGGCGCTCCCCTAGGGTGTCCTTCAAGCTCGAAACGCCACTGACACCGAGACAGTAGCCGAAGATGGAGACAGGTGAGAGATTGTTGGGCAGAACCATCGATAAAACTAAAGTGACCTGTGACACAGTTTATAGATAAGGAATAATGGAAGTTGTGATCCTGACCCTCGAGCTGAGGAATTCCTCAACATCACCAACAGTGACCAACTGTTGGTTTTCTCTCTCTCAAACATTTAAAGGTGCCATATGTAAGAATGTGGCCAAAAAGAGTTACTACATTCAAATTCAAAATACAGAGGTCTCTAAGGTTTCGTTTTCTGACGTAACTGGCAACCCGTGGTTGCTCGGCAGCTGAGACTCTACTGACAGCAATGATTGGTAGACGGCAGTAGGTGGCGCCACATGCCAGAACATGATTTCAAAACATAAACATGATTTGCAGTCTGCAAAATATTTTTTTTAATGCAAATATTTTGTCTGTACTGTTGTTGTTGAGTTCAGTTTGTTATATGAACATTATTCCTGAGTCTCTGTGACATATTAGGAGGATTTTATGGCCAGTTGCTTTAGATTTATTACATAATGCACCTTTAATCGCGATGAATCTAGATTAATGAAATTGAAAATGTGAGATTAATTTGTTATTTTCTTCTATCTATTGACATCCCTACGTTTTCAAACCAGTATAAAAATGACTGAAAAAACGGCGAACTCTCTCGTCCCACTGGAGACAGACGGGAGTGGGGCGGGGGCGGGGCCGAGGCGGCGCGGTGGCGCGGCGGCGCGGCCACTTGTTACTTCCGTGTTCCGAAGCATAGTCGGTGTTGCTAACGAGCGTAGCCAGCGTTAAATGTCGGAGGAAAACATATAATTGCCCTTTCATCGTGAGCTACGAGCCCGACGGACAGATGTCTGACAGCGGGGAAGACAAGGCAGAGGGACAGGAGACAGAGGGACAGGAGACAGCGGGAGAGCAGGAGCTCCAGGGCGCTGTGGGAGGACAAGGTATGTGAACTAACACACACACACACACCGAGCGAGCGACCTGCTTACTTCCGCCCCGTGGTAAAGGCGACTAGAATGGATTTATTCTGCTTTAATATTATTATGGTCTATGAATGTGAGTCTACGTGTCCATTCATTCCTACGACCACCGTCCAAACACCGGAGCTACAGCGACAGTTCGCCTAACAAACTCTGCTGGAAGAAGAAAGTTCCCTGTGTCCTGTGTGAGAGACTGCTGTGGGCTTACTGAGCCCATCAGAGGCGATTCTAGAGTCTGTAGGGGCCCTAAGCAATATTTCCCAGGGGGCTCTTCCAACAATTATGTTATAAATAATCTGACACCAACGAAAAATGTATGAGTTCAATTTCTTTTCTCTCGAAATGAATGAAATAACATGAAAAACCTTGTAATTAAAAAGTATGTGAACATATAAATGTAAAGAACAATAAAATACTGTAAATAGCTTTTAAAAAAACTATATAAACTTAGTAAAAAAAAAAAATTACACTGTAAAGAACCCACATTATAAAACAAAATAAATATATAGAACAATAACATACTGTAAATAACTGAAAAAAAACATGTATAAACTGAGTAAAAAATATATGCATTACACTGTAAATAATCCTCTTAATTTTCCAACTTGCAGAATGATAACTTCACACAGGTTAAAGTGAGGTGGGGCCCCTTTAGGGAGGTTTCCTACTGAAATGTCATTGCAAATCGCCCATTGTTTTTTAAGGGGGACAGGGAGGCGGCTGCTCACTGCACATTTCAGTAAAAACAGCCCTCAGGCTCCGAGTGTCGGGGGGCCCCCTATCAGCTCGGGGCCCCAAGCAGTTGCCTACTTTGCCTGTTCACAAGCTGCGCCTCTGGAGCCCATATGTGTCGCTGTGACACAGCTCACAGTGGATTAAAGTGCTTAAGTGCAGGTGGAAATGATCAAATGAAAGATTCACTGACTGTCACACAGTGAATGAACTCAACACTGCTTTATTCTTAATGTTATCGTGAACGCAAGTTTTTCAATATGGTTGCTGCCTATTGTGTTTTGGTGATTTTATCCATCAAAGGTCAATATCTTCATACTCTGATTAACAGTAAGACACTGAAGAGCTGTGTGGAGGAACAATCCTCCCCTTAATCCCCTCAAAAAGACTTGGAAAAGGACATCTCTCCATATTAAAACGTTAAACTTCATGCTTTAAACTAATACAGGGTAACATTTTTACCTGAACAATTATTGTATGTGTATGTAGTACTGTGGGTTAACCCTAATCCATGTGATGAATGATCATTTCTATTTTGGCAGTGTCTTCAGCCTCTGATCCAGGACAGACCACTAGGTACGCCAAACAAAATGTAAACAAGGAAAACGCCTTGGCAGAGCCAACGATACCAAAGCAATGATGCAGTCTGTTCATGCACGAGACAAAACAAGAGTGAACTGTGTGAAGGTTTTCAGTAGATGACGACGTGAGCTTCAAGTTTTTCTTCTTCCGTCTGGATTAGTAAATACATGGATGGTCATTTAGCGGCGTTACATCTGAGCTGATCATCAGAATTCTGCCTGGTTGATTCGGCACTTTGGTTTATACTATATATACTGTAATAGTATTACATTGCACACATTGAAGTAAAAACTTATATTTCTATCCAAGATACCAAAGTTACTTCAACAAGAGATCTGATAGTTATTGTGCCAATACCAGGTGGGAGAAGTGGGTCCATTTATGTCTCAGTCTGCTTTAGTGTTGGATTAGGGCTTGGTCAATCTTGCTCGTTGTCGAGTGACATTTCATTTCGACGATAACTTTATTGATAATGATAATGATAATGATAAGACTGATTATTTCTGTGATACGATACAACTGATTCTCTTACCGGGACAAAATAAGAAAGACAAAATGTGGCAAAGTGTCGGTGAAGAAGTTGGAGCCATGTATTGTGTGTGTGCATGGTCGTTATTAGACGTTAAGGAGAAGAGGAGTTGTGTTTGGCCCTGTTGCATATCCTGTCATAACAACGTTAGGGGCAGACCTCTTGAATTCGTGTTGCTTGTTGTGGCACGAGTGAATGCACAACATGATTAGATAGCATTAGATGTTTTCCCAGCATGTTTCCTACGCAGCATGGAAAAGTATTGAAAGTATGGAATTTAATTTGAGTAATTTCCAGGTCTGGATAAGTATGGAAAACGGGAAAAGAGTATGGAAAAATGTTTGTGTTGTTTCCAGACCATTATCTCACTTTCTAAAATTAAATATATTAATATATACAAATCAAAACACGTTACTAACACAACATAGCCTACCTGTAGATGATATGAAACTAATCAAGCTGCTGTAGAATGGTGTCAAGTTATCATGGTTGCTGTTCGCCATATGACTGATTCTCATTTATTTATTATTTTTCATACATGTCCATATAGAAAGTCAGTACAGAGTAGGCTGCCTAATAAATATCGTCTTATAGACCTCGTCTCACAAACCTCGTCTCACAGAACTTGTCTTATAGACCTCGTTTCATAGACCTTGTTTCATAGACCTCGTCTCATAGACCTCGTCTCATAGACCTTGTCTTATAGACCGCCCTTTTACCTTTTCCTTCCATCACACATCATTTCATTTTTCTCTCTTTTAGAAATAAATAAATACACATAGTATGAAGAGAGTTCCTGAAATATTAATGTGATTATATGTGTATATATATATGGCTATCATATGATATAAGAACAGTATATCGTATTAAAGAACATTTCCATATCACCCAGCTCTACGTCAGGTAAACAAGTTCTGTGTTTGTTTTTTTTATTCCATTTGAAAGTTTGGTTTTTCAGTTATTCAACACCTTATATCTTTTCATTCTAACTTTCTTTTCCTCCCTAACATGCAGCACTTTGATAATTTATTATTATTATAATTATTATTATTATATTTTCATTATTATTATTATTATTATGCAGTCACTGGTTAATCGTTTTTGTTTCAGATGTCATTGACGATCCAATCCTTGAGCAGGGAGCAGTGGTTCTTAGAGGGTAAGTCCTTTTATGTCAGAATCAGTTTACTATTCAAATCATCAATATATTCATTCTTTATAATATACATTTCAGTTAATATATGTATGTGGCTATAGTATCAATACCACATGTGGCCCCCCAATCGATTACATGCGGCCCCCCACTTAATATTATGTTATAATGAAAACGTGGCCCACAACCTCACTGTCTTTTAAACACAGTGTGTACCTTAGACACAGCTGCCACCGAGGTGATAGACTATAATATATTATATGTTTGCTAGTAATGTTATTTATAACAGTAATAATAAGACATTTGGTCATAATTATCCCATTATTAAATGTATCATATACAACATTCAATTACATACATAAATATACTTGTTGGGGCCCGACCCACGAATGGCAGTGGCCGAAATGGCTCTGGTACAAATTTTACCGTCCTGCCGTCTTTTATAAAACATTCTAATTTTCTCTATAATAGGCTATGTATAACTTTAAAAACATTTGAATAACAGACATTATTCTCAAGGGAAAACAAGGTGACTTCTGCTGCTAATAACTTACTTTTATATAACTTCTATGTAATTGTCTATCAAACGTTTCTTTGACGTTGTCGCTTTACTGTTGACAACTATATCACATCATATACTGTGTGAGCAGAAATACATTTTTTGTCTTTCTCGGTCAAGAATGCACTTCCTTCAAATATTCTTTCTACTACACAGATGAGCCAGTTTTAATAAACCTTCTCCTTGACTGGGTTATTTGAGTCAGTGTATTTTGTAGTAATGCAGCTGCGCCACAAGGTGGTGATGGCTACATTTGCAGTACCTGTAGTTACACAATGTGAGTGCTCCCATGTATTGCACAGCACCACTGGCAAGACAGTGGGAACTTAATTTCAGATTTAAATAATAGTTTTACTTTCATTCAGGAGAGACTTTGAAAATTAAAGTGCTAAAGATTTCCTCAACAGTGAGGGAGGTTGCTGGTGGTTGGCAGAAAGATTACTTCAGCACAACAGACTCACACCACTGTCACACCACAATGTACATTTCAATATTGATTAGTTTACACAAGTTTTATTAGTAAATGGTTTGTATTTATATAGCGCCTCCAGCTCTGGGTTTGGCTGCTTCAGGGCCCAACCCTCTACTGAGGGTATGCACTTCGGGAGTCAGGGGTGCAATTCTGAATGCCAGGGCGCCATCTACTCGGATTCAGTGTGAAAACATGTGGAAGCTGTTCTCTGACTGGTGCAGGGATAAGGCAGTAGACCCAGTGTGTTGCTCTGTGGCGACTGTTCTTGAGTTTCTGCAGTCTCTGCTGGATGGTGGTTGCTCTCATTCCACTTTGAGAGTCTATGCGGCTGCTATTTCTTCCTGAAAATGAAATGGTCGATGGTGCCACAGAGTGGTGCCCCTCTTCCTCAGGGGTGAGTGAGGTGGGTGTTGGATTCTTTGTGACCTTGTTGGTATGAGTCATCCAGTGCTTTACGCACCGCCTCTGACGGTCAGTAAAGATGAAATAGAACAAAATATACGATGTAACTACGGTTCTATGAATCCTGGATGACCGCCAGAGCGTCCCGTCACTCAGAATCCTTGTGTTTTCGCAAGAAGATTCAGGGAACAGATCCTCTAACGACCCCGGTGTCACATGGGGGGGTCATAGGTGACTATGTTGGTATTAGGTACTCGAAATGCGCATGCGTGAGATGGAGATATCCAGGATTCATAGAACCGTAGTTACATTCGTAACTTTCATGCTACAACATATGACTCTACAGCTATGAGTCATACACTCCATAAATCTGGACTTTATGGAAGAGTGGCAAGAAGAAAGCCACTAAAATGAAAGCCGTAAGAATTCCCATCTGCAGTTTGCCACAAACCATGTGGAAAAAGGTGCTCTGGTGTCAGCTGACACCAACATTTAACTTTGTGCTCTTAATGCTATGTATGGAGAAATGTGTTAGGTTGGTCAATTTTATTGAGAAGGGTTCAGTGTTATGTAAGGTTGGAAATTACATATGTTGTTGGAAAAATGGATCCAGACAAAGTCAGATGATAATTTCATAGCTTTGTCAATGGTTCAAACTGGGAACCTGGAGATTAAGCGTATGTTCCATTTAACAACCTTAACAGCTCTCTGTACACTGAGGCAATCATGTAGAATTTGATGAGAGATATGGAGCTTTCTTTTTGTTGACATGCACATGGGAGAGCACAGATGGAGTCATTTATTCATAAATATTATGATATTATCTTCCTATGAATTGTCCTTCTCTCCGAGTGAATATGTGTTCTGTACAAGAGACGTCTCTATTCTTGTCTTCGTGTGTCATAGGTATGTGATTGAGCGAATCGCCGCAGAGGACCCTGGCCGGGAGGTCCACTCTGAGGATTTGGGAGGTCAACCCAACGAACTACAGGATCCACACATCAAGGAAGTGGTTCTACAGCTGCTCAAGATTGCAGAAGAAATGAATAGGAACGCTGAGTTGCAACAGTAAGCTTTACTCAATGTTTTCATTGGTTAATCCAGCAGCATAACATAAATCAGTGATTTTTTTTTTCTTTTTTATAGTAATAATTAAAAAGCTACAGTCCATAAATGTTGAGACAATTCTCTTCTTTTTGGCTCTACAGTATACACCATTACAATGGATTTGAAATGAAACAAACAAGATGTGCTTTAACTGCACACTTTCTGCTTTAATTTGAGGGTTTTTACATCCAAATCAGGTGAACGGTCAAATGGTCGGAATTACAACACTTTCTATATGTGCATCCCACTTTTAAGGGGACCAAAAGTAATTGGACAATTGACTGAAAAGCCATTTCATGAACAGGTGTGGGCTATTCCTGTGTTATGTCATTTTCAGTTAAGCAGGTAAAAGTTCTGGAGTTGATCCCAGGAGTGACATTTGCATTTTGAATCTGTTGCTGTTAACTCTCAATATGAAATCCAAGGAGCTGTCATTCAAAAGCTCCTTGCAAAACAATCCCATCAGAGAAATAGCAAAAACATTAGATTTGGCCAAATCAACTGTTTGGAACATTCTTAAAAAGAGAGAATGCACCGGTGAGCTCAGCAACACCAAAGGACCTGGAAGACCACAGAAAACCACTGTGGTGGACGACAGAAGAAAAAAAACCCTCTCCAGGAGGAAGGTGTATGTGTTTCAACGTCAACAATTAAAAGAAGACTTCACCAGATTGAATACAGAGGGATGAAACCCAGAGTCTGGTGATGTCTATGCCATCCAGACTTCAGGCTGTAATTGACTGCAAAGGATTCGCAACCAAGCATTAAACAATGAAAGTTTGATTTATGATTGTTTAGTTTGTCCCATTAGTTCTGGTCCTCTAAAAAGTGGGAGGCACTTATAGAAAGTGTTGTAATTCCTAAATCATTCACTTGATTTGGATGTAAATCTGAATTAAAGCTGAAAGTGTGCAGTTAAAGCACATTTCAAATCCATTGTAGTGGTGTATAGAGCCAAAAAAAGAGAATTGTGTCGATGTCCCAATATTTATGGACCTGACTGTACATGGCAGGGTATTGGCTCGACCATTTGCCTCACAGCAGGAAGGTCACCAGTTGGAAACCCAGTTCTCCAGTGCTTGTGGTCTTTTATCCAGGCGCTCCAGTTCCCTCCCACAGTCCCAAAGCATGCAGACATTCTAAATGGACTGGAAGGTTTATATGTGAGAGTGAAGGGTTGTTTGTGATGGACTGGTGACCTTTCCACGGTGCCCAATGGTGGACCATTGTAGAATCATTTGTAACTTCAGACTTTGAATTTGTCTCTTTCTTTCTGACAGATTGATCAACCAGGTCCAGGGAGACTGTGCTCAGGACATCTTCATGAAGGTGGCCAGGAATATCTTTGCTGATGGAATCAACTGGGGCAGAATAGTGGCACTCTTCCATTTGGCCTACAGACTCATACACAAGGTAACATAGTGAAGCAGATGTCTACACACACATCACAATCCTCTGTACACGAGTCAATCATATTGTCACCTCCATCACCCCTCATCATAAGCCTTCATTCACAGACCTGTCCGTTACTTCACTGTAATGTCCATTAATCTTTTTGTGATTTACTTTACTGCTCAGCTTTGACTGTTTAAAGGTGATTTCTCATCCTGAAAAATGGTACATTCCGTGACTCTTTTTCTGCATCAGAGCAGCACACACATACAAACAATGATCAGATATGGTTCTGAGTCTGACGTGTGTGTATGTATGTATGTATATTAGGGATGCAACGGTATGGTTTCCCCACGGTTCGGTATGTATCGCGGTTTTTGGGGCCATGGTATCACTACGGTGTTGATATCTTAATATAAAACTGCTCGGACTAGCAAAGGCAATATTACATTGTAAAAATAATGAAAAGAACAGATATAATCAAACCACAAACTTTATTTAAACAATAGTGCACTATCAGATCAAATGAAACAGCAAACATGACGATCACACATTTTAAATGCCAGGAGGAAAAGGTAGCCATGGTGAAATGGCCTTACCTTCTAACCATAGTGTTTTAAAATTAGGTTTTTATTACTATTTGTAATTTAATGTAATTTACGTGTTCCGTGCATGTATATTTGTGCTTTGTGTGCTCTTACTGCTGCAAAGCTAATCGCCCCCTTGGGGATAAATAAAGACATTGATTGATTGATTGATTGATTGATTGATGAAACCACACAAATTCAAAATAAATAAAGTTTAGTGCTACACAACAAAAATAAACACCGTGCTGCTCCAAGTGAAAGAGACGCTTGCTCTGCTAAATCTAGGGACACATTTGCCAAGTACCTCGGTCAGGGACACTGACAGGAGCATCACCCTAACACATTTGATCCAATGAAAATGTCCCAAAGACACACTGAGCATGACTTGTTACCTAGTCAGGGACACATGTCACATGTTTACCATAGACTACAGATTAAGATGCACAGAACGTTGGTTTGTGTAGCTGATGGCTGTCTTGACTGTGTCTTTGTGTTTTACAGTCACTGACCACCAACCATTTAGAGAACATCAGAACAGTCATCAGTTGGGTTCTCCAGGTCATCAAAGACATGCTCTACTCCTGGATAGTACAGCAGGGAGGCTGGGTAAGTGACGCATTAAGGCCTCTACATTGTCCACAAGAACAGAGAAATGTCTTCTTGTGTTTGAGGAGGAAAGAAGAAGAACATGGTCAGTTCTGCTCAGGATGTCATAGAACTCCTCGTAGAGAATGTCACACATTTACACTTTAACCACGTCCACTCGGGCTGTTCAACCAATTACGGGAGTCGAATATAATTTGAATATTAAAAAATCGCAGGGTTTACAGCTGCTCCTCAGAATGACATGAGACTGATTCATGAGAGAAAGCTCCTAAAATCACCACAGCACTCTCTGAGACTTCTCTGTTCATGAATTCTCTCTGAAATTGTTAAATTGTCAGAAAATAGAAACATTAGATAGGTAATAAAATAATTAATTCAGTCTGCGCTTTGACTTCCTAGAATGAATTAATCACCATCAGTCACTTGTTGTTTTAGCATGACCACAATGACCATATAATATAATTAATCACCTTATTGGAACACATCCGGAATATAAGGCAAATATGGTTATAGTTTGGAAAGAAAGGAAAAAATCCAGCCGTGACCTGCTCTTCCACTTGAACCCTGGCTCTCTTAAACCCGGACTAGAACCCCTATTAATGTGACTGTTAAAACCTGTGTTTCTTCTACTATTACATGCTGTCACGTGCTGTGGGAAAGCGTCTATAACACCAGGTCTATTTAAGAATTACATACACATGTTGTATTAGTTGAACTAATATAAATATGAAGATCCTAAACAAGATGCAAAAACTATTCATTTTCTTTTCCTAGGAGGGGGTGATCCGTGGCTTCTCTCGGTGGAGGACAGTAGCAATGGTAGCATCAGTGGTCCTGGCAGTCACCTTTGTTTACTACAGGAAGACACACTGAGGCCGCATTCCCATCTCAAATCATTTTTTACTGTATATCAATTACAACCATCACTCATTCACCACAGGAGCTCGTGTTAGGTTATGTTGTGGACTGACTTTTTCAGGTATCTACCGTCACTTTCCCAAAGCTGACGTGACTCATATGATTTTTTTTTTAACTGTCAATCAGGGCTGTGTGTGGATGGAGAATCCAATCATCAATTCCAATTTACAAATCAGATTAGTGGACTTAGATCACCACACACGCTGTAGGTATCACGTCCGTCACCGTGTGAGTGATGTTGTCATGAGTCTGCACTGGACGGCAACAAACGAAGAAGAGTTTGCTCATGGTCTCAGAGGACGGGGCATGGAAGTCGGACGCGAGACACTTGTGGTTGATGAATGTGACCAATCAAATCTGACCTGTATGAAAGTGGCTGCCATTACAGCCAACTGTGTCATTTCTTCAGTTTGTTCATGAGAACAGTGGCTGCAGTGGCTGTCAGCAGGTCATGTCTTATAGGTGTCTGAAGACCTAAACCCCCCCCCCCCCGAGACCTGGAGCCTCATTTATAAAAATGTGCGCAGGATTCAAGTCACTATTGTATTTTAAGTGCTCATGCATATAAATATTCTTATTTTTAAAAGCATGCACATGCATGTCCCACTTTACTTTTATTGTCCACTGTCAACTCATAGGTGTGAGTGAATGTTTGTTCATCTCTACATGTCCACAGGGTGACTTTGCCTTTAATGTGACCCAAAGGTGGAGGATAAAGCTGTAGGCGATGATGGTAAAGAGGAAATCAAGGTAGTGGTGAAGTGGAAAAGTGTTGCCTATATCAGATTTACATTCTTCACAACAAAAGAGAATCTTTTGTAACATGGGAATGAAATGAAACCCAAAACATGAAAATACCATTATAATAATAATAATAATAATATATGTAAAATTCTCAGCTTACGTACAAGAGTCTATCTTCTGTGAAGGTCTGCACGTTTCCCATCCAGCTGCTTTTTTCTAAATACAAAGTGTTTTTTGTTCGTACGCACACTTTATAAAGGAGGCCCCACATATCGGGTCCATTCCTTTTAAGTCTTGGTCAGATTTGGAGTGGTCATAAAAAAATGTGAAAAGACCTGGAACTACATCTGCATTTTAATTAGTACAACTTCCAAATGCTGGGAAAAGTGGTTTGACACCATCTTGTTCTCACTTTTAAATATGAAATCCAGACTCGACATCACTGGTGTGAACTGCCATAAAACTTCACCACCGACTCAACTCAACTTAACATAATGGCCATGACTTTTATTTGTTTCTATGTTTGATTAAGAACCAGAAAAAAAACATTTTATAATGGTTTCTTACACAAAGTTCTTAAGTTCACATGATTTTCAAAGGACTAAACCACTGACTGCTGTGTGTGAACTTTTCTTGTCTTTTTGGGTGGGGGTGAACACACTGGATCTTTGATTTCACACTATTAAAAATATTCATATTTATTAAGAATACAGTATGTTAAATTAAAACGTATCTGAGAGAAATGTCTTCAGTCTCATGTGGGTAAAAAAAACAACTCCTCCTCTCCAGGAAAATAGATCTTTCCACCAGCAGAGTGTGTGATGTACAAATGCTTCTGTAGAGTGGGAGGACATAATATTAAACTACAGCACAATCCACAACTACTAACTAATACCTGCCTGAGCTATCTATAAGTCTCTCTTTAGAGAACACGACCTCTGCAATAAAAGATCAACAATATCGTTTCCATAGTAACAAGAACTGACTCCATGTGTGATGGACATAAACAACAGGGACTCACACTAGTAACTGGACTAAACTGGTGTCTGGGGGGATTCAGCTTGTTTTGATGTATTTGTTCATTCGTTATCTTTGTCATGTTGTAAAAACAATACAATATGTACAGTAGCTATTAACAAACACATGTTCAGAGTAAATGATATTTGTATTCATTTATGACAATATTGAATTTAAATGTCTTGTTTGTTTGCTCAGGGATGGCAGATGTAAATGTAGCCTTTTAGCTGAGTCTGAAACAATTGTTCAAATTGTTTTGTTTTGTCTCTGAAACTAAACAATAAAAATAATGTGAAAAGGAATTTGACGCCAAACTCAAAACAAAAAACAGGGCTGCAGTTGCATTTCTTTGTACTGATAAGTAAATCTCGTTGTACAACTTGTATAATGACAATAAAGGCATTCTATTCTATTCTATAAAGGGGTTTGTGAAGGTGTGGTTACATCCAGTATGTTAGTGCAGAGCGACACTGCAGCGCCATGTTTACAACCTGCAGGCAGCCATGGTCACTGTGGATGGAGATGCATCACAGCTGCCTTGTGGGTCATCTTGCTTTTCATCTGTTGATCCAGACATCAATGCTGCCACTTGGTGACATCATCAGACGGCACAATGTATGTTTCCATGGTTATGCCGACGACACACAACTGTACATTTCTGCTGAAACAAATGATGCTACATCATCACTACAAATGCATGAGCGATAACTTCTTAAAGCTAAACGAAGGCAAACAGATAGAGAGATGCTGTCCACTAAACTGGGGAAATTGGCTCCCAGGATTAAATCTGAGGTTATAAATCTCGGCATTATATGGGATCCAGATCTTAATTTCCAGTCCCACATTAATAAGGTGACAAAGACATCATTCTTCTACCTTAGAAATATTGCTTAAAGGTGCATTATGTAATAAATCTTAAGCAACTGGCCATAAAATCCTCCTAATATGTCACAGAGACTCAGGAATAATGTTCATATAACAAACTGAACTCAACAACAACAACAGCACAGCCAAAATATTTGCATTAAAAATATATTTTGCAGACTGCAAATCATGTTTATGTTTTGAAATCATGTTTTGGCATGTGGCGCCACCAACCGCCGTCTACCAATCATTGCAGTCAGTAGAGTCTCAGCTGCCGAGCAACCACAGGTTGCCAGTTACGTCAGAAAATGAAACCTAAAAGACCTTGGTATTTTGAATTTGAATGTAGTAAGTGGTTTTGGCCACATTCTTACATATGGCACCTTATGTTTGACCATTTATAAATGAAAAAGATGCTGAAAACTAATACATGCCTTTATCTCAAGCAGACTTGACTATTGTAATGGACTTTTTCCACATCCAATACTCTGCTGCTTGTTTATGAACCAGGAAGAGGGAGCGTATGAGTGCAGTCTCTGCTCCTCTGCTCTACACTGGCTCACTTTAACATTTAGAGTTGGCTTTAAAGGTGAAGTAAGTAGTTTATAGTGCCATCTAGAGGAGAGGCTGAAGTTTACAACAAAGAACTGCTCCTCTGCTCACCCCCTCCCTTCCCTGAGCGCTACGGTATCCGCAGCTGGTCAAATGTCGTCCTCGTCGTCTTTCTCCGTGTCAGCAGATGAGGTTCGTGAGGTGAGGGAGAGGGCGAGCTACCACGGCCGTAGCAGACGAAGCGGAGAGAGAGGAGGCGGGACTTCCGCTACTTGTTCTCTCGCGTTTGTCCTTACAGGCTCCGGTAGAAACATGGCGTCTCTCTGCTAACAGTGGCTATGCAACAGCGGACCGCGACCATGTTATTTTACATGACTTTTTGAAACACTACGAAAATGAAACAAAGAATATTATACAGCGAGTAGACAATGCAGGAGCACATAATATGTATAAAAGAGTGGATTTTGGGTCATATAAACCCATAAATACTACACAGTGTCCCTTTAAGTGCTTCCTCCTTGTTTATTTGAGGTCAAAAGAAAAATGGGGATGGTGCCTTTTTTACTTGCGCCTCTAAACTTTGGAACACACTAACCTTAGATATCAGGGAAGCCAGCTCCCGAGATATTTATAAAAGAAGACTTTAAACTTTTTTACTCTAGCCTTTATCTATAGCTCCTTTTTTATTCCACCCTGTGTTGTGTTTTATTTGCATTTTTAGTTTATAATGGAGCCACACCTGGGCTGATGGCAGCGCTGTGCAGAACTGGGACTCTCTACTGGGCATCCAGTCTCCCAGGATGGCTCTGGAGGCAGAGGCTCAGCACTCAGCTTGCACACAGCTGACAGGAACACCCTTTTACCACACCTGTGTAAAGGTCCTCAACAGGAAGGGACTGAGTGACAGAGTGGAGATGGAGTGGAGGGTTTTACACGGTGTCATCGCCATGTTATTAATTCTGGTGTTTGAAAGCAGAGGCCTTTGTGCCTCCTTCATGAGAAAGTGTGGACATAAAAAAAAGTAAGTGTATCAACAGCTTTTAGACCTTTTATTTCTGGCAAAGCCAAGCTGGCACTTTGTGGAACCAGAAAAACTAAATGAAAAAAAAATGCAAGTCAAGAAGCAGCCTCAGTGTGGCGCTGTAACACCACATGCAGACAGAGGTTTTATTCTACACACAACTTAATACACTACTTAATAGGCTGCAAACCGACAAAGCATACGGGTTCTGATGATCAGTTACAGATGAAGACAAACAAATAAAAGATTAACTGTATACAAAAAGTGCTTGGTTCAACAAAGCTTTGACGACATTAACACTTTCAAACTGCACACACTGAATAACTGCTAGAAAGTTCTACAATGGAGGTGATGAATAGTTTTAAAAACATGGTGCTCCAAAAACAGTCTTTAAAGAAGCACATTTTCTTTGTGACTGATTTGTTTATTTGAAGAATATTTATCTGAAGCACGTTAGCACACTAATGTTGTTCTGTATCCTGTGAAAATGGAAAAACAGTGTTTTTGTACATCTTATGTTATGGTGCATTAACTGGTGAGTGAGTATGGATCCAGAGTGCTGCTCCAGATCCTGCCAGATAAACACAAATTACTTTATAACATACCTCTGATGAACATTAGACTTATCATAATCATCCTTTCTGTCTCATATTTCTTACACTTATTTTATTACCAAAGTATGTGTGATACTTTGTCCAGTGGAGAAAGGGTGTATTTTTACTTTGGTGGTTTAACTCAACTCAACTCAACTTTATTTATAGAGCGCTTTAGGCAGCTAAAGCTGGTACAAAGTGCTTAACAGTACAATAAATAAAACATGGCACATAAAAACAATAAAACTATAAAACAGTAACAATGTTTAAATAATAAAAGTTTTAAGTTTGGTTTGATCTGGCTGTTTACGTTTATGGTGTCTTTCCCTCTCTTGTAGCTACTTTTGGAGCAGCTCGCTTTCAGTTTACATTATTCATAGTAAATAAACGACCGGGTTTGTCTCACCTTTTAAATCATTTTAAATAAGGTGCATTAGAGAGGAAACGCAGCAGGATGACAGAAGAAGGCATAAGGAACAATGATATGGAGTTACTGAAGCCTGAGGTCACCAAAGACTGGAAGAAATGATAGAACTGACTCACATGGTGGACAATGCAGAAGATTGCAGTCAATTTATTGATTCAGGGCCAACAGATGCGTTTTCAAGTAGGGAAGCTACACTCAGGCTGGCACAGGTGTTGAATTACAACATTCAATCAAAGACAATCAAAGATTTAATAGCAAACCCACAGAGAATCATGACTGGCTCCGAAAGAAAGTGACTAGAACGGATGTTTTTTCTTTCTTAAACAAATCTCTCTAAATGTTTCATTAAATACATTAACACATTAAAGTTGTTTAATTAAATCCAAGACGACACAACGACATCCTGATATATTGAAAACTACCTTCACATCTCCTGCACTCATAAGCACATGTCCATCAAAAAAAAAAAGCAAATATGTGCGAAAAGGAAAGATAAGGTGGCCTAGTTGGAGCCAACATGGCTGCTACATGCTCTTTCTTCTGTGCTGTGGACAATCATCGTCATTAGTCAATAAAAGAAAATGAGATCCTGCATTGATGCACTTGTTAGATCAAACACAAAAAGCTGTTATTAATATCAGCCTGAAGTGAAACATTTCATGAATCAACTCCAGTAAAACTATTTACACTTTATAGTACTTTCTGTTTGTTAGAAATATAATAGCTGCTTTGTAAATATGTTGTTATTACTCATATTAGCTTGTGTGACATACAGTAAAACGTTCAAAAAGTACATTCACTTGCAATAACAGTTAATACAGAAGTAACTGTACTTAGTTAATAATGAGCCAACAGTTACATGTGCTGCATAGGGATTGGATCAGTTAGCCAAGTGGGCTAATGCTAACTCAAACTGTAATTCTATCTATCTATCTATCTATCTATCTATCTATCTATCTATCTATCTATCTATCTATCTATCTATCTATCTATCTATCTATCTATCTATCTATCTATCTATCTAACCTTCTAACTACACGCTGCCCTCACAGCTGGGGAAGAGTTCATATAGAACTCCCTCCCTCTTGTCCTTTCTGTCCCACATTTTTCCTTTCACCCCAACCGGTCGAGGCAGATGCTGCACATCTTTGAGTCTGGTTCTGTCAGAGATTTCTTCTTCTGTTAAAAGGGAGTTTTTTCCTTCTCCACTGCCCCCTAGTGTTTGCTCATTGTGTGAATTGTTTGGCGATCATGTATGTTGTGATTTGGCGCTATACAAATAAATCTGAATTGAACTGAACTGCATGCCAATTGATATTTTACTGGTGACAGTTTTGTATCATGACCAGGGTAACACATGAAGTGCTCAGACATTTCAAACATACCATAGAAAATCCAGGAAGAAAAAAAATCCTGCTACAGAGTTTCAGATCTATCAAATGTAAATAACAAGACAACATGGCTCTTTTGGGCACTTCTGCTGAGCCTATTTAAAATAGCTAAGTAAGCGATCGCACACTCCAGGTTTAGTGAATTTTTTTTCTGCTCCCTGAGACATTCACCAGCTCTTTCTGTCGATTGTGTCCTTTGCCAGTTTGAGTTTTCTGACCTCTCTGAGGACATGATCGGCTTTCTTCAGCTTCTCCATGGCCTCAGTCAGAAGATCCTTTGGCTTCCTGTCACTGTCGTCCTGAAGTTTGGACGCTCTGCTGAGAAGCTCGTCTGTTTTCTCCATCTCCAGAGCCACTTCCGTCTCCAGTTTCACGACATCATCAGTGGGAGACGTCTCATCTCTGATGTTTGGTCTCCCCTGAATAAAGACTGAGGAGTCGGACAGCAGGTCTCCAATGGAGGCTGACTTCACCTTGGCGGACTTCAGTGGTAAAGCGGGCTTTGCATGCGGAAAAGGAAAGAGCTGTGATTTAGCACGAGGGTTTTTTGCCTGTGTCTGCCTCAATGTAAGAGATATGTGAACGTTATCTTCGTTGGCGTCCAGCACATCCAGACCAGGCTGGCTTCCTCTCAGTGCAGCTGTAGAAGCTGCCAGTGAGTCTTCAGCCCCTGAGCCTTCACTGTCATTGTCTGAGTGCTGACCACTGTCTACAGACTTTTCCTCTGCCTTCATTTTCCTCTCCCCGGGCAACTGGCAGAGCAATGGACCCAAGGTGAGGCTGTCAGTGAGGGGGTCATTCAAGGAGACAACAACTGACGGGACTTCACTTGTAGCTGGTGGCGCTTCTTCTGTTTGAAGCAAAGACTCGTGTTTCCCATGCAGCTCTTGTCTAGTTTGGCTGTTGTCTGCATGCATGTCAGTTTTGCCTGACCCTTCTTCTAAATTCTGATCTCCTGTGCTGGGAACATCAGCGCTTTCTACACTAACCTGATCTTGACAAGTGGACTCTCTTTCTGTAGCTGTAGCTGTTGTCTCCTCCTCCTCCTCCTCCTCCTCCTCCTCCTTGCACTCATCCTCTACATGTGGCTGCACAATAGGCTGAGCGGGTTTCTTATATTTGGATGGGGGGGTAGGAGGGTGGGGGGCTTTCCCAGCTTCAGGACTCTTCTCAGCTTTGGCCTCGCTTGTGTCATCAGCAGGTGAAATACAGGACTTGGCTTCTTTAGATGGAGGCATAGGAGGCTTCAGGACCTGAAAGCAAAACCATGGTTTACAAAGCTATTCTGTTTTTTTACAAACACAAAGACTTCTGCATTTCACGATAAGGGTTACAGACCTTTTTCTCTGCGACACCATTCTTCTCAGGTTCACCCTCAGACACTGGACTGGGTTTAGCATTAGGGGGCATGGGAGGTTTGATGACCTTTTTCTGAGGACTGACCTCCGGCTCAGGTCCTGTCCCCTCTTCATCAGTTGGCCCAGTTCCATTGTCTTCTTCTGGCTTCTTCTCAGTGCCATCAACATTAACATAATACGTTCCATTAGGCATCAGAGCACTCTCAAGATCAAGATCCAAACGTAGGATACCATCACATGATACCACAGCGATCTAGAGGGACAGAAATATATATATTTTTGAAATAAAAACTTTGATATACCTTAAATTCTACAGAGAAGAATAGAACAGGTAAAAATAGTGTAGGGTGACGCACTTTCAGTTTTCACTATTTAATCACCTGTGTTCTGTTCACTGTCCAGCTCCCTCACACACTCACTCACTCACTCACCCACCTGAATCCTGTGTGTTCTATTTTGCATTTCCGTTCAGCTAAATCAACCCTCTGGGGTCAATTACTGATTTTGCTCAACAATTATTCCCAGATCTGTATTGAGAAAAACAAAATGCTATGCAATCACAAAACAGCAACCAGAGGCAACAATGACGATGCTAGCACCGACCACATATCTGTGGATAGAGAAGGGGGTTTGGTGGAAGCTAACACTAGCCACCAAGACAAAGGAGCTAACAGCTTAGCCACCATAAGTCTAACCCTAACCAATGAGAGCGGATGGGAAGTCATCTCATCCAACCAAGAGATAAAGGAAGCTACCTGTGTTTTTTGCTATTTACTAGAAAGTAATTGTGGAAGTTAGGAAGTTCCAGACCAACATAGGCTTAGGCTTTTTGGAGGGTTTTTAAGCTAATGCGTGCTGGTTTGTTTTTCCAGAGGAATTTAGTTGCGCTAAACCTACTACAGAGAAACTACCATGTCTGTTTCACACACAGATGAATGGATCATTATTCTCTCTCTCTCGCACACACACACACACACACACACACACACACACACACACACACACACACACACACACACACACACACACACACACACACACACACACACACACTGTACCAACCTCCTTCATGTGTATTCTGGTTGGTGGTCGACGGTTCCGGTTCGCTTTGGGCCTTGTTCGAGTAACATGGTCTAAGTTATTGCCGTCATCAACCTTCACCTGTAAAACACATGTTTAAATCTGGGTGTGTGCATAAAAAACAATGGATGTGTGTGTGTGTGTGTGTCATTTACAATCACACAGATGTTTACCTCATCGAACACTTTGTTCTTCGCTCGACTGATGCCGTCATTCAGGGCTTTAATCCAAGCTTCCTTCTCCTCTGGAGTCTGAGTCTGGAACTTGACATCACTCACCTGTCAGTCACACGACACAAAGATACAGATGTTGAATAAATTAAAGCATTCAAGAGTTTTCTGTTTATGGAAGTGAGTGTAAAGTCAATGAGCTGTGGCTCCATTTTCTGTATCTCAGTGTGTTCACGTCCCTGACACCACAGTAGATAATGATCCATAGCTGATAAAGCTCATGTGTCATCAAAGCTGATACAGACTTTATTTGGTGAGTGTTTATAAATAGTGTTTTAAGCAGTCCACACTGTGAGCGTGCAGAGTGAAACCTCTCTGGTATTTCACAGAAAAGAGGAAACAACAACAACACAGTTCACTAACCACAAGGGAAAATGACGCATCGACACTTGGTGAATGAGCGCTGAACAAGATGAAACACACTAATATTAGCTGTTTGTTTGAAGTTGTGGTTAATGTCTCAAACACATTCCCTCACACCCTCTCTTGTTGGCAGTTTATAATTTTCACGTCTGACATCATAAAGTATTGTCTGGTTCGACAGTTAATATCAGAAAACTACACTGACAACCACTGTTAGATGTGGCACAGTATGGTAGAGTGTGTGTGTGTGTGTTCTTGTACTTGTAGCATACTGAGGACCAGTGAGGGTTTTTAACCAACAAAGTGAGGTAATTTTTACGGAGTGAGGACATTTTTGCCGGTCCTCACTGTGTTTTCATTGAAATCACTTCCTTAGGTTGCTATGACATGCTATACTCAATTTGTCAAAAAAAAAATCATATTTGTGACGACATAGTATAGTATGACGTTTTTGTCAAATTTTGGACCAAAACATTTTTGTCAAAGATTTTTTCAAATTTTGGACGACATAGTATATAGTAAGACGTTTTTGTCAAATTTTGGACCAAAAATTGTCCGTCAATTTTTTTTTCAAATTTTGGACGACATAGTATTGCATGACGTTTTTGTCAAATTTTGGACCAAAACATTTTTGCCAAAGATTTTTCAAATTTTGGACGACATTGTAAAGTATAACGTTTTTTGTCAAATTTTGGACCAAAAATTACAAAAAATTTATATATCGAATAATCGATTTTTGCTCTGGGGCTTCACCTGCAGACATTTTATGGTACTGCGACCAGTAGTTCTTTATAGATGTCATTCATGAAGTAGATATTTGTAATTATGTTGATTTATAAAGTGGAAATGCTGGTCCTCACTTTGTCAGCAACCCGGTCCTCAGTATGCATGTATGCATGTGTATGTAAGTACAAGAATGTGTGTGTGTTTGTGTGTTAGGAACGTTAATTATCATTCCAGGCTTAAGAGAGCCAGACTCATGCTATTGTTCAAGTGTAAAAGTTGGTCAGTCACACTAAATACTTGACTCTCTAACTGTTTTTTTTTCTCCTGAAAATTGAGTGAATTTAAAACATACATGTTACCTGAATTTTCTGGATGTGTTCCAGTTGTCTTTGAAACAGGGTATGGGTGATTTTAGGCCAACATATTTAAAGATAAGTTCTTCTTACCCCAAACCGGCATTGATTAAAAATGAATTAACTATCGAACAATTGAAACGGAAAGGAAAGGGTTATAGCATAGGGTGTTTTTATGGACAGTGTATACATGTACTAAAGGAAATGAAACAAATAACACACAGCCAGTTGCTATTTGTTTGTAGACCTCACTCACATGAGACTGAGAGAGAAAAGATGTTAGAAACATGCTACATGTCAACTGACAAAAGAAGACATGAACACACACACAATCAACAGTCTCAAATAAAACTTCAACGTAAACCAAGAAACACCAAACAATAAAGGTATTATCAAACTAAAATATAAATGCTAAATCCAAACTGAATGCTTACAAACTGTTTTACTAAAATATCAATTAAGAAAACAAGAAACAAACCTATGATTTTGACATTACAGGACTTCGATTGTTTTGTTTTTGATTGTCTTCATGTATTATAACATTTTATTTCAAGAACTTCCCCAAAACAGCTCTTAAATACATGTTCACACACTGCGTGTGAGGATCTTAACTGTGACAAGCAGCTGGTGCACAAGGTCTTTCTATCTTTTTTGGCATCTTTCAGTGCTGCAGAGCCAGGCCTGAACACAGTTACCCAAGAGAAACCAAGAGGCAGCCAAGTAGCTCTTTACACCCTGAGCGACGCCAACAGGGGAACAAACTACCAACAGATTCAGGAACTGTGTTAAACTGTTTTATCCAGTCACGAAGCAACCAGTTCCTATTTTCTCAACTTCCACTTTCTCAAAAACAATAATCGTAGTAAAGAATATCCAAACATTTGATAGTAGGTTAACAATAAAGTCTCCAAAGACTGCTCCTTTTACAGTTAATAGCACTTCTGTTGAACATCACACACATAGTCCTGTTCAATCTGTATCTGTTGTTGCTACATTGTCAATGTGCACCAAACACCTGTAGAACATCATCCTAAAAACAGCAAAGACGTGTCACACAGCTGTGTGTGAACTGAGCCACAGTCAGTAAATAAAAACCAATAAAAAGCTTCTGCTGCTCAGGACTGAGGTAGACTTGGCTTGTTAATCGCTCATTGAACAGGTTTGCAGACACAGTAATGGTAAGTATATATAATGTATATATAGCACTTTTCTAGTCTGGACACCCACTGCAGTTTTGCTATTCACTCATTCACTCACACTTTCATACTGCGCATTTTCTATCACTCATCTTTCACACTCACATGCTGCCAGCACAGACGTCAGGAGCAAAGTGGGGTAAAGTGTCTTGCCCAAGGACACCTTAGCACTAGCGAATCCGGGAATCGAACCCGCAACCTTTGAGTTGAAAGATAACCGACATAAATATATTATTATTAGGACATAAACACTAATTTGTTGTTACCCTGACATCTTCAACTTCCAGAGAATCACTGAAAGTTTTTAATAGCGTGGAGGAAAACAAATGGACGATATCTGGCTCTGTCACAAACTCAACAACTGGAGTCTGTGCTGTTGTTTTTTGCTGGTTCACAATGTTATTCAATTACATGTCTTAGTCTGGTGGGAGGTCTAACATAGTGGGGGCGCTGTTGACCACATCTGACTGTTATGAGATAAGTGAGGAGAAGTTTTTGGTATTCAGCAAATTGTTGGTCTCACGAGCATTGTATATATATATATATACATATATATATGTATATATATATATGTGTGTGTGTATAAATATATACATATATATACTGCATGTATATATACATTCAGTAAACACGACCAGCTAAGTCGAGTCCACCAGCTAAAGATAGCATAATGTTAGCATTAGCAACAGGCACTGTAATATAATAATTTCTGTGTTAACGTGTGTTAACGTGTGTTAATGTGTCAGTAAGATTGAGTCCATTATTTACTGAGAGTTAACCATGAAATATGTTGCTTGTTAGTTTCACTGTGAGCGTTCATGGAGTTCATAGCAGTGATTCACCCCCAATAAATCAAATCAAATGTTCTCCTATTAGCATGTTAGCCTTTCTTCCACTGTTTTAGCATCCCGGGGGCACAATAGTTATCTACAATCATCAGTTTTATGATGAAAGCAGGTGGTGAAGAGACGAGTTGTGTGACGTTTTCTTTAGTATGTTTAAACAGTGTAGTATCCTGTCAGGGGAGATAATGCCCCCTGACAGGATGTGGTTGTGTGACATCAGCTACTGAAGCTAATATTGTGCATTTTAAGAGTTGGGAATTTCCAAGAATTTCCAGGAATTTCCAAAATTGGAAACTTTCCATTGGGATAAATGGGAATGTATGAGAATTTTTGCGAATAAACTGGAAACTTTCAAGATTTAAGGTTGCAAACTTAAATATAATTGGTACATAAAATAATGTAGCATAATATTGGCTAAAACAATCAGATTTGATGACATCACAGATGATTTCTCGAAAACCAGAACCGTTGAAGCCACACATTTTAGCCCAAGGACTAAATAAAGTCAAGTACGTTTTGATGATATTATGAGGTACAGTATTTATTTGATCTAACTAGGTAACTAGCAAGTAAACCAGATATGCTAAATGTAAAATGACTAGTTCCATTTTACGAGGCTAGCTTATCATGGTGCTAGCTACCTCGACTATATGGTTTTCAGTAACCAAACTTGTACTTGAATTTGTACAAAGACTATTCCATTTGTTTAGCTAACTATGTAATAGTTAGATAGATAGCTATAGAAATAGAAAATCTGTGTCATGTTATTAAATTGTATCATTTTGCATGTATGACAAAACAAAATATGACCGTTTATTTAAATGATCCAACATTTCAAATGAATCTAGTTGTAGTTAATTGTCATTAATTCCCATGGAAAGTTTCTGTTAATTTAATGAAAATGGTTCTGTGGTAATCCAACACACCTGTCAGCTCACCTTATTTCCAGACTTCGCTGATCGAATCAGTAGCAGTCTGTGTCTCTTCTTCAATGGGCTCTTTAATTCATGACATCTGTCATAGTTTTCTAGATCCACTCTCTCTAAGCAGTTCTGCAGGTCCTGCAACACACACACACACAGTGTGGAGACATGATGTAAGCATCTGTATGTAGGGCACAGTGATGTGCACTGGAAAACAATACATGACAACACTTTCGTTATATATACTGCAGTAAGAGGAAACATAACTGGTAGCATACCTCCTTTTCATACACCACAATGTCTGTCTTTTCCACATGGACGTAACGGTCTTTATAGCTGGCGAAGATTCTGCCAGGAGCCTTCTTCACCCAGCCAGCCTTACCCAGGAATTTTGGCTCTTTGCGCTGGGCGGGGTCCTCTTTCACACCCTACAACAATATAGAGAGGGAATCACAAATCAAAACACACAACTCTGTGTTCCAGCAAAGAATACTCTATAATATTCTAATATAACAGTATATTATACATACAAAGGCAGATTATGTATGTTTTTGTCGACTTTAAACCAAATTCATCATTGATGGGCTCAAATAATTCCAAAGTCTTAGATTAAATGTTAACATTTTGAAGGTCAGGATTGATAGACGACTTTTTGATTTTAATCTCGATGTAGCTTTCTATTACAATGAAAGTTCACTAAAATCTTATAATCACAACAATAACTTAAAGGGACGGTTCAGGTTTTTTGAAGTGCAGCTATATATGGTGATATAAGTTGTGTATGTTATTCAATAAAATAAGTTTTTTTTAATCACAACATACATTATCTCAAGGCACTGTACATAGTAAGGCAGAACCCTTTAACTTATGAACACCACAGCCTGAATATGTCATAAGATACAAAGAGAGACTTCAGTCAGACACACAAAACCATCTGGATAAACTGGTGCTGGTGACTGATCGCAGTCTGACTGACATTACGAGAAGTCTCTAAGTTCTATGGACAGAGACCACAAAGAAGGCTTTGATGACAAAATGTCATAAATCTGCTGATTGAACATCTGAGGAAAGAGAAGAATTTCAAAGACTGATCCACATGCTGTCGAACAAATATGTTCTTCCATCCATCTATTCTGGCCATCACCAATCGGTCTGTCTTTGTAACAGTCTACATTTGTAAAGATGACTGCAAAGTGTATGAAGTGGCCTTTGTTTGTGTTGGAGAAAATTCCCCAGGAAAAGTATATTTTCCTCTTGTCTTGGGTTGAGGTGGAGGTCGTCTGACTGTTCTTTCACTTTTACTGTAATTGGAAGTGTGTCACCATATGGTAAACAGCAGTCCAGCTGCACAGGAACGAAGGCCAAGTGGAGGAAAGACATGCCAGAGACAATGAGGACCCTTACTCTGGGTAGACTGAGACAAAGTCTTGGCCTCAGCATGTCTCTGACGTGGCTTAACATTAGTGACACGGGTGGAAGAAGGTCTGAAAGGCTTGGATTCAGTGCAGTGCTGACTACAAGCTTGAAGAGAGTAGCAGTGGGAGGATTCCATTACTCAGAGCTCAGCTGATGACAAAAGCTCATCGCTGTGAGATCATGTTTTACACAGGAAGTCTGTTCTGCAGCACAGACCTAATCCAACCTTTAACCCATCTCTGCCCACACGTTGCTGTTGTACAGATAAAACATTTTTTAAAAGCAATTACAAAATTAGAAACTGCTGAGCCTGAGGTATGTCTTTTAGAGGAGGGAGAAAAAAGCTGTGACACACCTCAGCACACATGTGTTTGTCATTAAGCTTTAGGTCAGAGAGCATCTGGCATTCATTGATTTTCACACACTGACCTGCCCAGCCTGAACGCACCACAAGCCTCACTGCAGCTCACACGGAATGCTGTCGCTCACAGTCAGGGTGATCATAAGACTGTACAAATGAATCACTAAATATAATCATATCTGCAAAAACACTAATACAAATAAGAGTAGAGTGTTTTAGAACCATATAATAAGTTTATAACACTGTATCTCCATTCAAAAACTGGAAGTCATGTTTATTTTTTTAACATTTGTACATTATTTCAACTGTTTTTAAAATATGAACTATGAATTATTTTGCCAATGATAATCTTGACATGAAAATGTAATTTTGAGAGACCTCCAGTGAAACGTACATGTAGGTCATATGCAGGAATTACGATCTATATTTACATTTTCAAAACCAGCGCCCCCTAGCAGTTGTATAAATGACAGCAATCTGGTGCCTTGGATGTGTCCTCATCCAGAAGCTTTGATAAGCTTTCCAGCAGTGGTTGGTATATAATCATGATGCACACTGAGAACCTTCTCACACTAATGGTGCACACTGAGAACCTTCTCACACTAATGATGTACTGTGAGGACCTTCTCACTGAGAACCTTGTCATACTCTAATGATGCACTAATGATTCACACAGAGAACCTTCTCACACTAATGATTCACACTGAGAACCTCACACACTGAAGCACACTGAGAACCTTCTCACACTAATGATTCACACTGAGAACCTTCTCACACTCTGATGCACACTGAGAACATTCTTACACTAATGATGCACACTGAGAACCTTCTCACACTCTGATGTACACTGAGAACCTTCTCACACTAATGAGGCACACTGAAAAACCTTCTCACATTCTAATGAGGCACACTGAGAACCTTCTCACACTAATGAGGCACACTGTGAACCTTCTCACACTAAAAAGGCACACTTAGAACCTGCTCACATTCTAAAGATTCACACTGAGAACCTTCTCACATTCTAATGATTCACACTGAGAACCTTCTCACATTCTAATGAGGCACACAGAGAACCTTCTCACACTAATGATTCACACTGAGAACCTCCTAACACACTGAAGCACACTGAGAACCTTCTCACACTAATGATTCACACTGAGAACCTTCTCACACTCTGATGTACACTGAGAACCTTCTCACACTCTAATGAGGCACACTGAAAAACCTTCTCACATTCTAATGAGGCACACTGAGAACCTTCTCACACTAATGAGGCACACTGTGAACCTTCTCACACTAAAAAGGCACACTTAGAACCTGCTCATATTCTAAAGATTCACACTGAGAACCTTGTCACATTCTAATGATTCACACTGAGAACCTTCTCACATTCTAATGATTCACACTGGGAACCTTCTCACATCTAATGATGCACACTGAGAACCGTCTCACACTAATGATGCACACTGAGAACCTTCTCACACTCTGAAGATGCACACTGAGAACCTTCTCACATTCTAATGATGCACACTGAGAACCTTCTCACATTCTAATGATTCACACTGAGAACCTTCTCACATTCTAATGATGCACACTGAGAACCTTCTCACATTCTAATGATTCACAATGAGAACCTGCTCACATTCTAATGATTCACACTGAAAAACCTTCTCACATTCTAATGAGGCACAATGAGAACCTTCTCACATTCTAATGATTCACACTGAGAACCTGCTCACATTCTAATGATTCACACTGAGAACCTACTCACATTCTAATGATGCACACTGAGAACCTTCTCACATTCTAATGATTCACACTGAGAACCTTCTCACACTCTGATGTACACTGAGAACCTTCTCACACTCTAATGAGGCACACTGAAAAACCTTCTCACATTCTAATGAGGCACACTGTGAACCTTCTCACACTAAAAAGGCACACTTAGAACCTGCTCACATTCTAAAGATTCACACTGAGAACCTTCTCACATTCTAATGATTCACACTGAGAACCTTCTCACATTCTAATGATTCACACTGGGAACCTTCTCACACTAATGATGCACACTGAGAACCTTCTCACACTCTGAAGATGCACACTGAGAACCTTCTCACATTCTAATGATGCACACTGAGAACCTTCTCACATTCTAATGATTCACACTGAGAACCTTCTCACATTCTAATGATGCACACTGAGAACCTTCTCACATTCTAATGATTCACACTGAGAACCTTCTCACACTGATGTACACTGAGAACCTTCTCACACTCTAATGAGGCACACTGAAAAACCTTCTCACATTCTAATGAGGCACACTGAGAACCTTCTCACACTAATGAGGCACACTGTGAACCTTCTCACACTAAAAAGGCCCACTTAGAACCTGCTCACATTCTAAAGATTCACACTGAGAACCTTCTCACATTCTAATGATTCACACTGAGAACCTTCTCACATTCTAATGATTCACACTGGGAACCTTCTCACATCTAATGATGCACACTGAGAACCGTCTCACACTAATGATGCACACTGAGAACCTTCTCACACTCTGAAGATGTACACTGAGAACCTTCTCACATTCTAATGATGCACACTGAGAACCTTCTCACATTCTAATGATTCACACTGAGAACCTTCTCACATTCTAATGATGCACACTGAGAACCTTCTCACATTCTAATGATTCACACTGAGAACCTTCTCACATTCTAATGATTCACACTGAAAAACCTTCTCACATTCTAATGATGCACACTGAGAACCTTCTCACATTCTAATGATTCACACTGAGAACCTGCTCACATTCTAATGATTCACACTGAGAACCTTCTCACATTCTAATGATTCACACTGAAAACCTTCTCACATTCTAATGAGGCACAATGAGAACCATCTCACATTCTAATCATGCACACTGAGAACCTTCTCACATTCTAATGATTCACACTGAGAACCTTCTCACATTCTAATGAGGCACACTGAGAACCTTCTCACACTAATGATTCACACTGAGAACCTTCTCACACTAATGATGCACACTGATAACCTTCTCACATTCTAATGATGCACACTGAGAACCTTCTCACACTCTAATGAGGCACACTGAGAACCTTCTCACACTCTAATGAGGCACACTGAGAACCTTCTCACACTCTAATGATTCACACTGAGAACCTTCTCACACTCTAATGAGGCACACTGAGAACATTCTCACATTCTAATGAGGCACACTGAGAACCTTCTCACATTCTAATGATTCACACTGAGAACCTGCTCACATTCTAATGATTCACACTGAGAACCTTCTCACACTCTAATGATTCACACTGAAAAACCTTCTCACATTCTAATGAGGCACACTGAGAACCTTCTCACATTCTAATGATTCACACTGAGAACCTTCTCACATTCTAATGATTCACACTGAGAACCTTCTCACACTCTAATGATGCACACTGAGAACCTTCTCACACTCTAATGATGCACACTGAGAACCTTCTCACATTCTAATGATGCACACTGAGAACCTTCTCACATTCTAATGATTCACACTGAGAACCTTCTCACACTAATGATTCACACTGAGAACCTTCTCACATTCTAATGATTCACACTTAGAACCTTCTCACATTCTAATGATTCACACTGAGAACCTTCTCACACTCTAATGATTCACACTGAGAACCTTCTCACATTCTAATGATTCACACTGAGAACCTTCTCACATTCTAATGATTCACACTGAGAACCTTCTCACATTCTAATGATTCACACTGAGAACCTTCTCACACTCTAATGATGCACACTGAGAACCTTCTCACACTCTAATGATGCACACTGAGAACCTTCTCACATTCTAATGATGCACACTGAGAACCTTCTCACATTCTAATGATTCACACTGAGAACCTTCTCACACTAATGATTCCCACTGAGAACCTTCTCACATTCTAATGATTCACACTTAGAACCTTCTCACATTCTAATGATTCACACCGAGAACCTTCTCACACTCTAATGATTCACACTGAGAACCTTCTCACATTCTAATGATTCACACTGAGAACCTTCTCACATTCTAATGATTCACACTGAGAACCTTCTCACATTCTAATGATTCACACTGAGAACCTTCTCACACTCTAATGAGGCACATTGAGAACCTTCTCACACTCTAATGATTCACACTGAGAACCTTCTCACACTCTAATGATTCACACTGAGAATCTTCTCACATTCTAATGATTCACACCGAGAACCTTCTCACACTCTAATGATTCACACTGAGAACCTTCTCACATTCTAATGATTCACACTGAGAACCTTCTCACACTCTAATGAGGCACATTGAGAACCTTCTCACACTAATGATTCACACTGAGAACCTTCTCACACTCTAATGATTCACACTGAGAATCTTCTCACATTCTAATGATTCACACCGAGAACCTTCTCACACTCTAATGATTCACACTGAGAACCTTCTCACATTCTAATGATTCACACCGAGAACCTTCTCACATTCTAATGATTCACACTGAGAACCTTCTCACATTCTAATGATTCACACTGAGAACCTTCTCACACTCTAATGAGGCACATTGAGAACCTTCTCACACTCTAATGATTCACACTAAGAACCTTCTCACACTCTAATGAGGCACACTGAGAACCTTCTCACATTCTAATGATTCACACTGAGAACCTTCTCACATTCTAATGATTCACACTGAGAACCTTCTCACACTCTAATGAGGCACATTGAGAACCTTCTCACACTCTAATGATTCACACTAAGAACCTTCTCACACTCTAATGAGGCACACTGAGAACCTTCTCACATTCTAATGATTCACACTGAGAACCTTCTCACACTCTAATGATTCACACTGAGAATCTTCTCACACTCTAATGAGGCACATTGAGAACCTTCTCACACTCTAATGATTCACACTGAGAACCTCCTAACACTCTAATGCTGCACAACGAGGACTTACTACTCTCTTAATCTTTAAACTGTGGCAAAATCGTGACCACACTTCACATCACACCACAGATCACTTTCACAGAAGTGCTGCTGCTACTGAAGAAGAAGAAGAGAAACTGGGCCACATGATGGCAGCCATGCTGCTCTCCTAATCTACTAATTGATTGATTTCATTGTTTCATATGTTTTTCATAAAACAGCAGCTGTGTCTTAAGGAAACTTACTTTATTTCATTTACAGTTTGTCACAGATACTACCAACAGCTATTTTATAATAACTATCAGTTCTGGGTCAAGTTCTGTTGTGTATTGGTCATTGACAGTGAGCATGCTTGTAATCAGGACAAATGAGCAGTGAAAGAGCAGAGAAGGGGAACTGCACGCTGGTTAAACACAGCTGAGAAATGGCTTCAATGAAGTATTGATAATGGTAAATCAACTTTTTTTTAAATCTGTCTTACTATCAATTAGAAAAAAAGCAGTCTTAATACTCAAATATTAAGGTTGATAAAGACAGATAACTATGAAGATATACACTTCACTATCGTTACGTAGTCCTAAATTACAGCCTTGTACAGTAAGTGCAAAAATGTGTCTCACAAAGAGACTTTTGAAAGAGCATTTTGAGGAATTTATGTCCCTTCAAGGACACACACACACACACACACACACACACACACACACACACACACACACACACACACACACACACACACACAGTCAGTATTGAGAAGACTTTTTCTTTCATAGAGGAATTTTCCCAGAAATTGTGAGTGCTGCCTCAGACAGAGGATGCACTCACACTCACATACGTTCATCCTGTATAATGGTGCGATTATGAGAGGAGGTTTATTGTTTAGTGCCTGACACATAATGAGGTTGTCTGTTTCATCACTGAGACGCTGAGACACGTCACACCATGCACTCCAGGTTGAAAACGTTCAAAACAGTGGATAACCAGTCCTGCAGTTTAAGTAATGATTCTATGATAATTACTGTTAAAACAAACAAACACACAAACACAAACAAATTATATTTTATGCTAACCTGAGGATGAGACAGGTTTTTGGGTTTTGTCATAGCACAAACTGTACACAGTGACATGCTGTTCCTGTTTCAAAATAAACTCTTCACTATCAATGATGACAAGTCTGAGCTGTGGGCCCCTGAGTGTGAGCCCCTGTTGGCCCCCTGCACCAAGAACCAGCAGTCACCTGTGGAAGGGCAGCAACTCCATCCAATCATATTGATCAGATCGTTAGGCATCAATCAAACTGTCATGTGACCTCTGTCCTCCCTGTGCACTAATCACGCATGCTCAGACCCTATGGAAAAGACAATGCCAGAGCTAATGCTAGCTTGCTAAAGATTCAAAGAGACCCGAGACAGTCGAGCACGTTATGGTGTCGGTCGCAAACCAAAGAAAATGTTTTCAGAAATCTACTCCCAAGAAAAGGTCTGATGCAGAGTGATCCAAGTCCAGAGTGAACATCGGCGACAACTGAAAGTGATGCCATGGTGGCGCTGCGCAGTGCTCGTGAATCCAAATGAAAGCAACGCTTTTCATGAACAGCCATTGTGCATTCCTGTGCTCTGGAGTGTTACTTTGAAAGGAAGTCTTCATGGAACACTTCCTGGAACGAGCAACCACAGGTTTGCTCGTTTTTATTTTCGTAAATGCTTAGTTGTAGTTTAGTTTTTATTCGTTTTGGGTAATGTGGTATCGTAGCTAATTGGTTGTTTATGCCGGTTGTTATCAGTGGGGCATTGTGGGTGGTAATACCGGGCTACGCCAACAGAGGGCGTATGGAGACTGTCACATCAATAGAGATCCGGGGGTTAAGCGAGCAGAAGTAGAAGTTAGAAGTTACGCTGGTTTTTCGGGTTGTTTTTCCCCTGTACTTTGCTTCTAAAAACGGTCTAAAAAAATTGTGTGGACGCTTAACTCTTTTGTGCGAAGATGCAACAGGTAATAATATGAATAATATGTAAATATAATAATATGTATTTAGTATTTGCCAGGTGCAAGATTAAAAAAAAAAAAAACATAAATAAATAAAAAATCATCATAATAAGAAAATAGACATCCAAAATGTTAGTGTGTCAGGTAAAATTCAAACTAGAGACACACATGAACATACCATAAATAATAATGTTAAAAATAATGGCAATAATAATAATAATGATGATGATGAATAAATAACTATGTTATATTTATGTTCCACACTGTAAACAAAAACAAACTGAAAACATTTGATTATGAATGACAATAAAACCTATAAAAAATGAAAATGAACTACAGTTCATATGAACCCTAAAGTATATATCAGTATTAGATCACCCGCTCTTATTTTGTCGCTCTATTTTGCTAATTTAATGTTCTGCTTCCAAGGATTAGGTTATAATCTGAGCTTTGTCTTTAACACAACTGATGTTTTAGGCTGAGATAAATAAATATATAATAGCTGAGAGAGAACACTTACTCACTCATGGCAGTGATTCACTTATTTTCAAATCAATACATTTCACAATATTTCATGACATGAGAAAATGTTTCCAGTCATGTCTTCCACAGCAGAAGTCATTCTGTGTTATAGCCTGTTTACATTAATAATACTAACTGCATTGTACAGTAAACCTGTATCATTCTGTCACTTTCTGTCACTCTGATGGTCTTCTTTTACCATTAGACACTGAATAAAAGCATTTTTAAGATTGTGTGAATTCTTCTCTTCTTCTTCTCTCTGCTCACTCGCTATCAATGAATATTAATCTGGGGCATGTGTTTGTCTGTCCCTCTCTCTCCTGCTCACTCCTCTGTCTTCCCTTCTCCTCGTCTACTTCTCCACAAGTAGAAGCAGAAGAAGAATTAGCTTCACTTCCACTTCTGTAGTCAACAAACCACGGCTCTCACAGCGGGGGTTTGAATTCATTAGAATTAAATAACTGTCATTATACTTTCATTCAAACTTCAATTTTGGTAAAAGTGAATTGTAAAAATCTTAAAAGACAATTTAGATTCAGCAGAAGCAGCAGAATACTTCAATATAATCAAACTCAAACTGACATCGATGCATGTTTTCATATATTGCACTTATTTCACTCACTCACTCTATCTCTTTATCCTATCCTATGGTGGGGACATTGGTGCCAGTCTCAGCTGACATAGGAAGAAAGACGGGGTCACAGGTCACAGGGTGAATTTATTGTCTTCTTTAAAAATATATATTTGGCAGCCTGTAAAGTCGTCCACAGTATATTTATATTTGTGCTTCATTCATAACAACAGGGTTTCTTTTTTTATTTGATTTGGCCCAGGTTTAAAGGTGCCATATGTAAGAATGTGGCCAAAAACGGTTACTACATTCAAATTCAAAATACCGAGGTCTTTAAGGTTTCGTTTTCTGACGTAACTGGCAACCCGTGGTTGCTCGGCAGCTGAGACTCTACTGACTGCAATGATTGGTAGACGGCGGTAGGTGGCGCCACATGCCAAAACATGAACATGATTTACAGTCTGCAAAATATATTTTTTAATGCATTTTTAAAATATTTTGTCTGTACTGTTGTTGTTGGTGAGTTCAGTTTGTTATATGAACATTATTCCTGAGTCTCTGTGACATATTAGGAGGATTTTATGGCCAGTTGCTTTAGATTTATTACATAATGCACCTTTAATCTTTAATCTTTATTTAAGTCCATCTGCACGGCCATCAAAAATCATTTTTGGTGTAACCTGTGGAACCAGGTGAGTGACAGGCTTGTTTCCATGACGATCAGGCTTTTATTCTGGTGACTCTCTTGATGTTACAGAGTTTATAGAATCAATGTTTTTTTTAATGTTTTTGTCTTGTGTCACAACAGAGGTGTGGGTACTATTCCCTGCACAGTGTAGATATGCAACTTCCTTTTCTCATAAGTCACTTCCTCTTAATAAGTCAAACCTTTCACATCATAAGTTAGTTTGGTCCCACAGTGCGGGGTTTGTTTGTAATTAAAAAAAATAATCAGGACCAAGTGGTGTCCAGAAATTAAAAGGTTCTGAATATTTCACATAATAATAATCACTGATTTCATTATTTGACTTTTTGGCCAAAGAAGAGGATTGATGAGCAAATGACTAATACTCAAACATGAATGCAAGCTGTGTCTCCAATTGTCAAGTGTGCAAGTGATGCAGAACAGATAGAGTGAGCTTCCTTCTGTGGATCACCTGTGAGTACTTAATTTGTGTCTGTGCGCGCAAGACGTTGTCATTTGCTTTTTGCATACGTTTGTGTTTCTTTGCACCCTCTGCATCTCACATTGTCGCACCTGTGCCGAGTATGACCAGGGAAGAGGTCCATCGCTCTCACTTCACAAAAGCAGAGCTGATCAAATGTGCAGCAGCCTCAGTGTGTTCTCTCTAACGTCTTTATCTCACTGCTAGACAGGAAATACATATATACCGTTCAAAATTTGTCACCTATAATTTTTTTTGTGTGTTTTCCATTATAAGTCACACTTTTATTCATCAAAAGAGTTGCAAAATGAATAGAATAATATAGTCAAGACATTGACAAGATTGTAAATATTGATTTTTATTCAAAATAATAATTTTGCCCCTCGTCAAAGAACCAGCAAAACTGTTTTCAACTGTGCTAACATCATTGCACAAGGGTTTTCAAGGGTTTTCTAATTATCATACTATTATCACTATGTACATATTCCATTATTAACCAGACGTTTGCAGCTAGAATAGTCTTTTACCACATTAACAATGTATAGAGTGTATTTATGATTAATTTAATGTTTTATTCACTAAATGCATTTCCTTCAAAAATAAGGACATTTCTTAGTGACCCCAAACTTTTGAACGGTAGTGTACATATATATACATACATATATATATATGTATGTATATATATATATATATATATATATATATATATATATGTATAAAGAGTTTGTGTGTTACTTATGCAATCCAAACATGACTTCTGTGTATTGTGACAATTCGTGCGTGTAAGTTCTAGTGGCATCTAGTGGTAAAACTGCACATTGTAATTTATTGTGGCTCAAATGAACTTGGACATTTGTTACCATGGCAACCATGTTTCCACTAAATGTGACCGCCTGCTTCCTGCAACCACAACTGAAAAACCTTCAGTGATATTAATAAGTGTGTGTGTGTGTGTGTGTGTGTGTGTGTGTGTGAGTGAGTTAAATTAGAGAAGAATAAAGCTTTGCTCTCACTTTAGTCACTTTAGATAAAACAAGTGTCTCATTTGTGTCACTGGGAGAAATAAGAGGCCTTAAATATAACAAACTCCAAACACAAAGTCCTTAAATATAATCACAACAGACTAAGGATGACTTTACTGTTTTCACACAGTAGTAGTAAAATAATACTAATGATAATAATAATGATGATAATAATAATAATAAGGCCTCTGTGAACACTCAGCAGACTTTAGCAGTTGGTCGTTCATTTCATGATCAAATATTCAGTCATCACTTTCTGTTTACTCAATGTTTCAGAGATTGTCATATTTTTCTGTGCCAAACAACACATGATGTGGGAAAATATTCCATTGTTTGTTTTCATTGATAATATAATAGGAAAGTTTGTTCTTCTTTCTGCTCCTCTTCTGTGTGTGTGTGTCTGTAGTTTAATAAATGAAATTATAAATAAATAATACATAATTAGAATAAATTAGAGGATATTCTCATTTAAGAATCTGAATCAACAGAGAAATTGTTTTGTTTTTTAAAACAAACAAACATGTATTTCATTATATATGACATGTATTTGATGTAAACGCAGTACTCCTGTCTCATGTTCCTCTCTGAACTTCTCTTTCTGCGACGACTGATCTGACAAAGTTCGAACTTCCGTTTTGAAAGTTGCGTTCACACCCTCGCGCTGCTCTGAAGACTGTGAAGGAGATTAACGTGCAGGTGTAATCTGTTCCAGATTAACGTCTCATCATCATCATCATCATCATCAGAGCTGTCTTTGGGTGGACTTCAGTGTCCTGTGCAGGGCGTTTACTTTGTTTGTCTTTGTGAGGACACAGCAGAGAAGAAGAAGAAGAAGAAGAGCTGAAGAATACTCACATCTTCCATGGTCTCAGTCGACGTCTTCTCTCCGTTATCCGTGTCTCAGTTGTCCCTGTTGTCTCCGCTGTCTCTGTTGTCTCTGTCTCTCACACATCTCCAGCAGCAGAAACACGTCACTGAGCAGAAAAAGGAACTGAAAACAAGTGTCGTCCCTTTTTTTTCTCTGTTGCTTCAGAGAAGAAAAAAAAAAAAGTTGAGTTTCCGGTGAAACTCACTTCTCTGTTCAATCGAGATGTCGAGGAGGAGCAACGCTGTGTGTGTGTGTGTGTGTGTGTGTGTGTGTGTGTGTGTGTGTGTGTGTGTGTGTGTGTGTGTAGAGCAGTGGCGGTTCTAGCTTGAATGACGCCGCGCGACAGTGTTTATAGGCAGAGGCGATTCTAGAGTCTGTAGGGGTACCTAGGCAAATTTTTTTATACCAGGGGGCCATTATGACCAGTGTTTATCACATGTTATAAATAATCTGACACCGACGAAAAATGTATGAAGTTGAAAGTTTTTTTTTAATTCCAAATGAATAAAATAACATGGACATTTTTTTTTTTTGGAAAATAAATAAAGTATGTGAAAATATAAATGTAAAGAATAATAAAATACTGTCAATTTAAAAAAACAAAACAAAAAAAAACCTTGTTTAAACAGTTAAGAACAATAGAATACTGTAAATAACATTAAAGGTGCCATATGTAAGAATGCGGCCAAAAACGGTTACTACATTCAAATTCAAAATAGTGAGGTCTTTTAGGTTTGGCTTTACTGGCAACCCGTGGTTGCTCGGCAGCTGAGACTCTACTGACTGCAATGATTGGTAGACGGCGGTAGGTGGCGCCACATGCCAAAACATGATTTCAAAACATAAACATGATTTGCAGTCTGCAAAATATAATTTTTAATGCAAATATTTTGTCTGTACTGTTGTTGTTGGTGAGTTCAGTTTGTTATATGAACATTATTCCTGAGTCTCTGTGACATATTAGGAGGATTTTATGGCCAGTTGATTAAGATTTATTACATAATGCATCTTTAAACATTTTTTATAAAGTTAGTAATATATATATATATATTAAGCTGTAAATAACTCACATTATAAACGTAGAAACAAAATATAAAGTATAGAAATTAAATAGTTTTCTTCGGGGTACTAAAACTGCAGGCAATTCCTCATTAGCACCTTTTAAGCACTGCTTTTACTAATAAAGTAAAGTAACAGTTCAATAACAGCAGTCATTTACTGTTAATGTTATGATTATATCATCATCTGCACCAGCAGAGCCACTTACAACTGTCTTTCTTTCTTTTTTCTTCCTCTTCTAACTCCCTGATTGATAACTCCTCTTCATTTTCCTTCAGCTTCATTTCCACCTTGCAGAACGATAACTTCACACAGGTTTAACGTGAGGTGGGATCCTGGGATTGTTGTGGGGCCCCTTGAGGGAGGTTTCCTACTGAGATGTCACTGCAAATCGCCTGTTGTTGTTTAAGGGGGACGGGGATACATCATCAGGTCACTGCACATTTTTGAATCATTTCAGTAAAAACAGCACTCAGGCTCCGAGTGTTAGGGCGCCCCCTATCGGCTCAGGGCCCCATGCAATTGCCCGCCTTGCCAGTTCACAAGCTGCATGTCTGTTTATAGGTCACATCTTTAGACTTTACAAATGTTTGTCGTTTTCAAACATCATTGGTCTTTCTCACTATAACTAAAAATTAAATGCAACTATGATAACAAGTCCTAGTATTCAAACGTACTGCACTGAATTTCATGATAAACTTATCAAGAGGACAGAGGTCTTTACTCCTTCATCTCTCCCTGATGTTGGCAGATTTAAACATGAAGAAGAAGTTCTATGTGAATTAGAGATGAAATCAGAACAATTATACTTTTTTCATGCTCTAAACTAGAGTCATTTTGACAGTTTCAACACAGAAGTGTCATGTGATGTTGCTGACAGAGTACTGCCCCCTGGTGGTTGGAAGACCATCTCGCTGTTTGGCGGCTGCTTGACTGTTTCTAAATATTATGACCAATTGTATGAAACGGACAGAAAGAGAAGACCTCACCATTAATGCATTTACATGAAGAATTTATTTCACAATTCTTAACACACGTACAGCAAATACAGCACAACACATACAAGGTATTTACAGTTCTACTGTTGGCTATTTAAATAACTTAATAAATACAACACTTCTGCTCTTCATCCTGCTCCTCGCTGCCTCCCTTCACTCATCACTGCTCTGAGCAGAAAGAGGCAGAACGTCTACTCTTTCACGTGGTTTTGCACAGCTCTGCATCAGTTCATCAGTTCACTAGTCACCAGGACACAACAGCTAAACACACCATGGTTTAAAATAAGGTGCCTTCATTTGTGCGGCAGTGACCTCTACTGGTGTAGTAATGGAAATAGAAGTGAAGGAGGAAGTCCGGTGATGTTTGTTATGGCCTGTGTGTAACTGTTATTCACCAAGGTTTATCAAATGCAACAAAGGTTCCTCTAACCCTCAAACAATGGATTTTAACCCAGCTGATGGTTCCACACTAACCACAGAAAGCACTGTGACATCACAGGGTTTTTCAGAGGGTGAAACAGCGTGTTTGATTGTTTGTGTGCTTGTGTTCAGTCTTCACCTCCACAGGAGCCCTGGTTTGTGCGACACACAGGGAGGACTGCTCAGTGCTCGGTGCTCAGACAAAGCAGAATGTCTGAGGACACAGTTATTTCAAGGTGTCTCTGACCCGCTCTGTCATCTTTTGTGGAAGCTGGGACTGTGAATGATCTGAGAGAGCTTTCCGAAAGAATCCATCGTGTCCACGGGCTCCTCCGTTTGTGCTGCACTCTGCTCGTGGACGTGCCGCCCCGACGGCATGGAGTCCTGAACCAGGGAGCCGATCCTGGGGAGGAACTGGGCCAAGGTCGGGACGCCTCGGTCTCGGCCCTGCAGCCTTTGCCGCTGGTTTCCCAGACTGAGCAGCGCTCCGTGTTTATCAGCAGTGTAGACGTTGTAGCCGTCAGGTAAGATCTTCTCTCTGAAGGTGCAGTCATCTCTGATAAAGATGTCCTGGAAAACATAGGGACTTCAATTAGTTGTTTGGAGATGGAGGCCCACCAAGATCACCTGATCATAGCAACAACTAGTTTTGAGACCCTTGACGTGTGCATGTGCAGCGACTGTGGACAAACAGTGAGTCAAATGACTTCCACTTCCCTTCTTACTCCACCAAACTGAAAGAGAATCACATTCTTCCTCAAGTAAATGCAAATGTCTACTCGCTCACCTCAAACCACACAGAGAACAACTTCAATGTTTAGCTGAGTGTTTGGTGTCTTCCCATGTCATGTAGACTAGTGAAGGCAGGAATTGAACCCACAACCTTCAAGTTGAATGTCTGATGGGAGACGAGCCCAGAGCAACCATAACACTTGATTTTCTGATTTATTGCTAAGAAGAGAGGGAATCTGCACAGCTGCTAAAACTGCTTAGAAAATATAACATTTATGTTATGATGTAAACAGTGGTGTAAGACTTTACAATGAGGATCCATTAATTAATGTGAGTTAGTACATTATCAAGCATCAATTAACTGTTTAATAACATATTAACAATCATTATTAAGTATTACTTAGTGTTAGTTAACATATTAGTTAATGCATCAATAAGCAGTAAATTAATGTTTACTACTCAAAGTTAATTAATACATTATTAAGCATGCATATAAGTTTAATATTGTAATTAGTTATCATTATGTAGGATTTACTTAGCATTAAATAACACATTAGTTAATATATTAGTAAGCTGTAATCATTTATTAATTTGGAGTGAATAAGCATTAAGTAAACGCTAACTAATGCTTACTTCCTGCTTATTCACTCAGTGAATAATAATAATAAATAAACAGTCATTAGTAAATGATTACTCAAGACCTTACTAGTATATTAACTAATGTGTTACTAAGATGTGCATACATAATGATATCTAATTACAATATTAAACTTTTATTAATGCTTAAAGGTGCCATATGTAAGAATGTGGCCAAAAACGGTTACTACATTCAAATTCAAAATACAGAGGTCTTTTAGGTTTCATTTTCTGACGTAACTGGCAACCCGTGGTTGCTCGGCACCTGAGAGTCTACTGACTGCAATGATCGGTACACGGCGGTAGGTGGCGCCACATGCCAAAACATGACTTCAAAACATAAACATGATTTGCAGTCTGCAAAATATTTTTTTTAATGCAAATATTTTGTCTGTACTGTTGTTGTTGGTGAGTTCAGTTTGTTATATGAACATTATTCCTGAGTCTCTGTGACATATTAGGAGGGTTTTATGGCCAGTTGCTTTAGATTTATTACATAATGCACCTTTAATAATTTTAACTTTGAGTAGTAAACATTAATTAACTGCTTATTAATGCATTAACTAATATGTTAACTAATGCTAAGTCATATGGTCCATTGAAGGGATCTGAGTGCAGAGTGGGTGAAATAAAACAACTGCTCTTTGTCACAAACATGACCTGTGTGACTCCTGTGATGTCTGTAGAGAGAGATGTCAGATGTCATCATTTATAGGATATATAAATATATATACCACCCACTGTACCTTTAACTGTTTCTCATTGGATTGCCTCGTTATTGAAATGTATTTTAAGTTGCTTCACAGACACAGGCTTTGTTCTTGAGGCTCTAAAGTGTTAAAGACCTGCTATGGTGCATATATACAGTGATTATTCCTATATTTCGGTCATGTTATAATGTCGTAAACACTTTTGAAAGCCAGTCTTTCTCATTCAAGTTGGAAATCTAATAGTCACTGTTTATCGTCCACCTGCAGCTTATTCAGAGGTATCAGTGATATTACACTATCACTGTCAACATCCATGTAGATGTTGACAGTGAAAGTCTACCTAGGATCTTGTTCTAACTTTTGGTATTGATATTTAACATTTTATGATTTCCCCCCCAAACCCTCTCCTAACCGATCATTATGTACTCACATTTAAAAGTACAATAATTAACTAAATAAATAACTGCAGCCCGTGCCTGTCTATTATTCTTCTTTAATTGAAGAATGAACGTCTTTGTCAATAAAATAACATACAACTCATATTTTAGCACAGGATCTATAGAAGCACCAGGTGAACACTTAGACAGTTTCTCCCTGAGTTAACATCATAGTATCGTCATCCAAACCATCAACCTGTCACAGTTAGATCTCATCCCCAACTGTTTAAAGGTGTTTTTCCTTTAATTAATAGCTCCATATTAAATCAAATCAATATCAATATTTAATCCTTATTAACTGGATATGTGATCCAGTTATTAAACTTAAAATCACCAGTTAAAGTTAGTAACAACCTTCTCTTGGCCTCAGATAATGGTCTAGTCTCTTTCTCTCTCCTCCACCTCTCCTCTGTCCCCCATTTTCCCTTTCACCCCAACCGGTCGAGGCAGATGCTGCTCATCTTTGAGTCTGGTTCTGTCAGAGATTTCTTCTTTTGTTAAAATAGTTTTTTTTTTTTTCTCCACTGCTCCCTAGTGTTTGCTCATTGTGTCAATTGATGGAGAGACTTGAGATAATAATGTTGTGATTTGGTGCTAGAGAAATACAATTTAAATTAAACTCTGGGTTTTACAAAGTGACATTTAAAAAAATAAATAAATAAATAAATTAAAATTAAAAAAATGAGTTGCCTGTAAAATCATAATCATACGGAAAAAAGTCATATTGCATCATAAGGGGAGGCCCAGCAGATGATTTTTGCCAAGGCCTCCAGGATCATTTAGTCTTAAAGTTAAATTAGTGTTGAATTCCTCCTAACATGCAGTATTGTTTCCCCCTCTGTATTTTGTATTTTCCAAAATAGTTTGCATGAATGAAGGCAGAAAACCTGTGTCAATGTTGCTGTGAGTTCTTCAAGGATTGTTGACTTTGGGCAAAGGGAGGCAGCCACAGGCCAAGGTTGTTGTTGCTGCTGCTTGATCTTTTCATTCAGTTTTTCCACTTTGCAAACACATCTTACCCTGCGCCACACTGGACAAAGGTTGATGAACCAGTCCACTGTTTGAATGAATGACTGACTGAGTGTTTTCAGAACATGGAAGCTGACAGCCAATAATGAAACACAGCACAACACCTCGGATCAGCAGCAGATCGACTCCAACCTTTCTGCAGGAGTTTCTTCAAAAACACTTCAAATATATGTATTTGATACAGTGCTGCTGTAAAAGATCACATGTACTAATGACCATTATTATAAGGAAGTGTCATCTGCACACGTTGATGTTTCTGTCTGTGATAATTCTTGGTTATGATCATTGCATTACCATTTTTGTTCCCATGTCTATGAGAGTACTCACACACTAATACATTATACTGTGTATACAAACACTCACACCCTGTACCTTAAGGCCCTAAATTTGCCATTAAAATATTATTATTTTTCATAAGGAAGTAATGCTGTTGTCCTTCTGTGATAAGTGGAAAAGGACAGGATGTACATGGATACTTTGTCAGTGATCTGTATCGAGGATTCATGTTTTTGATCTGCTCTGGTTTTTTGGCGTCAACACTTGTTTAACCTTGTGAAATGAGGTTGTGTGTTGACTCATTGGCAGATGTTTGCATTTTCCCTAATTAGGATATGAAATTGTGCACAATTATATATTTGTTTTATTTTGCCATTAAATGCCTCATTCTTCCTGAGACAGACTTACAGATTTGTTTCTCTGGTTTTCCTGAACCTGGCACTTTTTTTTTTTCTAAAGATAAGCTCAATAACGACACACTAACACACTTTGATGGACATACTGACTTTAAGAGATATACATTTATGCAGATAGGATATTAGCACAATAAATAAAATATTACGATAATTTTGCAGGATTATTTTGTTGACTCTGGAATTGCTCAAAAATAATAATCCCCCCCAAAAAAAGAGTATGGGAAACACAGTTGAGTCAAATGTGAAATATGCAGATGTTGGATTTTGATGGGTTTAACAAATACAGTGAAGAATAAAGTCATATGTAGTCATCTGTATATATGGCTTTAACATGAAATCATTTAGACTGAACTCATTAAGCTTTAAGTATCAGCATTATAATTAAAGCTTTTTTCTCCATCTACTATTAATATAATAACAACAATAGTAATAATAATAATAATATTAATATAATTATGTATTTCATTCAATTTGATCATAGAGAAATGTATTTATTCTATTTTCTTTGTAATAGTTGTTGGGTTTTAGCTCAAATAAAAGATTGTTTCTTTTACTTCAGTGTATATAAACGATAAATGTGGCCCTTATTCAAGTAGTGCAAATATTTAAATTTGAGGGCATATTTGCATTTTACATCCAGATAATACTAAAATGATTTGTAATGAATTCCATGTCTAATTTTAGTCATATTATACATGTTATATTTTATTCAATTTCCGTTGACAATTAGACATAAAAGAATACTAGACACATTGTTATTAACATATTGGAGCACTATTTGGCAAGAGTCACATATAAGTAATATATATCCTTACCGATGAGTACAGTCTTCCATCGCCCTCTATGCAGAGAAATCTTGAAGTTGCTACTCCTCTGATGGCAACACAGCCTGGACCAACAGGTCGGATCTCCAGCAGACCTGCAGTTCAAACACTCATCAGGACCCAGAGTCTCTCTGAGCCGACTCAAGTCGTCAAAACATCAAGTGCTTTACTCACTGTACACAGTTTGGTCTGCAGAGCCGTGGATCTGTCCATCTGCACTGATCAGCAGGTGTAGTCCTGGCCTCGTAGCGTACAGGTGCCGAAATCGCACCACCTGGTCCCAGCCATGGTCCAGGTACGGTCCCTGGTCCATTAGGGGTAAGCAAGAGACTCCAGCGGCCAAAAACACATTGGCAACACACACAGTGACCACAAGCTCAAGCATGATTGTAATACTGCTCTCTCCAGTCTGCAGGGCGATATCACAGAGGCTCATCCTAACTCCGCCTTTTAAACGTGGCTCTTATCAGCTACTGATAACCCTCTTTCCCAAATCAAGTTCTCAGAAGTAGATCACAACACACCCCTGGATGACATCCAACTGCGTCCAAGCTTTCCATTGGTCCCTGACATTCTCCCACAGCACACCTGCGTTTCATTCAGCTTTTAGTTTTGCTACTTTTACTCATGTTTTGGTCCTTTTTACTGAGCACCGATGTGCTTTTTATATTTTACTCATGCTGTATATTCACTATGTAGTTTTGGTACTTTTACTGATGCAGTACCTTCCCATTCCAAAGTTTTTGTAGTTGTACAATTGTGGTACCTTTACATTGCAGTTTTGGGATTCATGCTCTGTGTTTATATATGAATGACCACTCAAATCTGCTTCGATCACACCTTCATACCCATTCACACAGGGGTGTCATTATAGGTTAAGGGTATTGTAGATTAGCTGGGAATTGAACTCACACATTTCAAGTGGAAAAATGACTCGCTGAGCTAGAGTTGCCCTGAGGTGTAGGTCACAGAGGTCATCAATCAATCAATCAATCAATCTTTATTTGTATAGCCCACAGTTTACAAAACATAGTTTGTCTCACGGGACTTCACAGGGTTGGTAACATCCTCTGTCCTTAGACCTTCGACCAGGGTAAGGAAAAACTACCAGGGGAAAAAAAACCCTTATAACAGGGAAAAGGGTAGAAACCTTAGGGAGAACCACAGGTGAGGGATCCACTCCCTGGACGGACAGACGTGCAGTAGATGTTACCCAAAACATACAATACACAATGACAAAGAATAAAAAGTGAAAAAGTCTTTAAATGCCAGGATCCATCTGGATCACAGGGTTTGTCACAGTCTGTAGTGAAGACTGTTGTCAGAGACTTGAAAATGACGGAGTGGAAAAAGAACTAAAATATTGAACTCAAGTAAAAGTACCAATACTTTGATGAAATATTACTCAAGTAGAAGTAAAAGTAGTCATCTGAAAATGTACTCAAGTAGAAGTAAATAGTAGTTCATTTGAAATGTACTTTAAGTAAAAGTTACTTAGTTACTTTGCGTGGGGTGTGAGGGTAGTAGAAATATGACAAGGGCTCAGAAATCCAAAACTATTTTGGAGCTCACACGCCCGGCGCGACACAGGATATTACGTCACTTTTGGCGTTCATCCTCTATGTTCACACACCAGTGCTGGTGATAATCACATCATCATTCGTCTGGTTCTGGTGTATATTTTCCCCCTGTAGGTCTTCATTGTGCTGCATTTTTGTTTTTACTCAGTAACAGATAGGATTTATAAAGTAACTAAGTACAATACTTGAGTCAATATGTACTCAAGTAAAATACAAAATCCTGATTTTAAATTGTACTTAAAAAATACAAAATACACAGAAAAAGTGTTCAATAGAGTAACTTGAGTAAATGTATATCGTTACTTTCCACCTCTGATAGGTCAGGAGGAGGAGGAGCAGTAGTGCTAGTGCAGAGTGGAGGTTTTTAGTACAAGTAAAGCTAGGCTCACGCTGTATGAGTCTAACTGATGTATGTGTTGCATAATTGTGTTATAAAGATTCACCAAATGTCCTCTGTCAAATTGCACATTTTTTTTTATTTGTGAATAGGGTAAAGTCTACAGATTGGTCAGATTCCAAGTGGAGCTGTGAGACTGGGTCACTGCACACTAAAATCACAGTCTTCTTTCCGCTCTTATCACATTCTGGCTCAAACTTCCGCTGCTCTGCTGCGAGTTAAACTGTAATGGAGAGCAAACACCAGCGTTCACCAGAGCCAAGCCCACATTTCACAGGCTTATCGTTTGTAAAGGTTTTCAGGCGAGGTTCTCGTCTCTGTGTTTCCTTTATTTTTTCATTCATTTATTAAGTTGTTTATTCATTTTTTTCTGCATTGGTGTCTTCTTACATTTTGGATACATCCATTCATTTCTGATCTGTCTTCAAAGATTCTACCACTAGATGGCAGCATATATGAACTGAATCTCCTTAAACCATGAATCATGTGGCTCTACAGTGTAGAGAACACTTATTTCTGATTAAAAAAGGATGATTCCTTTGTTACTCAGTAGTTCAACTCACATTATGATGAGGTGCTTGATTAATTAAGTAAATACTTTATATGCCAGATAAATTCTCTCACCTCACATCTTGCTGAATTGAACAACCATGTTTGCACGGACATTGTTGGTATGAAAAACATTTTATATCAGTGTTACCTAAAAGTAATGTTCCCCAGACATTCATTTTTCAGTTAATTTAGCCAATGCCTTGTTAACAATAACATAATTTTGTCATGTCCCTGAAATACATTTTAGATTTTCCACTCAAAAGCAGGGATTAGGTAAATTGGACACTCTAAAGCAGGGGTTCTCAAAGTTTTGATACCTGAGGGCCAATTTAGGAACCCAACATTGGACTGAGGGCCGCCAAAAGAAAAAAAAACAGAAATAAATCCCATTTGTTATCATTTTAATGACCATATTGCAGTTCTACAGTTTAGCGTGAAGTCATATAAGCGTTAATATAATGTAATTTAAGCATTAATATAATAACGCTTTATAATTTACTGGGTAATTACCCAGTATTTTAGGCCATTGTTCTTACCTTCTAATTACAGGTTAATACCAAGTAATACATTTCTGTTACCATATATTTACTGGGTAAATAGCTAGTAATTGTAGGCTGTAGCTACCTGCTTATTACCAGCTTATAACACAATAATACACTAAATTCACCATATAGAAACCAGGTAAATACCCAGTATTTGTGTTTACACTTATTGGTCTGTATCCAGTAATGTCCAATAAACATTTAACAAGCTTAGTACCTCCTGGATTAAAACTATCAACTGTAATTCATTGCGGGCCGGCAGAAATGTTTCTGCGGGCCACCATTGGCCCCCGGGCCGCACTTTGAGAACCAATGCTCTAAAGTGACCGTATGAATGTGAACTGTTTGTCTCTGTCCCTGTGATGGACTGGGATCAGTCCAGGGTGTGACCCGGCCTATCGCCCTATGTCATCTGAGATGGGGATGAACCTTGTTGGATTCTCTCAGGCCTGGGGTTGGCCCATCCAAGCAGCCACAGAGGAGAACCTCTGCCATCTTGGAGTGACCACCCCAAGGTCCAGTACGGCTGAAAGGCATAAGTCAAGTTAACTCGATACTGTATTGCTAGCACCTGCTAGTGCCCACCACCAGCAACTTGAACTTAACTAAGACTAGCTTGATTTTAGTCAGACTAATCAAGTGTTTACATGTGTTGACAGCATTCTAGAAGTGCAACTGCTAGAAGTCAAATGTAAAAAGGAGGCTGCTTAAAGAGTATGGATATTGATTAAAATTATATATATATATATATCAATTTGGGTGTGTTGAAACAGAACCTTTGTCTTTATATCTTTATTTTCCTTTTTCTTTCAGCTTTATTTTTTTTTAAAGAGAACATATTTTCCTTCTTTTATTACTTCTCTTTACCACCAAAGTAAGAGCTTGTTTTACACTGACGATTAGCACCCACACCACGACAACATGACGGATATAGAAGTTTAGGAATGACTCCTAGAGAAGCAGACTCGGCTTCTAGACATACAATCTAGAAGTATTTATTGTGAAGCATAGATGATGTCTCCTCGTCCTCCTCATGTTGCTGGTGCACCAGCCCCTGATTCATGTTGAAGCATAATATGTTTCAACATGACTTATTGTCTGTGCAATTGTTTATTTGGAGTCAGAGCCATTTTATGAACATTACAAACTCCATTCCCCTCCACTCGGGACATCTTGTAGTGATAGCTGTCAATCAAATGAAAGAAGTTCCCTGTGGGTGTGATTACACTGAATATGACCAATCATAACAGGATGGTTTCCACCCCTAACTGTCAACAGTCTGGTCGACAGATTTCAACTTCGAGAGCTGACTTCACTTTTTTTTTTTTGCAGATAGAGCAGTTTTTACACATGTCGTAGTTGGGGCAAATTGTTGTGTCCTGACTGAGTCTCCTCTCCTGTAATATATGTCAGTGAGACAACATCAGGATTCTCTCTCTTCTTCTTCATGACTGTTCCAGTTAAAGACAGTACTTTTGGTTTCCAAGGTGGACACCATCTGGTGAGAAATGGCAGAGGGAAGCTTTGACCCTCGAGTGCATTTGCACCCAAGAATATGCTATGAGGCGTCTCATCAACCTGGTGAGTAATGGAGCTTAATTTACATCTAATTGAGTTGATTATGGTGAAGCTGAAGTGCAGTGACGGGTCAGAGTATTGGAGTTTGCTCAAGTTGAGAGAAAGAAGCAAAGACATTAACAAACAGCATGCATGTTGAAGTCTCTGGAACAGTAGGGAAGTAAAAAAAAAACTGCTGAATGACAGATCTTGGTTCCTGCTCGGTGCTTATCTTGAGTTGATCAGTTCCGCCACACAAAGAAGTTTCATTCTTCCTGGTTTGCATTTTCTTTGGAAATGTTCTTTGGATTCGGGAGAGAGTGGCAGTTCATCAGGGGTTACAGAGAGAGACCCCTGCTAGACTGGTAGAGCCATGTGCCCTAATCCCAGCCAAAACATGTTACTGTTGATGCCATATTTTTCCACTAAGTTCTGAAATGGGATGCATTTGTTATCGTTTTTCCACGTGCCTTGTTCCCTTTTCTTACTTTCGATTGATTAATTGGTCTTAAAAATCTGTGTTAAAATAGGTATGTGCCGCTTTAAGGCGTGCGTTGACCATAAACTACATTTCCCACAATGCATGGCAATTGCGTTAACTGTAAAGTGACGGCATCCCGCCACTAGATCGCAGTGTATCATTGCACATGCATCATGCGATGAGTGAAATTGAGATTGAGACTGTGATCGCAGCAGAATGAGTTCACAAAAGCCACAACCAAAATATGATGTGGCAGTGAAAGCTTTATTGTGTATTGTATTTGATGGTCAATATTGGACATTACAACCATGTTTTTGAGCCTAAAAGGACGTTGTTCATTGTAGAATATTTTCTACCCCTGCATTGCTGCTGCTGCGGTGTAAAAAAAAAAGGCAGACAATTGGACAAAAATTCGACACGTGGACCACGACAATCGACTCTCAAGATGTCGTGTCATTCCCATCCCTAATTGTGTTTTTTATTATATTACTTATTTGGAAGATTTCGGGACGGTTAAAAATGGTTTCCGGGACGTTTGTTTTCACGGTGGTGAAAAAAGTTAGTTTTAAACCATGACAGAATCTCGGTCATTGTGGCCTATGCTCCTATCAAGATGGCAGAATAGAAAAGAATACATTTATATTTTAGTATTGCTGTCAAACTATTAAAATATTTAATCGCGATTTAATCTAGGGCTGTAACGGTACACAAACTCACGATTCGATTTGTATCACGATTTTTGACCAATTGTTCGATACATTCCACGATTTTTAATTTTTTTAAAAAACATTTTATTTTAACAGTCACTTATATAGCTTTATGTAACATTTAACAACAAATATTTTGGAACACTGTGAACAGATTTGATCATAAATAAATAAGTAACCAAAGATTTCTCTCTTTTCTGTAACAAAATAATACTGTTGAAAAATACAAAGTAAATGATCGATCAGACCGGGATTTGTCCCCAAAGCATGCTGGGAAGTGTAGCTCTTCATTAGAAGCAGTTTTGTTCCAGTGGAAATAACTTGTTTTGATAAACAGCAAAGGTAAGACAACATTTCTGCTTGTATTTCTTGAAAGTCAGTTGTTGCTTTGCTCTTATTTTGGGGCTGGATCCGTGAATCTTGTTCGTAGAGTGATAAAAGTCTGTGAATTCTCCGCTGTTTACATAATCACGCTGACGCTCCGGTGCCGCTTTTCAATGTGTGCGCTGGAACAGCTTTTACATCAGAATGGTTTTTATGAGCTTTTAACTGAGTTTCTGACCTTTCTGTGGGTATGCAGCATGTCTGTGTTTGTTAAAGTTAGACATGGTTTTATGACGCTTTTGTCGCTGCGTCTGACGCTGCCCCCGGTGGCGGGGACATCAGTAAAGAAGAGATTAACGCGATTAAAAAACATAGCGCTTTAATGATGACTGTAATTAATTAATCACAATTAAAGCCATAATTTGGCACCCCTAATAAAAATAATAGTAATTTGAAAAGTATTGCGATTTCGATACGCATATCATTACATCCCTAGATTAATCGCATTAATGTCATAGTTAACTCGGGATTAATCGCACATTTTTATCCATTATAAATGTCCCTTGATTTCTTTTTGTACCATTATTTTCACTCATTATATAAGTCGCAGGGTTCAAAGCGTGTGAAAAAAGTAGTAGCTTATGGTCTGGAAATTACGGTACCTGGACTCGCCATTCCGGTTTCTACTGCGCACCTTTGCTGCGCACATCGTGAGTAAACAGACTAAGCACCCGCCCAACTTCACCTCTGATTGGCTTACTATAGAATTTTACTCAACCTCAGCCAATTGTCATCACTTTTGGGATTATCTCGTGCCCCCACCCTCACCAAGGACAAAGAGGAACAAGACACTTCTGATGTAAAACAACTGCCTTCAATATAAGAATTAAGTTGTGAACATGTGAAATGTTCCCAGGTTCAGGACCGAGCTGATGATGTTAAGAGTGATGTCACAGCGTCACGGTCACAGAAAAACCTTTGTCCTTCAGAAGATGTTTGTCCCAGATCTGCTGAAGCTGTGTCACAGAGCAGGACTAAGGACGAAGATCATCTTCATGAAGATCATCACTCCCACCTGTTGAGAAGAGAAGAGTCACACCAGTGAGTCAGTGAAGCAGCAGACACTTCAGTTTAGAACTGCTTCAGGTTCAGGTGTTACATTTATCACTTTACATTCACTCATTTACCAAACACTATTTGTTTAGACCATGTCATGATAAAGTAACAAGTAACAAATGCAGAAAACAACAGTTCTGCACAACAACAGCTCACACTGTGTCAAAGGACAAGGAGAAGAAGTGCGTCTTAAGACGAGCTTTAAAAACAGGAAGTGAAGGGGCGTGTCTACCCTACAGGGTAAAACAAGGTCTGGAGGATGCAAGCCTGACTCTTCTACAGGGTCTCTGCAGGTTTCAACAAGTCAAATTTAAGACTTTTTAAGACTTGTTTAAGACCACAATGACCACAATTTAATACCCATTTCAAATCCATACTGGCAAAAACGTACAAAAGACATCAAGGACAATTGGAGCCACAAATTGTTGTTACCCATCTTATGCAAGCAATTCTTCTTAGCTGTGGGCTTTTATTAAGTTTTCTCCGCTGCTATGCTAAGCTGTAACACACCGTGGCGCGCGCACAGCACACTAGCTAGTGGTGCTGGATAAATTCTCCCCGGGCAGAACAGGTGGCCTACTTTAGTTCCGTGTTGTAGTTCTGTTATCACATCCTCAAAAACAGAAACATTTCAAAGCGAGACTGAAGTTTATGCATTTTTATATAAAAGTCACGTTAATAGATTTTTAAGACCTTTCAAAATTGTATTTAAGACCTTTTATAAGATTTTAGGAGAATTTAAGACATTTTAAGGCCTTAAATTCAAACTATTGGATTTAAGACTTTTTAAGACCCCGCGGATAACCTGTTCTAAACACAACTGTAACAAACAGTTGTGTTTGTTAAAATGGACACTACACGACAACACACTCAAATTTTAACACTGTAAACACTGACACTCTGCTGCACTGCCTCCTGAACCTACAGATCCACCCAACTGCAGTCCAGTCTGGACTCTACTGACCTCACAGTCTCCAGTCTATAGTCTGGACTCTTTACAAGATCAGACAGAGGCTTCACTTCTGAATCCTGCAGATTGTTCCTTCTCAGGTCCAGTTCTCTCAGGTGGGAGGAGTTGGACTTCAGAGCTGAGGCCAGAGAAGAACAGCTGATCTTTGACAAACTGCAGCCAATCAACCTGAATAAAGAATAAAACATGAGAGGGAGGGATTGTAACACTTTTTAAACAACAAGGATCTACTAAACTGAACTATTAAATATGAACTTTAAACATTAAATAGAAAAGAACATTTAAAACTTCAATAAAAATACTAATTTTAAACTAGTGCTATAACACCCAAAGCATGCTGGAAAGTGTAGTTCTTCATTAGAAGTGGTTTTGGTCCGGCAGAAATAACTTGTTTGGATAAACAGCAAAGTTAAGACAACATTTCTGCTTGTATTTCTTGAAAGTCAGTTGTTGTTTTGCTCTTATTTTGGGGCTGGATCCGTGAATCTTGTTTGTAGAGTGATAAAAAAATGGTACCGCTGGAATCTGTTTGTTCTCCGCTGTCCAGTCGACACCTGTTTTCTTTGTTTACAATATCACGCCGACACTCCGGTGCCGCTTTTCTATGTGTGCGCTGTAACTTTCTTTCCCACTCCTGCTGGTTTGATCCGTCGATGTTTTAACTGTGTTTCGTGAACATAAGAATGGTTCATATGAGCTTTAAGCTGAGTTTCTGACCTTTCTGTGGGTATGCAGCATTTCTGTGTTTGTTAAGGTTAGACATGGTTGTATGACGCTTTTGTCGCTGCGTCTGACGCTGCCCCCTGTGAAGAAGAGGTTAATAATGCATTCTACCTCAGTACTAAATGTAGCACTTGAATGTCACATGATCAGTGTGCTGGTCATTTAAAATAAATAGTACATTAATGTAACTGCTTTGGATTCTGTTGTTAATGTAAACACAAATATTATCCCTGTGCCTGCTGTGAGGAATCTTTGTATAATTAACAGTATTCATTCTGTAAAAATGTTTTAACAACCAACGAAGAGCGGTACTGGAACTGAAAGATTCCTAAATCGTGGATTGAATAAAATTGAGACCTTGTGAATCAGAATCGAATCATTCAGGAAATTGGTGGCGACAGCCCCAGTCAACACATGACCCTGTTCAAATTCTTCCGCTTTATATCCAAAATACTGACAAAATGGCAAGCTTGCATTTTCTTAGCAACTCAGTCTGTCATCATGTCGCTGCATCAAGTGCTTCGTGCATCATGCAGAAAAAAATCAACTTCCAGCAGGATTTTCTTTTCAAATTAAAATACTCACTTCAGAGTCTCCAGTCTACAATGTGGACTCTCCAGTCCAGAACACAGCAGCTTCACTCCTGAATCCTGCAGACCATAGTTCTGACTCAGGTCCAGTTCTCTCAGGTGGGAGGAGTTGGACTTCAGAACTGAGACCAGAGAAGAACAGCTGATCTCTGACAAACTGCAGCCAATCAACCTGAATAAAGAATAAAACATGAGATTTTAGACGACTGTGTGTTTGTGTGTGTGTGTGTGTGGTTGAAAGAGACAGAGAGAGAATCAAATGAGTTTAATGTTAAAGGGGACATATTATGCAAAATCAACTTTTTAATCATTTAAATCCTTATATTTGGGATCTGGAGGTCCTATGAGTCGGCAAAGTGTGAAAAAAGATGACTCACTCATGTTTTTGTGTCAGTCTAAGTACAGGAGATAAAACACGCAATGTTGACTTTAGCGCTAAATGGGACGTCACAATGCACTAAATGTGCTCAAGAGTGCTGGTGAGGGCAACGGTATCCGAAAACCGGAAGTCCACGAAAAGTTCTATTCTTGAGTACTACACAAACTTAGAACCTCAGAGGATTTATCTGTTATATATGATGTTATATATGACGGTAATGTGCCTGCTAGAGCCTGCAAATTATCACTTTTCCAAATGCTAACTGCTGTTAGCTCCCAGTAGCCTCTGTGGCTGATGTCATTTCTGTTCCTTAACCACTTCTTCCCTGACCCTCCTTTTGGAGTCCCTGCTCGAAAATGACATGCCCAAACTAAATAGAGTAAATCTCTGCAGCTCTATGTGGATTATCTTGGTATCAGAATTAAGATAACACTTGTGAGATTCCACCAGAGGTGTAAGTTTCACTGTAGATGCCACTGTGTCAGAGTAAATGTACATGGAACACAGCATAAATGAAGGATTTTCTCCTAAAAAAATATTGCATTTTAAAGCAAATATCACCTTTAAAATATGCAGTAGGAGCTTAAAAACACATGGAGGTCATGTAACAACATGTGGACATGAGCTGTGCAAAGTCTGATGATGCTGAAATGAAGCAGAGTGAAATTACAGAGGTTTTAGTAAAGAGATGTCTAGGCGTTCTCTCTGTTGGCACAGCGTGGCACCATCTGTGCAATTTGAGATTTCTTAGGTACCAAATTATTAAAAACCCATTTCGTTTTATTTACATGCCACGACAGATCTAAAAAGAATATAACTTGTTTTGATAAACAGCAAAAGTAAGACAACATTTCTGGTTGTATTTCTTGAAAGTCAGTTGTTGTTTTGCTCTTATTTTGGGGCTGGATCCGTGAATCTTGGTCGTAGAGAGATAAAAATGGTAACGCTGGAATCTGTAGATTCTCCGCTGTCCAGTCGACACGTTTTTTTTGGTTTACATAATCATGCGGCTGCACCGGTGCCGCTTTTTAATCAGTGCGCTCTAACTTTTTTTTTTTCGCTCCTGCTGGTTTGATCCGTCTGTGTTTTAACTGTGTTTCGTGAACATAAGAATGGTTTATATGAGCTTTTAGCTGAGTTTGTTTCTGACCTTTCTGTGGGTATGCAGCATGTCTGTGTTTGTTAAAGTTAGACATGGTTTTGTGACGATTTTGTCGTTGTGTCTGACGCTGCCCCCGGTCCCGGGGGCAACCGTGAAGAAGAGGTAAAGTTTTGTTTTCCAAAAAAGTGTAGGGCCCTATGATTTCCGTGTTAACGGAATCGCGGACGGAATCGCGGAATTGGCCAATAAAAACGGAATCTAATGTTAAACGCGGAATATCGCGGAAATTGACATAATTTGACTGAAATGCTGTCATCGTGAGGAGAAGGAACGTTTGTCTGGAGAAATGTTCCGGGGAACGCTCATTCGTGGCAAACACTCACCCGGTCAGGGTTTCCCCCAGTGCGTGTTGCTTGTTTATTTACTTTATATACACTTTTTTTTCTAAACCGCGGAACAAGCGCGATGCGCTCGCATGTAACCGGCGAGCGTCCCCTTGTCCAGGTGCCGATTGAAACTCAAGTCACACCATCAAATACGCGATTATTACGGTTATATTTTTATTGTCAATAAAGATGTTATATTTAGGAATGCGCCGATAATTCGGCGGCCGAAACACGGCGAGTAAACTGTGGAACATCGCCTGTTAAATGCTGGAAAGTCTCTGCGCAAAAGTGAAACTTATGAACTCCCCACGACTTTCACTTCACACCAGAGAACATTCTCTCTCTTTGAGCAGTTAACTAAAGACATCGGCTCATCTGATGCATCTGTTATTCCCTTAATTGCAGAGTTGTAGGGGTAATATTGCGTGTAGAGAAATGATCCAGACGGATACGGAGAAGCGCACGGCGCAGGAGAGGGAGAACAGTACAGCGCAGGGGCGGTGCGCAGAAATCCGTCTGCACCAGGGGGCACTACCACATTTTTATTTATGTTAATTATTTTACTTTTTAATGTGACCAGCATTGCATGGCTTGTTTTAAGATTCACTGGAATTTACTTAATTAGGATTTAACTTAAGTCCAAACAATTGAACAATTGAGAAGTCAGTGGATTCAAGAAGAAAGTTGCATTTCAGTGGACATTTTTTTCACTGACACAAAAAGCACACATTCTATGGTGGTAAAGTAAGTATAAAAGGTAAAAAAAAAACAGAATAAAAAAAATAAAACGGAAAAAACGGAATTCTAAAAAATTAAAACGGAAAAAACGGAATTTGGAAAAAAATAAAACGGAATTTGGAAAAAAATAAAACGGATTTCATAGGGCCCTAAAAGTGGCCCTAAAGAGATACTACTAAACTGAGCGTTCTGAACAGGGCTGTTTTGGCAGGGTGATTGAACTGCTGTGGTGCTTCATACTTATGGTAGTTTGACCAAAGCATGTCACAGACATGTTCATTAGGACACCAGGGAACTAGGTTAACTTGGAGAAATAGGGTTTAATATGGGACCTTTAATGTTAATAAATAATAAATAAGTAAAAAATAAAATAAAAAACAACAACAACAACAACAACAACAACAGCAGCTTCAGTCAGTGAACTCACCCCAGAGTCTCCAGTCTACAATGTGGACTCTCCAGTCCAGAACACAGCAGCTTCACTCCTGAATCCTGCAGATCATGGTTCAGACTCAGGTCCAGTTCTCTCAGGTTGGAGGAGTTGGACTCCAGAACGGAGACCAGAGAAGAACAGCTGATCTCTGACAATCTGCAGTAACTCAACCTGAATAAAGAATAAAACATGAAACTTTAGTCAACGACTGTGTGTGTGTGAGTATGTGTTTGAGAGAGAGAGAGAGAGATAAAGCGAGAGAATCAAATTAGTTAAATGTTCAAATGTTAATGAAATGAATGTTTAAAAAGACAACAGCAGCTTCAGTCAGTGAACTCACCCCAGAGTCTCCAGTCTACAATGTGGAGTCTCCAGTCCAGAACACAGCAGCTTCACTCCTGAATCCTGCAGATCAAAGTTCCCACTCAGGTCCAGTTCTCTCAGGCGGGAGGAGTTGGACTTCAGAACGGAGACCAGAGAAGAACAGCTGATCTCTGACAAACCGCTACGACTCAACCTGAATAAAGAATAAAACATGAGACTTTAATCAACGACTGTGTGTGAGAAAAGAGGCTGGGGCTGGTCACAGCATATCTGAGTTCATGTCACTGATCACAGGTGTTGCTAATGTTTGGGAAGCAAACAGTTTTTGATTGTGCTCGGAAGACAAAGTGTGGGTTTATGGTTTAAAGATTGTGTTTGGAAAACTTACTGGAAGTAACATCACAACTGACTGTGGACTGTACACAAATAAATACAATTTGAGTTTAAGTATAAGAACATTCCGGTAATCAGTTTATCTGTGTTACACGTCTGAACAAACTACCAATAAGCAATCAGTAGCAGCTGAAAACGGGACTTACTCACCAGAATGTTAATGAAATTTAAGTTTTAAAAAACAACAGCAGCTTCAGTCAGTGAACTCACTTCAGACTCTCCAGTCTACAATGTGGACTCTCCAGTCCAGAACACAGCAGCTTCACTCCTGAATCCTGCAGACCATAGTTCTGACTCAGGTCCAGTTCTCTCAGGTGGGAGGAGTTGGACTTCAGAACTGAGACCAGAGAAGAACAGCTGATCTCTGACAAACTGCATTCCCTCAACCTGAATAAAGAATAAAAAATGAGTGTGTGTGAATGTGAGAAAGACACAGACAGACAGACAGACAGAGAGACAGAGAGAATCAAAAGAGTTTAATGTTAAAGGGGACATATTATGCAAAATCAACTTTTTAATCATTTTAATCCTTGTATTTGGGACTCTGGAGGTCCCATCAGTCGCCAAAGTGTGAAAAAGATGACTCACTCATGTTTTTGTGGTCCTCCTCAGTCTAAGTACAGAAGATAAAACATGTGATGTTGACTTGGCTCATTGCGACGGCACAATGCGCTAAATTCCTGGAATTGTTGTCTCACGGAGCTCCGCTTTGTCCGTAAAACACGCGAGAGTGCTGGCGAGGGCAACCGTATCCGAAAACCGGAAGTCAGCAAAAAGTTCTATTCTTGGTTCCACAGTGCAGCACAGAGTCCTACACAAACTTCCAGCCTCAGAGGATTTATCTGTCCAGTGGATACATGTTATATGACGGCAATGTGCCTGCTAGAGCCTGCAAATTATCACTTTTCCAAATGCTAACAAATGTTAGCTCCCAGTAGCCTCTGTGGCTGATGTCATTTCCTGTCTCTTAAGTTTCGTTTTACATGTCACAGACATGTTCATTAGGACACCAGGGAACTCGTCTAACTTAAAGAAATAGAGTATTATGTCAACTTTAATGAAATGAAAGTTTAAAAAAAAAAAAAAAAAAACCAAAGCAACTTCAGCTTCAGTCAGTAAACTCACTTCAGAGACTTCAGTCTACAATGAGGACTCTCCAGTCCAGAACACAGCAGCTTCACTCCAGAATCCTGCAGACGATGGTTATGACTCAGGTCCAGTTCTCTCAGGTGGGAGGAGTTGGACTTCAGAACTGAGGCCAGAGAAGAACAGCTGATCTTTGACAAACTGCATTCCCTCAACCTGAATAAAGAATAAAAGATGAGAAGTTGCTGCTGAAACCAGTCAGTGTTTGATATGTGTTCAGAGATGAGACCACAACTTCAAACTGAGTCTCTGAGAGTTCACAAATAATCCAGTCTGTGATTATAGAAAAACATCAACACTCATGAGAAGACATGTAGACATTTTCATCAACATCTTCTCTTGTTGCGTTTGACATAGGGTTGAGAAATATGGCTGAAAAGTAAATCACAATACAACTACTTCATATTGATCAATATCAATAATTATTGATAATTTTACACCCTGCATCTCTAACCATTCATGCGACTCCTGAAGTGTTTCCACACAGTGTGCCATATTAGACACTTTTCTTCAGGAATTTCAAAGGCATCAGTAGTCGTGCAGTGATGTTTCTTCCTGTGTGCGCCTGTTCTATCTGTCTCTAGTGGGTTGGGATAATCCAAAATAGTGAAAACAAGGGGGGTGTTCTCTGTTACCTGTGAAACAGGGGTGCACTGAAAAAAATCCTCCCGAATTAAATTAACCATAGGCTGCTTGAAATTAACATGGCAAAAAAAAAAAAAAAATCGACCAATGGAAATTTTGGTGTATATTCAAAATATATATCGTATTTCACCATTCAAACAAAAAAATATTGAGATATGTGTTTTGGTCCCTAGCGCCCAGCCCTACCTGGACTCATCAGCACAGCTGATGGTTATTAATGAGCTAACGTCACTCGACTACTCTGTGGTCAGATCAGGTCTTTGGGTTTGACCCGTGTTGAAGTCTAATCAGGTTTAGGTGAAACCAAAAATAATCTGTCACATGAAGAGAAAGTTACCAACGAAACATTAACAGTAAATGACAAAATAAAGACGTGCGTTTTCATTGAGTTCAAAGCAAGAATCACAACCAGTTGATAAATCTGCATCATTTAAAACATCTGCAGGAACAAAACAACGCAGCCGACTCACAAAGTGAGAAGAATGAGAAGAATATTTGATAAACCAAACCATTAATCATCACTGATGTTATCGATCACGTCTGAACTTACTCAGCCTTCCTGCAGTTCCTCACAGCTGGAATCAGTCTTTGTTTTCCCTGGACTGATGTTCTGTACTTGTTCACGTCCAACTCATCCAGAACCTCCTCAGACATCTGCAGCATGTAGGCCAGAGCCGAGCAGTGGATCTCAGAGAGTCTCTGTCCTCTGTCCTCTGACTTCATGAACTCTTGGATCTCCTGATGCACTGATTGGTCGTTCATCTCTGTCAGACAGTGGAAGATGTTGATGCTTCTGTCAGGTGAGATGTTGTACGTGTTCAACTCCTTCAGGTTCTCGATGACACTCTGGGTGATTTCTGGACTGTTCTGAGTCTGACCCAGCAGACCTCCAACAAGTCTCTGGTTGGACTCCAGACAGAGTCCATGAAGGAAGCGAACAAACAGGTCCAGGTGACCATTTTCACTTTGAAGTGATTTCTCCATGACTGCTTTCAAAAACACATTCATAGAAGTGTAACCACCATCATCATCATCACCATCTTTTTTTCTGAAGAAGTCCTGCAGTACCTCTGTCTTCCTGTTGGTGAAACAGTGGAACATGTAGACAGCAGCCAGAAACTCCTGAACGCTCAGATGAACAAAACAGTAGACTGTTTTCTCGGAGATCACGCTCTCTCTTCTGAAGATTTGTGTACAAACTCCTGAGTCCACCAAGGCTTCTGTCACATCAAGACCACACCGATCCAGGTCTTCTTGGTAGAACATGATGTCTCCTTTCTGCAGATGTTCAAAGGCCAGTTTCCCCAGCTTCAGAAGAACGTCCCTGTCGGCCTCCACCAGCTCCTGTGGACTCGTCTCACATCCTTTACCGTACTTGTTCTTCTTCCTCTTTGTCTGAACCAGCAGGAAGTGTGAGTACAGGTCTGTCAGGGTCTTGGGAAGCTCCTCTCTCTGCTCTGTGGTCAACATGTGCTCCAGAACTGTAGCACTGATCCAGCAGAAGACTGGGATTTGACACATGATGTGGAGGCTCCTGGACGTCTTGATGTGTGAGATGATTCTGCCGGACAGATCTTCATCACTGGATCTCTTCCTGAAGTACTCGTCCTTCTGGTCCTCAGTGAAGCCTCGTACTTCTGTTACCCTGTCAACACATGTAGGAGGGATCTGACTGGCCGCTGCAGGTCGAGAAGTTATCCAGATGAGAGCCGAGGGAAGCAGATTCCCCTGGATGAGGTTGGTCAGCAGTTCGTTGACTGATGACCTGTGTGTGACGTCAGAAACCAGCGTCCTGCTGTTGAAGTCCAGTGAGAGTCTGCTTTCATCCAGGCCGTCAAAGATGAACAGAAGTTTACAGTCAGCGAGCTTCTCTGCTGTGACCTTCTCTAATGTTGGATGGAAAACATGGAGCAGCGTGAGAAGACTGTGCTGCTGATCTCTGATCAGGTTCAGCTCCCTGAACGAAAGCAGAATCAGTAGATTCACATCCTGGTTTTCCAAACCCTCGGCCCAGTCCAGAGTGAACTTCTGCACCGAGAAGGTTTTTCCAATACCAGCAATGCCGTTGGTCAGGACAACTCTGATGTGCCCCTGCTGGTCAGGTAAGGCTTTAAAGATGTGGCAGCACTTGATGGGAATGTCCTGGAAGATCTTCTTTTTGGAGGTGGTCTCCAGCTGCATCACCTCATGTTGAGTATTGACCTCTTCACTATGTCCCTCTGTGATGTAGAGCTCAGTGAAGATCCTGTTCAGGAGGGTTCTACTTGCTTTTTCATCAATTCCTTCAGTCACATGTTCAAATCTCCTCCTCAGACTGATCTTATGTTCATCTAGAACCTCTTGAAGACCAACATTGGCTGAAAGACAAGAGACAAAGTCAGACTGAAGAAATAATCTGAGCAGCTTATTCTGAAAGATTGAATAGTTCTAGAATAACTGTGGTGATTGTGAAGGAAAGAGTATCATCTGCATACAAGAGAACAGCTGAATATGTCCGTGGTTGTGGTATTTGTATGAGTATCATCTTATAACTAACTGGCAACCTAATAACTTGACTGACAAACGGATCGTAATAAATAATCCTGACGTAAATGTGTTCTTCTTCTTCTTTTTTGGAGTTGACAGACTGGACGCAGCTTTCACGTTATTCTGCCCCCGACAGTCTGAAGACGTATCTGCATTTAAGGGGTGTCCCATTTGACAAAATAACCCTCAACACTTGGTTTTGAGGGCCAGTTAAGATTAAGGGTTGAGCTTGAGGATTAAGATTGAGGGTTAAGATGGAAAGGAATTGGAATTGGCCCTTACTCTGTACACTCATGGTCTGTGATCCAAATTCTGTCCTGGGTCTTTTCCCACACTGGGGACAGCAGGAGACTCCCGGTGGACCAGACTGGTCCCAGTATGTGGAGATGCAGCATCTACAGAACCAGCAACCACAGCTGGTGGAGACTGGATCCTTCAGGACATCCCGACACAGAGAACAGCAGGACGTCTGCTTGTCCACAGAAACAGCAAACTCGTCTCTGTGAAGACATTTCTTTATTACTAACGGACATCTGTCTGTGTGTCTGTTTGTGAATCTACCCTTTTATGAATCCGACTTCTTCACAGGACAAACTGTCTCTTACTTTGTCTCTTTGGCTCCAGGTTCACGACTGAAGTCTAAAGGGTGTTCCATAGACCAGTCCCTCTTCACAGACAAACAGCTGGGTCCTGGAGACTCTGTTCTCTGTGTCTGGTTCTGACCTCTGCAAACACAAACATCACATCCATTACTGATGATGGTCTTTGTTTAGACACTTTGATCAGAAAGCAACCTCAATGGTCAGTGTGACCTCCTGAGTATGGTGTGAAGGGAATGCTTTTGAGAGAGTCAAAGAACTGAATGATTTATTTTCTCTAGATTCGATGATCCACATCCGACTCCCTCATTGACAGATTTACAGCTTGTGGTCGCTTGTCTTGTAGTTTTTATGACAGTTGGTAAAAAAGCTGAAAGGTGCATGACTGCCACCTGCTGCTAACATGCTTCACTGGACAAACTGTCTCTTACTTTGTCTCTGAGGCTCCAGGTTCAAGTGTGAAGACTAGAGGTATTCCCATAGACTGGTCACTCTTCACAGACAGACAGCTGGGTCCTGGAGACTCTGCTCTGTCCTCGTCTTCCTCCACACAACCACTCATCTGCTGGACTTCAGTCATTCTGAGCGAGAAGAACATAACTGATGCAGAAATGGAGAAGACGTGTGTCGCCAAACAAACAACAGCTGATAATTAAAACTTGAATGAAGACATGATACATTAAAAAAAGATCAGAGAAAAAGCCTGACAGATCATTACAGACAGACTGAATGTATAAAGCGTCGCAATATAAAGATTTGCAGAGCTCATTTACGCAAAATAACTTGTTTTATACTGTAAACCTAATATATAAAAAGCACTTTTTCTCTTAGTTGTTCTCATTAGTTTGTGCAAATGAGCTCCTCGCTAACTTATCACTGCTCCACTGAAAGTATCATATTTAAAGCACTTTCAAGAGTTACCTCTCAGTTTGATTGAAACTCTGCAGCAGAAAATCTCCCTCATGAAACACAACAGGAGTTTTCCGTTAGAGAAGGTGTTTTATGAAATCTGTTCATGTTACTTGCTTATTTGTGTGCTATAGCAGCCTATGGCCAGTAGATGGTGCTAGGCTACTTTGTATGTTGTTAAAGTCAACTGAATGGATAAAGTTTCATGTACTGACTATCACATGCAGTTCTGATGGTTCAGCAAATCCTGCCGTTATTTGGATCTTCCATGTGTCCTTATGAAGATTAGACAATGCCACACCCCTGCTGAAAAAAACAGCTTAGACCAGCTTAGGATGGTTGATGGTTTTAGCTGGTTTTAGCTGGTCTTAGCTGGTCTTAGGCTGGTTTAGTTGGTTTACCAAGCTGGACAAGCTGGCCAGGCTGGTGTGTTAGTCGCTGGCCAGCTGGTATGGCTGGTCACCCAGTCAGGCTAAGCTGGTCTCAACCTGCCTGACCAGCAAAACCCGGCTGGTAGGCTGGAGTCAGATGGTCTGTCTAGCTTGTCAGCTGGACAGACCAGCAATGGATGGTAAGCTGGGCAAGCTGGTTGGATGGCCAGCCTCTTAGACTGACCAGGCTGGACTGGGCAAGCATGGCTCATAATTGTCATGATATGTATAAATAATACATCCTGATATATATATATATATATATATATATATATATATATATATATATATATATATATATATATATATATATATATATATGTATATATGTATATGTGTATGTATATATATGTGTGTGTGTATATATATGTGTGTGTGTGTATATATATATATATATATATATATATATATATATATATATGTATATATATATATATGTGTGTGTATGTGTGTGTAATAGGGAAGCCACAAGGCAGTGTTGGTTAGTAGATTAAAAGTTATGGCTAAAACCTACAACAGATCTATCGTATTTGCTCTAAAAAAATATATCAAAACAATAATAGTCCCTCTACCCATGAAGAGGCAAAGGCAGGTTGAGAAAATGAATTCATGAACTATTGTTTTTAGAGGATTTACATGGACTGTCCTAATACCTGTGATCCATTCAAACCATGAAGAGCAATGAAAATTATTTCCTCATATTTTGTTTCACAGTTTATATATCAATGACACACCAATACTCCAAAAAGTGATGGGTGTGGTCAAAGAGAAAAAAAAAAATATTTTGGCACATGTACTTTATGTGCCAAAAAACTTCAAAACTTAATTGGGTCAAAATCCATCAACGTTGTCTGTGCGTCCAACGTCACACGTCATCACGTCGACAGAAGATGACGCAACACACACCTCGCCAGGTTCTGAAGGGGGTGTGTTTCGGCGTTGATGGCAGACGCCGAAACACAGACTAAGCGCGGTGCTGTATATTATGTATGTATGTGTATATTACATATATATATATATGTACATATACATATATATCTGTGTATATATATATATACATATGTATATATATATATATATACATACATATGTGTATATACATATGTGTATATATATATACATATGTGTATATATATGTGTATATATATATACATATGTATATATATATATACACATACAAGGGGTATGTTTCGGCGTTGATGGCAGACGAAGCGCAGTGTTGGGAAGGCTGTATATTATGTATGTATGTGTATATTACACATATATATATATATATATATATACACACATATATATATATATATATATATATATATATATATATATATATATATATATATATGTGTGTATATATATATATGGTCCTCACAATGTCTAGTTTTATTTCTACTATAGTTGATAGACATTTGGTTCTTACTCACTCACATTTGCTCTCTTGCATTCTTTCTTTGTTTCTTTTTTTTTTTAGCCTGGAACAAACATGGTGGAGTATCTTCATGAGGCCAGATCCAGACCCTACACCTATGTCCTGACACTGGGGAATGACAATCACCATCCATCAGGCTATTACTATTGTTGCCGGAGAGGCTTTGGAGCATGATTCAGGCCATTGATGTCTGCTTTAAGGCAATTTCATCTTCAACATTGAATATCCAAAGCAGTGTAAGCATGTGTGGGAATTCCTACAGAGCGCAGTCTATAAAATGCCAGGAGGGGAGTCCAAACAGGTGAAGTTCCTTCAGACAAGAGTACTTGCGTGCAAGTATTGTTTGTGTTCCAGTGACCTGGAACACAAACAAGGCTGGTCAGGCTGGCAGACCAGCCTAAGCTGGGATGGTTTGCTGGTTTAGAGGGGTTTTGGACACTTTAGCTGGTTAAGCTGGTCACAGTGGTCCAGCAAACCATCCCAGTTAGGCTGGTCAGGCTGGTCTGCCAGCCTGACCAGCCTAAGTTGGACCATTGTGACCAGCTTAACCAGCTAAAGTGTCCAAAACCCCTCTAAACCAGCAAACCATCCCATCTTAGGCTGGTCAGGCTGGCAGACCAGCCTAAGCTGGGATGGTAAAAAAGTAAAAAATAAAGTAAAAAAAAGTAAAAAATATGAAATACTACTTGTGCATAAAGTACATAAAGTACAATACAATTCAAATCATAAACTACAACCTCAGTTTTGTTCAAGTCATCTTTGACCCTGGATTTCTCCAAAGGTACACAGTAAAAGTACTTCATACTACTTGTATTTACAGTACTTAAAACCAATACTTCTACCAAAGACATTTTCTGGTCACATACTTTTACTCAAGTATCACTTTAAGGTACTTCCCACAAGCATTAAATCATCATATTTAATCCTATAATATTATAATCACGTCAACACTCACGTGTCTGTTTTTGTGCTGCGCAGTTAAAATGGCGCCAGAAGCAAACTCACAGAATACTTTCACTTCTCCTAATCTCTCTGGATCAGTGACAACAGCAGTTTCCTGTGCAGCTGAGACATGAGCAGCCTGGACGTGAGCTGGAGCTTCCTCAGTGAAGTGTAGACGTTGGCTGAAGGCTGTGGTGAAGCCGAACACAGCTTCACTTTTCACGAGGCTTCAAACACATGTTGAAAGTGAAACACTCTAAAAACACCGTCGTGAAAATTGCTTAATTTCCTTAAGCTTCGTTCATTGCGCACGTGGGTGACATCTGCTGGTTGGAGTTTTGTTGTATTGTGAAAATGACCAGTGTTTTATAAAGTGATACTTGAGTAAAGTTACAATAAAACAATTATTATTATTATTATATTAAGTAAACATATATGACGTGTGTTTGCTGCTAAAATCACAAGGTGTGAAAAAAATCTTTTCTTGTGTCTTCAGTAGTGATAAAAAAGTACTTGTCATCGTCACCAGGTGACACAGTACATGACATGATGTAACATTCAAGCCAACACAATAGTTCTAAAATACATCTAACTATTAAGCTGAACTTCTCATTGTTTTGTCCTGTAAAGCTTGATTTCTCCTCCCATTTTACCAAAAGAGCCACTATAAAAACCATTGAAAAGAAAAATGAAAACAATTGTATGTGATCATTCTGATGACATAATGATGTTCAATAAAACATTAGTAAAATGTATTGCAGCTATGTAATATTGTATATATTGGAGCTATAATCGCTCTATTCTTTGCATATACACACACAAATATATATATATATATACATATACATACACTATCCATCTGTCAAACTCAAGGCCCGGGGGCCAGATGTGGCCCGCCATGTCATTTTATGTGGCCCACGTGTGATTAATTGGTCTTAAAAATCTGTGTTAAAATAGGTCTATGCTGCTTTAAGGCGTGTGTTGACCATAAACTACATTTCCCACAATGCACGGCGATTGTGTTACCCGTAAAGTGATGGCATCCCGCCACTAGATCGCAGTGTATCCTTGCATATGCATCATGCGACGAGCGAAATTGAGATTGAGACTGTGATCACAGCAGAATGTGTTCAACGATGAGGCAGTGAAAGCTCGCTTTATTGTGGCTGAAGAAATCACCTGCCCTTCAAAGTCTTTTTCTGAGGGAGTGTTTTTGAAGCAGTGCATTCTGAAGGTGTGTGAGCAGGTCTGACCCGACCAGATACAGACTCTTAAAACTGTTAGTTTGTCAAGAAACACCATCGCGGACCGGGTTACATCTATAATGCATCATATTTGTAACTTGAAGTAATAAATACAGAAAGTTATTTAGTAATATGTTACGGAGTTACCTTTATTTACATTTGGTTAGCTTTAGTTACATTTATTCTGTATGACAGTTACATCTGGCCCTTTGAGGGTAACCATTATGCTGATGTGGCCCTCAGTGAAAATGACTTTGACACCCCTGGGTTAGGGGAAACTGGATCTGGATCCTGCAACCTGCAAGATGAGGACACAGGGAGAGAGAGAGAGAGGGGGGGGTCTAATATGGACGAGAGGATATAAATAACTGAATATTTAGAATAGATATAAAGATATGAACTCATACTCTGACAGGACCATTAGCTCCGTATCATCATGAATGTCATCTGAAAATGTTATAGTTTGCAAAATATTCTTGTTATTTTACAAAATGTTGTTTTTTCCCGCTTAATATTTTTTGTTTGTTTGTTTTGTGAAAGGTCTTTTTGTATTGTATTTTGTTTGAGTGGAGTGGAGTGTGTGTGTGGGGGTGTGTGTGCGTGCATGCTTGTTGTTGTGGTCACTTGTAGTCTGATGAAAAGCATAATTCATCAGAAAGCATAATTAATCTTGTTTCTGTTTAGTCCAGAGGCAAATCAGGTGATTACTGGGAACATTCAAATGTCTACAGAGTCTGCCCAGGACAGGACACCTGCTGCTGCACAGCTGTTAGACTAAACAAACACGCACACACACAAACACACAGGCACGCCCCAGAAAAAGGTATGTCGAGGAGTTCGGTGAATGGTTGATGCACTGAGGGAGACGAGTCCGAAAAATCTTGAATCCGAACGCAGATGGAGGAGGAGAGTTCCAAGTCCAAGTGGTTTCCTGAGCAAGATGTCTGAAATGATGAAGAGCATCCTCACATTGCTCTGCTGGGATTCTAGCTGGCTCAGTACAGTGTGAATCACAGTATTTTGAAATGAAAAAGTACTGAATAATAAAATACACTGTGGAAACATGTTTAGGGGATCAATATTTTATTGTCAACCTCCCTCAAGTTAGACATCAACCATGTGCATAGCACATACAGGGTCACATTTTTATCAGGCCCTGTATAAAACTACAGGGCAACTAATAAAAGGAGTTCATGGATCATAGATAGAGCAGTATCATATCATCACTTCATAACAGAAAATACTTTGCCTGAGCTGAGTTCAAAAGAAATACACTCAAAGATGTGTAAGAAGCAGTTTGAACAATGGAATCCACTCAGTCATTTCTGTAACTTATTCTATTTTGACCTGAAAAAACGTTTATTTAAAGATTCACCACCTGATACACAGCTCAGTGTCCATGCTGCAGACATGTCACAACCCCTAACAAAGACTAAAGACTTTTAGGCACCATGTGTACGTGTGTGTGTGTGTGTGTGTGTGTGTGTGTGTGTGTGTGTGTGTGTGTGTGTGTGTGTGTGTGTTCTTCAGCTGAACTTGGAGAACCTGTTGTTTTCCTCACGACACTCACACTCACACACACCACACAAAGCATGTGAACTCTGAGGAATTATATCATCAGTATATCTGTTCACTGACATGTTACAGTAGTGACCGAATACTGAAGCTGCACTGGTGTCTCTGCTCCACAGCTGAATAACCAAATGAGCAGCCCAGAGTAGAGGGCTGGCCCTGGGTCAGTGACATGGGGTAGAAAGGTTTTCTTCTGTAAACACGATGTCCACCATGCAAATGAGTGACACTTGAGAAGATCAAGCCCAGCTGGGAGCAGAGCAGATACCATGTGCACCTGCAGGTATCAGAGAGCCTGCTAACAAGCTTTGTCAAACGATCTGATCGTTTAAACACAATCTGATTTCACATCAACGCTCACTTACTGTACAACAATCACAGCCTGACGCCACCATAGCAAATGTTTGCAAGATATTTGCTTGAACTATTTGCAAGTTAATAGCCAGCATGTGTGTTCGGTGTGTGTTAACCAGACACATCATCACATCTTACAGTTTGCCCTCTTCCTCAGCTGAGATGATAGAACAGATAGTTGGACAACAACAACAACAACAACAACAACAAAAACAACAATGTAGAGTGTAAGAGAATTGAATGTGGAATGTTGAAACCTCTAAGATGAATCATCAGAGCATGGTGAAGGAAGCGGGTCAGATGTGGTCAGTGTTGTTTATGATTGGTCAACCTATTTATTGACTGCATTGCTTTAAACCCATTACCCCCCCCCCCCCCAATATAGCACATAAGTTACTTAGAGGTTATCTTTACAAAATATATAAAGAAAAATATAGGGTTACTGCCCCTAGCATATAGTACAGTCCAACAGCTGTCTGTAAATATTTCTACCATGATTATCCTTTCTAAAAGTAAATCACTGTGTAAAGATAGCTGGAACGTGACAAGACGCAAGTAGGACAACATGGCCGCCAGAGAGCTGAGCTGCAGAGCTCACATAGAGAGACAGAGCAGGAGAAGACGGAGTCTGGGGAACGGAGGCTGTAGTAACGCCTGAAAAGCACTGGTGGTTTATTAAAAGAGAGGAAACTGGACGTTCATACCAGAACTGCATCAAAGTTTATTGCCTTTTAACAATACTGTAAAATACGTAGAAATGACACTGATGTATAACTGCAAAAAAATCCTTAACTAGAGGACAGTGCTTCAGCATACTGATATCAGGAAATTACAATATTCCATTCATTCATCACAAAATGCCATTAATAATAAAATACGTGAATGTACTGCTAACAGCCAGCTTAGCTTAGTTTAGCTTAGCATACAGACAGGAAGCTCATAGTTGACGTGAGCCATAGGGTATTTATTTACTAGACAACAGCCTAACCTCATGAGCAGATAGGACCGCCTCTTTGTCAACTTCTGATTGGATAAGGTGTGGGACACTCAGAGCCTGAGGGGCTGTCCTCACGAAAACTCACGAAAACCAGATTAGGTGAATCCACTTAAAGCTATACTTTCCTTTCTTGCATTTTTACACTTTTCTTTTGTAATCTTAAATTGCTCCTAATAAGCTTATGGCACCCTAACACGTAAGATAAACCCACCAGGTTTTGAAACTCATCATTATTTAATTATCATATTATGATGATAAAAGTATGACCAATTCAATTATTCGGACCAAATAAAATACCTGTCTGTCTTCTGTCGCGCCTCTCGCCGATCGCTGTCACAGCTTGCGAGTCGCACACATCCCTGACAGAGCAGTGTTGCCAACAATGGCGACTTTGTTGCTAAATCTGCAGACTTTTTGTGGTGTTTGGAGACTCTCACGTCAAAGCACTTTTACTCTTGCCTGTTTAAACTGTCTCTTTCTGTGACTTTATACACTGTAATGTTTACTTATTGTTTAAAAAAATGCTGCATGTGCAGGCTCAACGTCTTCTCCAGTGTTGGTGTAGCAGCGTTTCAGTGTTATTTTGTGTGTGGTTGAAGACATTTCTGTTTGAAATGCTTTTCTGTAAATACAGCAAAGAAAATGACTGACTGAAAGACACTAAGCAATCAGTCAGAGCTACAATAATAAAAATAATAATAATAATCTGAGCAATTTCAATAGGTTCCTCGTCACCTTCGTGTACGAGGTCCCTAATAATGATAATAATGATAATAATAATAATAATGATGATGCATTTTAATTATAAGGTGCCTTTAAAAAAGACTCAAGGTCACCTTACAATCCATGAAAAACAGTAGAAAGAAAATAATACAATATAATATAAAAAAATAAAATAAAATTAGACAATGAAATCCCAAAAGATAAAAGTGCAATATGAAAACAATAACACAAACTACAGCCTTGTTTTTCGGAGGTTTCTTTGAGCTCCATCTGCTTGAGCCGGCTAGAGACGGGCACATGAGTATTTAGCTTGAACATTTAAACTATAAGATGTGTATTTTTAAATTTGAATTAATGGATTGGGAATTGTAGGCTTTTTCTGTGTAATCTCAAATTCCAATTTGAATTGCTGTTTGTGGTTAACAGACTGTAATTCCTCATAGGGACAGGGTGAGTCTTAACACACACTAATTGTTATTTTAGTGTGTTTTCTGAGTGGTGAAGGTGGGTAACAGTAGCTGTCTTAGGAGCACATCTGGAGCGTCAGGTTGGGGGGGGGGGGCCCTCTGAGCTTCTGAGCTTCTGAACAAGTTGGAGTTTATTTAGGAGAGTATTTATGAGGAGTGAGAGGCAGACATCAATGCAGGAGGTAACAAGGGCCTTAACTAGAATGGCAGTGGTATGGGGAGTGTAAAAATGGGGGAGATGGAAGTATGCAGAACAAGTTATGTTACTGATGGAATGAAAGTTAACGATCAAAGATGACTTGATGACTTGATTTAAAGTTTAGGTGGATTTAGAGCAAATCCGGAGAACCTCAGTTTTACTGCTGTTGAGTTGGGGTAAAGTAAGCAGGTACAGTAGATAGGGAAGGCAATTGGAGAGCGGGTTGGGTTTAACGGAAAGATGGAGCAGGGTGTCATCTGCTGCTGTCACCAGAATACAGGATACATCCCTTGGTAAAACGGGCTGTACTTACATGCGGGCAGTTAGAGAGATATGATTTGAACCAAGTGAGTTTGGAGCCAGTGGGTCCTAAAAAGCTAATCGTTTTGAGAGCAGAAGAAGCACAGCTGTAAATCAGAGAGCAGCGACTGATGTTGGTTATAAGTGACCAGGTGAGTAGGTAAGGGATGTAGCTTAGTGATGGGATCGGCAGTTCATTTGAGTGTACTGAATCACTTGAATCAGTTCATTAAAATGATTTGTTCAAAAGATTTGTTGACCGAATCGTTCAGTGCTTAGCAGGAGCCCAGTGCCCTGCTACGTGACTCACGTCCTCCCTGAGTGCAGTACGTTCACGCCGCGGGTCATTGAGTGAGTGACAGCGCGAACGAGATTCACGTCCACAGCCACAGTTCACCGGCTCTCAGTTCGTTCGTGAGATTCACATCCTCAGTCACAGTTCACCAGCTCTCTGTGTGTCAGTTCGTTCGCGAATCACGACTGAGTCAGCGACTGACAGCGCGAACGAATCACAGCAGCACGGCAGACACAGTTCTTCTTACTAGTCACTCCCTCCCCCGCTCGGCGCACGGTGGCTGGCGTCTTTTGCCGAAGATTCGCGAGTGAGTGAAGGCGTCGGCGAACGACTTCACCAGTGATTCACGGAACGCGGCAGTTCCACTCCCGGCCGCCACGATCGCTGCTGAGCTCAACTGAACTAAGAAAGGAACGAATCAGTTCATGAAGTGATCCCAGTCAGATCGTTCACTCAAATGATTCGTACTTTCCAACGAATCACTCCTGACCGACACAACACTAATGTAGCTTTCTGGATCAGACCATAAATGTGTTGTGTCAAAAACTAGTGATGTATGATTTGTATAAGACAAGTTATTTACAGTGGACAGTCCTGTATGTGTGCACAGTGGAAAACAGGTAATTGTATTGTTGTTATAAGGTTTTGTTGTGCTTCTTATTTGACTATTGTGTTATATTTGTCTTACTGATTTTAACACAAAACTGCTCATACTTAATTGCTTTTATTGTCTAACTCCCTTTTACATTCTCTCTCTCTTTTTTAACGTTTCTTTGCAGTGCAGGATGTTGTTGCAGTGTCGGAGGAGCCATGCAAAGTGCCCGCGCTCTCTGACCTGCCCTGTCCAACTCTCCTATCATAGGACAGAATTAGCAAATGACATAAACAGGAGCTCAGAGAAGGAGCAGAAATGTAACTTTCTCCCAGATTTACATTATGCTGTTAATATGCTATTATTCATCAAAAATGCCAAAAGAAATCCTGCCCGACTATAACTTTAAGAGTTATCATTTTTGTTGTTATGGTTATGCTAAGCTAACCACCTTGTCAAATGTGTTTCCTGATTATTTATGTGATGTAACATATAAGACTGTGTCAAAAAAGACAAAGATGACTATATGGGAATGACTGTCCTATCTGCATGCACACTCCCTGAGTTATGTTGCTGTCCTACTTCAGGCAGGCAGACTCATTTCTTCCATTCCAGGAGCTACTGGACAATCCAAAATAACCTGACATGAAGAATAGTCCTATTCTGCAGTCAAGGCTATGGTTTCTCTGATGCATTTCAACACTTTGACCTTGCCTTTAAACATCCAGATTCCCTACTTCTATAGTGTCACTGAGGGATGCCTCTCTCTCTCTCTCTGAGTCTCAGAGATGTGACTGAGACTAAAGGCAGAAAAGTTCAGAGTTCACCCCCCTTGGCAGAGCTATAAACGGACCAGTGAGGGGTTGTGGGGTTTCTTCAACCCCACCCCCACTACACACACACACACACACACACGCACACACACACGCGCGCGCACACACGCACACATGCCACCAACAGTAAGATGATCCTGTTTCAATTAGGCTCCAGTGCCACACAAAAGAGCTGGCAACCGCTGCTGACAGCAGACACACTCACGCATCATCTGTTATCTGTTTTTTGGCTGAGACTCAAACAGGTAGAAAAAAAGAAAAAAATATATATAAAAATAAAATAATAATAATAATAATAATAATAACAATAATTCATGTCTCCCAGTCACTGCTGCATATACACACATGCCAGTGCAAAGAAAACCTTCAAACTTCAATCACAGGATTTCATTCAGTAGCAGCAAATGTCTGATAAATTAGGAAAATGAAAAGAAATAAGTGTGATCCCCTGCTCATTCATCCTTAGTGAAAAGACAACCCATCCTAAAAAGTACAAAACTTATGTTAAACATAAAAAAGAAAGAATATATATACGTATATATATATATATATACGTATATATGTACGTGTGTATATATATATATACACAAAATATTAAATATGATACACTTGCATCAAGCTTGGAGTAAAAGTGCATCATGTTTTGGAGTTCCCTCCCTTCTCCTTCCTCCATACTGAGGTGAAGTCTATTACTGAGGTCACAAGATTCTTGGTAAGAAATGTGTCACTGTCATGGCTGGAGACACTCTGTTTCCTCTTTTTGTTTTGCCATTCTTACTCAGTCCAATGAACATCCCTGGGTAGACCACCGACTCGTAAGCGTTGTAGTTGTTGGCGAGGAGCTTCTCTCTGAACTTGCACTCGTTGTTGTAGTGTAACTGCGGGAGGAAAGAGGCAGAGAGAGGGCAACTTTACAAATGCTGATTGTTTGATGGCAGATTCAAAACAAAGATTCTGGGTCATTTTTTGGGGGGAATTTCAAGACTGCTTTGTTCATAGTGATTCCAATCAAACAATGGCTTTTTTTCTGACTGTTATATGATGAATGATATGAGTGAAGCAGGACTTAGGACACCATGCTCTCTGTTCTTTTCTCACACTAACAGCTATAACAGAGCCTCCTCCTCCTTATAGAAGAGTTTTTGCCTTAAAGCTCACATAGAGTGGTCCTGTTGCACATATATGTTAGTTATGGAGGTCTACTTACATACATTAACTTGTTTTTATGGTCAAAAACCTCCTAGTTGCTGTAAACGAGCCGATAGAAATCTGTCTTTTCTGACGCTGTTTCCTAGCCGCGATATTTCAGACATAAATCTCACCCCCAGAAGACAGACTGTGTTGTGACTGGCCAGCCAGCGTAGAGCCTTCCCAACTGTCTTGTGATGGGCCAATATACGGAAGTGACATAATCAGCACACCTGCTCTCAGAAGCGCAGCTCCCCCCTATGGAACGGTGGATGCACTGCTACTCATTATCAAAACATTGTTTTAACAATGTTTAAAAATAGCTTCTTCATGACTCCCCGCAGCAATCCCTTTTATGACTTTGACCCGGAGTCAGACCCAGAGTCAGAAGACACTGGTTGAATTCCAATTCCTTGCTTAACCCTCAATCTCAGAAATGTGAGCTCCCTCTAGTGCAAGTGCTGTCCCGATTATCAGAAAAATTAAGTTGAGGGGCAAGTTTAAGGGCTGTATCGCCCTCAATATTGAGATTTTCCGAGACCACCCTTGGGAGCAAGGGCTACCCAGAATGCTTTGCGTGTTTTGATATAACAAAGATGGCGTCGAAAGCAGCGAAGCGAGTGCGCTACAAATGAAGTATTTTCTTTGTTAATAGAGATATAAAAATGATGAAAACCATTGTATTATCTTAGTTTAGGCCCATATTATGGATTACTGACGTCATTGTTGCGTAAGATTTATTTTTATTTTACGATCTTTTGTCAATAGCCGGCCGGTGCGGACAAGCGATCGTTTGCTATGGTTTACTTTTCAATAAGCCGTGGTGTGTGGTAACTGTCAGCTGAATATGTCCGTGGTTGTGGTATTTGTATGAGTATCATCTTATAACTAACTGACAACCTAATAACTTGACTGACAAACGGATCGTAATAAATAATCCTGACGTAAATGTGTTTTTCTTATTTTTTGGAGTTGACAGACTGGACGCAGCTTTCACGTTATTCTGCCCCCTACTGTCTGAAGACGTATCTGCATTTAAGGGATGTCCCATTTCAAAGTGACAAAATAAGGGCCAGTTAAGATTAAGGGTTGAGTTTGAGGATTAAGATTTAGGATTAAGATAGGAATTGGAATTGGCCCACTGTCGCTCGTGAAACACCTCCACAACGGACGTTATTCTTCTTCTGCGGTTCAATGTACGCAACCAGATGTGCCCGGACTAGTGCCCGAGGCAGGAGGATCTGCTGTTCCAGAGAACCGCTGTCTATGTAACCGGACCAGGTTTTTTCAAAGATCTCGCTGAGCCCGAGATTACAATAAAACACAGCGTTCTCAGCAGTGGCTGAACTGTTTGTTTTTTTGAACAGTGTTGATTGGAACTTCCATTCTAGGTCCGCTTTAAACATGGCTCAATGGCACACTGTGACACACATACGGTGCTTTTTATTCTTGAATTGTTGAATTTCAAGGATGTTAGTATCAGCTGATATTAATCCTGGAAAATGCGGGCATACGTTAATGCAGCAGTGTTATTTGCTCATGAGCATGTTTTACAGCTCTCACCATATTTATGTTATGTCTTAACATATAATTCAGACAAATAATGTAACCCATTTGTGCCATGCACTTCTCTTTTTCCTGTGATTATGTGCTGGTGTGTAACTGGCGTAACATCGCCAGACCTTTATTTTGAAAAAGTCACAGCAAAGGTGAGGTTAAATGTCTCAGCTAAAGTCATATGTTTTACAGCATTTAGAGCAGGTTGCACATACAGAGATTAGTTTCATGATTTTTAATGTCAATCAGTGTGGCCCTGTTGAAACCGCTGCTCTGGAGTCTACATTGAGCACACGCATGAGATTAGTATCTGACTACAGTCTGCATTTGTCATGTAAAGAGTCCAGCAGAAGAACCACAACAAAGCCATGCTAAACATTGACGACTGACTAAATCGTGTCAAATTAGGTGTAGGCGTTAAAAAAGAAAGCTGAAAAAGAAAGAAAAGAAAGTTTTAGCCACTGCAATGGCTAATGCTGTTGCCCCACAACAAGAAGTTTGAATCCTGGTTCAACTGAGGGCATTTCTGTGTGGAGTTTGCATGCACTTCTGGTGTGTGTGTGTGTTTTCTTTTTCTTCTCTAGGTTCAAAATGCCTTATGTCAGCTGGGATGGGCTCCTTATATGAGGTAAGATAAACCCAGATAAAGTTTGAAATTTTTTATTCAACTATTTTTTGCCATGCCCCGCCTTGCCTTGGTAACTACTGTAACTCTCTCGGCCCCGGCGAGAGAGACATGTATCGGCTCGGTGGCCCTCAGTGCTCAGCTGCAGACACAGCACAGAGCTGATGATTGACCCAGTGGCTTGTCTGTCTACAAAATACCTGACCCGATGGTCCTATGAGAGGCTACAGAGGCCCAGAAGTCCCACCCATGCATGCACCCATAATGGTGAGGATAAACTTTCATTAAAATAAATGGTTCAGAACGGTTGCTTATCTGTCTATGAACTTTATTTGACATAATAAATAGCAAACTCTGGATGGTGTGGTGTGTTACAACTACATCTAGATGGAAAACACTAACCATATTCATATACTATCCTGATTAATTAATTAGTTGCCTTTGTTAACCACTTAAGCCATATTTCATATTTTTTATCAAAGGATGCCACACAGATCAACAAGCTTACAACTCACATTTTGCAATGTGATGTGTTTTGAGCATGTAGATCTGCTATTTTCACAGTTTTTGATCCTTTCTACCTATAATTTACAAAAATAAAGAATATAAAGGGATAGTGTTTAGTATGGTGGTGTAATTAAGAGCTTGTGTGTTTGTATGCACATCAACGGAGCGAATTGGCACAATATCTGCGCGCGGATTGTAGTGGGCCGGTCTGGACCAAAAAGTCCAGGGCCAAATTTTTGTCCCAGTCCACCCCTGGTGACAGTAGGAGTTGACAATGTTACCCTTCATTTTGACAAGAAATAAACATTTAGGAGCAGAAACATAAGATACATCTATAATGCATCTCACTTCATTACACTTGCCAGTCTTTAATCTACACCAGTTTAAAGCTGCAGTGCTTTAAACTGGGGTTGTTGTTGCTGTTCATTGTTTTTGTCCTTCATCTGAAAACAAGCTCTGTCAAGCAATACTATCAGGCCTGAGTGAGGGAGCATTTGTGTGTAAACAGCAGCAAAGCAGGGTTGAGAGGAGACAAGAAGCATTCACCACATCAAGTGTTTTTTGAGCAGTAGAATTCACTTCTAAAAGTCTTGGAGAGAACTTCTTGTGTTTGCCATCATCTGACTTTAGGAGCACAATGTCTGTGTTACTTCTGTCTGTCAGTCACTTCCACGTCTGACACCAGATCTAAACACGGCTAAACTGAGAAACACACAGAGCGTTTTTATGGAGCTGAAATACATTTGAAATAATATGAATGTGACATTTGTTCATATTTTTAAGTTACAATCTACATTTTTGAGTCGAATGTATCTCAAACATATGTTGTATGCTGTGTAATCCTGCTCTGTTTGTCGGTCAGTGTTTACACTGGAGCTGCTGTTTGTGTCACTGAGGTCAATCTGAATGAACAATTTCAAATACAGAATCAGGAGGTGGTGTAGAGTGTCACGATTCTCTAAATCCCCAATTTGATTCAATTGACAATCTTTGTTTTCTCTCTTTTAGCGCAGATGGCTCTGCCACTTTTAGACTTGTCTCATTTAGTCTAGATGTTTACAGGTGTCATGAGAGATATAATGTCCATCATGCCTTCAAGCTCACATAGAGTGGTCCAATCACACATATGTGTTAGTTATGGAGGTCTGTTTACATACATTAACTTGTTTTTATGGTCAAACACCTCCTAGTTGCCGATAGAAATCTCTCCTCACTGAAGCTCTCGTCAGCCGCGCTGTTTCAGACTGAAATCTCACCCCCAGAAGACAGACTGTGTAGTAATTGGCCAGCCACCCTAGAGCATTCCCAACTGTCTTGTGATTGGCCAATACCTGGAAGTGATGTAATCAGCACACCAGCTCTTAGAAGCACAGCTCCCCTTCTGGAAAGGTGGAGGCACTGCTACTCATGTCCCTTTTTTACGCCTTTGAGTCAGACCCAGAGTCAGAAGACACTGTCGCTCGTGAAACACCTCCACAACGGACGTTCTTCTTCTTCTGTGGTACAATGTACGCAACCGGATGTGCCCGGACTAGTGCCCGGAGCAGGAGGATCTGCTGTTCAGGAGAACTGGTGTTTACGTAACCGGACCGGGTTTTTTCAGAGATCTTGCTGAGCCGGAGATTACAATAAAACACAGCGTTCTCAGCAGTGGCTGAACTGTTAGTTTAGAACCTTCAGGGCTTCATAAACGAGGTAATGATGCAGATACACACTAAAAAAACAGCGTTAATTGGTACTTCCGTTCTATGGGAGCTTAAATGTCAAATTTAAATAATTTATTAACAATATGAATTTAACAATAAAAGGAGAATAAAAGTGAAGTCATTGAGGGTCTTGAAGCTCTGTGTTACTCTGAAGGTCCAGCAATATGTTGGTAAGGTCACTAAATCTGACCTCTGACCTCTGATAACATGATCATAGTTCAAGTTAGCTTTGTCCTGCTTAGCATTTGGTAGCGTGGTTGCAGTACACGAGTGCTACAAACACATCTATAGCTCTGGTTATCAGTTTAGCACCAGGTGAATTTTGAGTTTTTGCTCCAAATGAGGACAGAAGAGTTGTTGCCATAGTTACATCTACGTCCTTATGACGCATGTGGAGACATCCTGTGCTTATAACACACTTTACACAACAGCGCAAACTCACGGGGAACAAAGTATTTCTACACCGGTGATTTCTGAGAAACAGGAGGGGGTTCGAGTTTATGTCGCCCCCAAAACAGCAGTTGCCGTGGGTTACTATTAGTTGGCAGCAGATTCAGGTTAGTGGGAGGAGCTAACGTGTACGCCTGCAGGACGTCACACTGGGGCCATGGTTAAATCCTTGATTCCACCTTTGCTTTGAAGGTCGAAATCGTAAAAAATCACTTATTTTCAAAGATCACTGTTTACAAAGTGATACAAACTTCTATTTTACAGTTATTATTATTATTATTATTATTATTGTTATCACAGAACTTATTCTTCAGATATTGAACACCTTATCAGATCAGCCTTTAGTGAAGTGAATAACGTCTCTTATTTCTTGTGTCCCAGCTGGAAACCATGTGAGAGCTTGCTGTTGTCATGGAGACACATGAGTTACTGACATAGGCTGTCTGTGCTGTGTCAGTAATTCATAAAATAAAAAAGTAACTTTGTGATTGTCATGTTGTCATGGTGGATCATGAAGAGGTGTGTGTGTGTGTGTGTGTGTGTGTGTGTCTGTGGGTTCTTGTATTTCTTTAAACCTATTCAACCGTGGACCAGTTGTCCTCATGGAGACTAAAACCTGGTCCTGATGAGGCAAAACCTACTTTCTGAGGAACTGCTAAAGATCTGGGCTTAAAATTTGACTTGTGGTCAGGTTGAAAGGTCAGTGCTCGTACACTCACAGAGCCGTAGAGTTTTCCTCGTCGGTTCATGGCCACAAAGAGTCCACTGCGCACCCCCCACAGAGTCACCACTCCTCGCTCCACTGGAGAGATCTGCAGTAGACCTTCAGGGACAGCACACACACACACACACACACAGGTCACTGTCATTAATATTGAAGAATCTAAAGCTCATTATTCATTATTTAAACATAGTGATGACAGGTTTTGTTTATATCACACAGGTGATGCTGCTCACACTACATTACACACGTAAAGCTGAAATGATTGACCAATAAATGAATGGCATGTTAAAACTACCATATGAATTCCCAATTATAGGATCTCTCTATATATCCTATATATATGTATATATCCACCCATCCATCCATTATATACATTTATATATATATATGTACACACATATATAACACAATATAATATAATAAGAACAACTTGTGGATGCCAAAAATGTGTTTTTGTTATATATGTGTGTGTATATATGCACATATATTATCATTATTATTATTATTAGGTCTGTGCCATGGCCAAAAAAGGTTAACATTTTAAAGATGATTTTGATTAAAAAAATATATATATATATATATTTAATCAACTGTAAATACTGAAATTTTTTTTTTATTATAATATGTATATTTTATTAAAAATGATCACTATAAAGAAATAACGTGGGAAGAATGTGGTTAAACTTACGAACATTTCCACACGCACAAACATATTGATAATTACAGCACTGCTCGTTATTGTTGTTGAATGTGAAGGCTTCTCTTTGTGTGAAAATACTTGACAGTGGCTTGAATTCCTCACACAGATTTTCTGTAATGTATCTTCCTGGGTTTTTATGCCTTGTCTGAAAATAGCAAGAAAGACAACAAGGCTGAAAGTTCCTCAGCTCCGTGTTGTGTCACTTTGAGAGCAGCACACAGTTCAGGGATTACATGCGATTACGTGTGGATGTTTGTTATTCTTCATGTCTGCAAATCTGAGTGCTGGAGGACAAAGTCTGAGCCGCAGAGTGCGGCTTCATCTGTCCACGCGCTGCGTCCTAACTTTAGGCGCTGCTGGCCTGGATCACAGCGAGCTCTGGTTACACACAAGCACCAGCATGCTGTGTGTGTGTGTGTGTGTGTGTGCGTGCGTGCGTGCGCGCGCGTGCGTGTGTGTGCGTAGATCGATTTGCATCAGCATCTTTCTCTTGTGACAGTTTTACGCGGAAATGATGTCCAGTTTAATTCCTGACGTTTCAGTAATTTCAACTCTTAAAGACTTCTTATTTCTTCAAAGTGCATTGAAATCATTGATTTACTTAAAAATGCCATTATTGATTATGAATAATTTACTAAATAATATTTAAATCATCAATGAACTGGTTTTGAATTGTTTAAAATATTGTGCTTTCTTTTCTCCGCAGTGATCTTTGGTTTGGGGAAGTTTTTAATGTCTCATTATAATAATAATAATAATAATAATAAAAAAAAAAAAAACACATAATCGATCATGATATGAGTGAAAGTGAAAGAGTGAAAACTTTGATGAACATTTGGGGAAATAATCACTGACTCAATAAGTGAAACAAAAACTTACTGTAACGATTCTCGCTATGGACGCCCGTTATTCTACCGTCCGGTAACACCTGGATATGAAAGCCGATCCCCACATTGCAGTAGAGGCGCCGTAACCTTTTAATCCCCAGCAGGTAGTCGCTGTCCCGGCTGATATCCTCCCGCTTCTCCCCGGGGATCCGCGCCAGGGAGCGGGAGTACATGGCCTCCCAGCGCTCCGCCGTCCGGTTGAGGCCCGGAGCGCCCCCCGCGAGTCCAGTCACCAGGCCCAGGATGACAAGAGTCCGCAGGGCCGACAGAGAGCCCATCCCGGGTGTGACTGTGTGAGCAGCCGCCGGGCCTTAGTGTGTGTGTGTGTGTGTGTGTGTGTGCAGGAGCAGCAGTAGCAGCAGCAGCAGCGGGCGCACACGAGCGTGTGTGGAAATGACTTGAGTTCAGCGGCGGAGCAACATTGATCTGCACGCGCCACGGGCAGCCATGCCTCTATATTTATACCTGCACACACACACATTACACACACACATTACATCACAGCTCACACTAAATACACGCAAGTGCGTTTTCACACGCACGACAGAACCAGATAGCAGCTTCTGCTCATTATCAGCTCCACGATATGATCATTGATGTATGGGAGGATGTGATGTGGAGACAGGAGACAGTTCTATAAACGAACAATAACAGGAAAAAACAGTGAAAATCAAGTCCTTATAGAAAACAATGGTAAGACTAAATAGAGAGTGAGTTTACAACAGGATTTTTTTCCTGACCTCCCACTGAAGCACTTGTCCTGCTGTGGATCAAGCTTTTTCAAATCATAGATTAGAAGAAAACAATGGCTCATAGTTGAGTTCATCTATGATACACAGAATAGAATAGAATAGAATAGAGTGTAAAGTTTATTTTTTATAAAACATAAAAACAGCCAATGACAGAAAAGAACAATAACCAAAACAAATTAGTGTCATCTTTATTATGAGTAAAACATTATGAACAAATACATCTAAATGATGTGCATGGGTCAGGGTTGTTTGTTGTTTTTCCTGTCCTTATGAATCTGGTGCAGGTTTATATTATTATTATAATAATAATAAGACCAAGTTAATTTTATGATGCACTAAGATCTAAATAATGTCATTAATCTTTCCCAAAAACAAGAGTACATACATATAAGTAATAAAATCACAACATCAGAAAAGTAATGAAAGGTAAGAGTAATAATCAAAAGTAACAGTGCTCAACTAAAGTCAAATATCAGCATCAAAGACTTTGTTGTTGTTGTATGAGTGGCAGCTCGTCTTTGATGTCTCATCCTTGACACTCTTTCAGAGGCACTGGAGCGTCACTTTTCATGTCCACTGAAATAAAGTGAACTAAACAGCTCACCACTGCCATTCTGTGTGCTCTAAATCTGAGCACTAACATTTACCTTGTCTTGTGAGAGTTCTATTGTGTATCTTTGTGTTCTTCTCTGTCACAGAGACACAGCGACGCAGAGCTTTGATCTCTGAGGTGGCTCGGCCCTGCTCCACACTGATCCATGCGTGAAACACTTTCTCACGTTCACATTCCGCTGCTCCTCAATGTACGGGAAACATTGTTTCTTTGTGCAATTGCAAAATGGCTCCATGAATGTCTCCAGATCACGGAGGCATTCCTGTGGTGCTGAGGCCCCTGGTCCAGGACCACAGAGCTCCACACGCGGTTGAAATATAACAGCAACCCAATCAGGGCCCAGACCTGCAGGAGAAAATCACCTTGAGCATCACCAGGAACCGAATGAAGAGTCACTAACCACCGGGCCTCCAGGATCACGTCAATGGATGACAAGACCTTCAGGATCATTGGTTGACCAGTGGTCAGACACGGATTGACTCCAGAATGCCACTGGACCAACAACTGATTCCATGGACCACTGGACACTGAAGTTATGGACCTTCAGAATACTGAACCGTGTATGTCACATTCCAGAAATAAGACAGAAAACTGCACCACTGCTGTGCTGTATGACTGAAGGGTCACAGCACTCCAGGAAACCTGATGAATCTGTGCACCACAGGGAGTCTTCTGCCAACTCCTGGACCTCGAGGATTGAAGGAGCATTCCAGTTGCACTTGGAGGTCATGTATTCCTAGAAACAGGAAGATTGTAATTAAAGTTATGATTCTATCTTCTCTGAGCCTGAGCACTGTGACACTCTACTGTCTATACTGATGCCTGGACCATGCGTATTACAGTTAGACTACATCAGCATGCTAGCTAGCAAACCTAGCAATAGTGTTCGGGTTAACCGCAGAGAATCGAGCTCGTGAAGTTGTGTGGCAGCTAAAATGCAGTGGACTCAGTCATGACGTCAGACGTAGGACGTCCACTGCATTCCAGAGGTCTCAGAATGCAGTGGACCTCACAGTGGGACTTCCTGGGCTGGATTCGTCATAGTGTACATGGAAATGAAGACATGCAGACCAGCAGGTCCTACACCGGCACTGTCCATGGTTCTGTAATCTCTGTGATCATCGTTTGTATTAAGACGTTCCTCTGTCATTCTGTTGTAAGTTATGCACCATGTCACTTTTTGTTTGTGTTGAACTGAAGTCATTGTGGTTTTAAGTTGCATGTACACGATGAATTACGCTGAGGGAGAGAGGTTTTACATTTCACTTGGTGACAGCTGCAGATCAGAGCTTAAAATGTCTCAACATTCAACAAGAACATTTGCCGGCTCATTTATTCATTTTGAAACCTGGAGACACTCATTCATTCACAAAAGGATGAAGACAAAGTACTTTTGAATATACTTTTAATCAAAGAGCATGACCACTGATAGCTCTCTCTCTCTCTATATATATATATACAGTATATACAGTATATACACTCCTGATCAACATTTTAAGACCAGTTGAAAAATTGCAGGAATTTACATTTTAACTGTTGGATCGGTTCTAAGTAGTGCTTCACAATGCGAAAAAGAAGAAATGGGAGTGAGACAAAAACAAATTTGAGTAAGCAATTTATTGCAAACAACCATTAAACTGAAATATCCTGATCAAAAGTTTAAGTCCACATCTAAAAAATAAAATAAAAAATAAATAAAATGTTCAAAAAAGGACGCAGTAATAAGTTGAAGAGGCCTTTGAATATGTTTTTTTGTTCTTAAAACCCTTTTCTCGCAGACACCGTCTAATGCATTGGTTCTCAAAGTGCGGCCCGGGGGCCAATGGCGGCACTTTGAATTACAGTTGATAGTTTTAATCCAGGAGCTACTAAGCTTGTAAAAATGTTTATTGGACATTACTGGATACAGACCAATAAGTGTAAACTGTAGAACTGCAATCTGGTAATTAAAATCATTACAAATGAGATTTCTTTCTGTTTTTTTTTTCCTTTGGCGGCCCTCAGTCCAACGTTGGGTTCCTAAATTGGCCCTCAGGTATCAAAACTTTGAGAACCCCTGGTCTAATGGTTATGGGACTGAAGTTGGCGCCGGTGACAAGCTTAATTTGGGCCGAGGATCGTCCCGTGTCTTGACGGACAGCCAATTGGATCTACCACTTGACTTTTTTGTTCCATAACCCTCAGGATCTTCTAAGAAGTTTAAAATGACTCTCTTACTGCGTCCAACCTCAGCAGTGATGGCACGCTGCGAGAGGACTTGCTGTTGCAGCTCAACGATCCAACCGGGTTCAAAGAAAGAAAACTTGTTTGCCTTTGCCATCAGGAGGTCATGACAATTTGGATACAGCTTATTATGACAGCTTATTTCAGTTTAAGGGTTGTTTGCAATAAATGAGTAAAAAAAATGATGAGTAAAAAGACAATGACACAGTGACTGCATGGCTCTCCTGTCTGTTGCTGGGATCAGCCTGCAGGGGGCAATGACCTGCTCCATCCAGTCAACACATGCCACCAAACACTGCTGCAGGGAGGCAGCGCTCTGCCTCTAGGGGTCAATGTTTACAAGTAAACATTGCTGCACTACAGATACCTGCTTCCACAGCATGGTAAAAAAAAAAAAAAAATACCACTACAATTTAATAAATCACATCGACAGACCTTGCTGATAGAATCTTACTCCTCACGTGCAAAGCACTTAATGGTCTAGTTTTACCTCATCAGATCACTTCGGTCCTAAAATGCAGGCTTACTTGTGGTTCCCAGAGTCTGTAAGAGCAGAATGGGAGGCAGAGCCTTCAGTTACCAGGCTCCTCTCCTGTGGAGAGGGACACTCTCTGTATTTAAATGTAACTTTATTAAACTTAAAACCTTCCTTTTTGACAAAGCTTATAGTTAGAGCTGGCTCAGGGAAACCTGGATCATCTCCTAGTTATGCTGCTATAGACCTAGACTGCACTGTCTCACACTCAGGGTATGAATATGACTTCATTATATGTCAGTAACCTTGTTCTGTTTGTGTCTTTCCTTCAGAACTGTCCTGTATAAACGTAGAACTTGATACATTTGTTGTTTATCCACTCCTGATCTCTTTTTTCTGTCTCTACCTCATCTCCCTCTTGCCCCACCTCGCCTTTCACCCCAACCGGGCGAGGCAGGTGGCTGCACATCTTTGAGTCTGGTTCTGTCAGAGATTTCTTCTTCTGTTAAAAAGGAGTTTTTTTTGTTCTGTCCACTGATGCCTAGAGTTTGCTCATTGTGTGACTTGTTAGGTTTATAATAATAATGTAGGATTTGGTGCTATATAAATAAAATATAGATAGATAGATAGATAGATAGATAGATAGATAGATAGATAGATAGATAGATAGATAGATAGATAGATAGATAGATAGATAGATAGATAGATAGATAGAAAGATAGATAGATAGATGCTGCATTCCTGTGGAGTAATATTAGAGTTTGGCATTCATAACAAGGTGTTACACTTTGTATGACACAGTTTCTGCTTTCAGCAGGGCCTGCCTTGTTTATTGACTTTGCTGCTTTTGGTCGGCATTTCAAAAAAAGCCCAAAAGTCTCAGGCGGCATCGCTTCCCAGGCCCCCCTTGGGAGGAGCTATTGTCCAGGTCAGGAAGCCTCCCCAGCCCGCAGGTATAGAATGACAAGGCTTTATGCTGCTACCTATAGACGGGAGTGAGGCGAGGCAAAAGCTGAACATCTAAGAGTCCGAACACATGCAGCTTCTGATAAATTTTAAATGGACGCTCGTCTTTTTATTTTGTGCTCAGCTGCATTAGAACGACAGGTGGACAACTGAGCAAAGACAGAGGGATAATGTCATGCACGCGTGTGTGTGTGTGTGCGCGCGTGTGTGTCAGCTCTAAATGCACAAGTTGTAATAAAACAAGGTAACTCGGTGTAAAACCCACACCCGTCTACCAGGGTGGATATTCTCTGTTAATCCTCACTGGGAATATTCCTAGTGTGGAGAACAGCTTCTCCTGTTAGAGAACTAAAAGCTGCAAATAATCCGTAGCTTTGTCCACTTCCCCTGGCCTGGCAGCATTGCATACATTACAGCAGTTTGTTTTCGTGGTGAACTTCAATGTAAATCTGGGCTTATCATGTGAAGCAGATGTTTTTTTTTCTTTTCTTTTTTTTTTATAAAACATCTGTGTATGATTAAGCAAACATGGAGAAGCTGTTTTACTCGTGATGTGTCTAAACTTAATGTGCCATTGTTTGTTTCAGGCAGAGCTTCAGCTAACTTTGAATGCAGAGTTTTAATTTCATATCTGTACATGTTGTATCATCAGTCTCAGGATTATACTGTGTTCTACACAGCTGAATCGATCTGTTCTTATTCCACCGAAAACACAATGAGTAATGAAGAAGATCGGCTGGAAGAAAACTGGGCGGAGCTGTTTGCTTGTGTCAGTATGCATTTATGATGGAACCAGGTGGTGAGTGAAACACTGGAAAAATGCAGAAATAGTCTTATCAATAACTTACAACACACAAGGCACCAAATAAATATATCATTAGTAAAATATACAAAGTACTTCTTTCAATTTACAGACAGTAGACAATCACATCAGCAGATCCCCTCTCACACTGATTCAGCTTTGTTGAAGTGTGGTTCTACCAACCTGAGGCACAGAGAGAAACACATTATAGCCACTTAATGAAGTCTTATGATATCTTAAGAACGTGTTTGCTGCTTTATTTCACTGGGCTATTTAAGTTTGTGTCAACAAAGCAAATCCAAACCCCTGAAGTTATTTGAACAGCATCGTCATAACAACTCCTGTAGCTGTGGAGTAAAAATGCTGATTTTCTCTGTGGACTTTGATACGGGAGAGTGAGTGAGTGTTGTTAAAGATGCAAACATATTCTACAGATATGTTAAGACATATAGAGGAGTATATTTTATTAGGTGAGTCTTTTGCCTCCTTTCTTTTTCTTTTTTTTATTGAACCAGGCTGGTTCTCCGTGTAGGGGACGAGCACAGCGGTCACCGCCACACTTCAAAAACCTGGAACGATCCCTTTAATATGACTCGGACAAAAAAAAAGTGCTTTGCTGAGTTTATAATAGCCAAGATTTTTGTTTTCAGCACTTCACTGGAGCAAAATAGCATATTCTCTTCATCGAAAACCTAGAGTGAGTGAACGTGTGGACTGTATTTACAACAAGAGACGTCTACGGTAAAACTACAAGACTCAGGTGTTCAGCTATATCAACACATCTGTGTACAAGACAATAGCAAGACATCAGTAAATAGACGATTATATTAGCTGACGTGTGTGTGTGTGTGTGTGTGTGTGTGTGTGTGTGTGTGTGTGTGTGTGTGTGTGTGTGTGTGTGTGTGTGTGTGTGAGTAGTATTATGTCCCAACACTTGAGGCGGCCGTAGATCTTTTCTTTTTCTTCTTTTTTTGTGCATAAACCTTTGCTAATCCAGAAGGCAGCATCCATACTGTCCATGTTGTCCATACTGTCCATATACTGTCCTTCCATGTCCTTCACTGAAATCCAGCTACAGTGATTACCCAGGCCAGAATTCTGACCTCTGGTACAAAGGCACGGTCAGCCCCGGCCTTTCCTGGCACGATGCCGACGCCTCCGTCGCTCACTGCTGCGGTGAGGCGTGTGGTGGTGCACACTCTGACTGTCTCTCAGTCGCCTCACCATCTCATGGTCCTTGTTGCCCAGCACCCGAGGCAGGAAAAGTGAGGCTTTGTCCGTGCTTCTGGTCTTAAAGCCTCGCCGCGGCCGGCCTTTGCCATTAATAGAAACAAACCACTGCCGTTTGGCACTGGCTCTGCGCCTGTTGCCGCCGCTGCCTCCTGGTAGCAGTGGCTGCTCGGTGGAGTGGTGGCGGGACGCATAGGTGTTGTAGCCCAACTCGTGGATCCGCTCCACAAACTCGCACTCTTTGGTGAACACTTCCTGGGAGAAGAGAGGAAGGAGCCACATTTACCCTGCAGCCTGAAATGTGGTTTTGATTCATAGCGTTTCCGCCGTGTGTGAACAAATCAACCACACACTGACAGACAGGAGATTCCTATGCTCATTTGTCCTGCTGTTAATAAGCATGGGGGCTGATTATTATTATTATTATTTTAATGAAAATATAGAAACTCAGCCATTATTTGATGCAAGTATATACAAGAATAGCTTAATGTTAATGAGTTTACTAATGTAAAAAAAAACTCAAAGAGCTTTGTGTTGTTTCTGCTTTTCATCACAGATATAATTCAAGACATTTTGTATTTCAAAGACAAAAACAAGAATAAAAAATATAAAATCATTATAAATCACTAAGTCTTGGAATGAGTGGATGCAGACTCTTTTTTTCACAATTCACTAGGACTGCATGTTGGTGAGTTAGACACAAACTTATTGTTGGTGCTTCTTCTTATAACATATATAATATAACATGGGGCAAATGTAGTGATGTGTGTGTGTTTTGCTTTGATGAAAGGTGGACTCACCGAGGCAAACAGCCGTCCTTTATCGTTCATGGCCAGATATCTGTCAGAGAAAAGCCCCTTAATGGCCACAACACCCACATCCACAGCTGTGATCTCCATGATGCCTGTGACACAGAAGAGAGAACATGAAGACACGGGGACATGGCAGACAGCTGCAGAGGATGTTCAGCATCCTATTGACTGAGGAGAGATCAAAGATCACTTCACTAATGATTCCGACTGGATACAATAAATAAAAGCGCTATTGTCTAAAACAACAAACCAATCCACACACAGAAGAAAGAGACGTTTAGCCAAGTTAATGAACTCATTTCCGCCGGTGTTTGTCGCCTCTTTGCGGCCCATTCTGCGAGTGTATTGGCTCTTTTAATCAGCGCTTGATTAGTGAATGGCCTGAAAGACTCTAATGGTCTGTGATTAGATAAACACATCCGTTAGGACAGCGCTTTTGTTAAGACTGAGTCTGGCCTGATACTTCTGATGGAGATTAACCTGCGTCTCTCTCTCTCACACACACACACACACACACACACAAATATCCTCATAAAGATCAGTAACACACAAAGTTACCTTTAAATTCACATTTATAATAAAAAAAAAATGCCCCTAAAATGAAACTTTTTGTTTGTATTTAACTCGATTTCAGCTAAAACAGCATTATCATAATATTTAATTACATAAATAATTATTACATAACGATTTCCGCGGAGGAAATGATCTTTTTCCTTATGTTTAAAACCAAGAACACTCACTCAGTGGGTTGTTTTCCTCCAGTGATCCATCTATTTTCCCACTGGGATGGATCTGTAAATGGTATTTGGTGGCGCAGTAGAGTTTCCTGCGCCTCGGCGCTCCTCCGAGGTGCTCATACACTCCTCCGCGGCCCCCGGCGTCCCTGCGGTGCCGGGGGTCGCACGCCTGGCCACGGGCGCAGCGACTCCGGGTACTAACGGGATCCAACAGGCTCAGCAACACCAGCAGAGCGATCATCAGCATTGTGGCATGGTCGAGGAGCAACGACTGTGGCGAAAAAGCGGAGAAATCCTAGCCGGATCCCGGGGTCCCATTAAAGTGTCGGGGGCCCCAACGCTGGAAAACTCCAGCACTGCGCGCAGAGGAGCCCGAGAGGAAGCGCTGACAGCACCGCTGCTGCTGCTGCTGCTGCTGCTGTTAGAGAGGTGGAGGTGGTGGAGGTTCCTCTCGTGGATGTGACTGAGCGCCTGAGCGCAGAATGAGCGCACATATAAAAGACGCTTGTGGCAACAATAGGCTGAACTCCGACCAATTGATACAAAGGGAAGGGGGAGGCAAAGGTATTAGCCCTGTGTGAAGCGAGAGACTGTGCGTGGATAAAATTACACAGTAGCTGAGTGGAGAACAGCTCTGTCCTGTGAAATGTCCGAAAAGAGCAATTAGAGCAAACTCTGAGAGGCTGAGTCACAGGTGAGGTGAGGAGGAAGCACACTGCCGCCAGATGTTCTCATAAATGATTCATAGACCTCAACATGAAGGTGTATTATGTCACTGTTGATGTATTTCTGGGGTTTCTCCCTTTATTGGTCTTTTTAGGACCACAGCGACGATTATTTATCCTAAAATGTCAGAAAAGTGATGATTATTAAGAATCACTGATCAAAGGAGTCTGTCAGTCGTTTAGTAATCGATTCAAAATCATTAAACAATCGCAGCCCTAGTATTTTTGTCCGCTTGCATTTGAATTTCTAGGTGTGATAAAGTAAAAACAGGCCCACATTCACCTCAGTGTGGCAGATCTCCTGACAGACTTGGAGATAGTTTGGTGTTATTTGTCCTCCGAGTCACTGACGAGCAGCCGCCGACTGCAGGTTAGTCTTGGGAATCAAAGGCAGCTTCCTCTCTCAGCAATTAAAAGTTCACTGCCATCTTTGTTCTCAAATATTTACGAACTCCTTCCTCCTGCTGACCTGTGCGCGCTGCCTGCGACACTGCGGGTCATTCCTGTTATAGTTCAAAAAAAAAAAAAAAGGAAGAAGAAGAAGAAGATAAATGAACGTTCAGTCACAGAGCGTTGGCCATGTGCTCCTCACACCACAGAGCTTCTCTTCTGTGTGTGTTGCTCTTCATCCTTCACCGGAGCAGTGGATTGTCCCAGACTTTTCCCATCCTAATGCCCCAACTCTGGTGAGGCAGCAGCCGGTGGGCGGAAGAGCAGCAGGCTAAATGACTACTGCCTAAATTGCTTCCATCTTGGTCGCATTATGGTTTGCATTCTGGTAATTAGCACCATCATCTACAAATCTCTCTGCCCTTTGGCGCTGTTCCACTGCTGCTATGAAGGCCTCTGCTGAGAATCCCCCAGAGAGTCAATGGTTAATTTGTCTTCCCCTCCCATACATCACCCAGCAAGCTGCCTCTGTCACTTTATTTACCTCCATGATCAGAAAAAGGCAGCACTTTTAATTACAAATGTGTGCACGTGGTGCCTCAGAGACCCCTCGTAAGTCAGACTACACACAAAACATCAGCCAGGCCGTGTGTATCTGAGGTTGTTCTGGTGGCCATTTCTAAGTGAGACGCCCTTAATGTGGTTAAATGCTGGAAGAGGGTGGAACCTCAGATGTGGTGTGCTGTTTCTCTCAGAAACTATTTTAATTACGCTCCCTTCCACGCCGCCCACATAGCATCCCAGCAATAAGCCGGGGGAAACGATCTCAATTTGTGAGGCACGTGCACATGCACACACACATACACACACACACTAGGACAAGAACTGTGTTGATGTTTTAATTTTGTGGTTAAAATTTCATGACACTGAACAAAATTCAAACTGTTCATTCCTCAGTCTCAGGTCTCGTGTGCATATGCAGCCTCACTTTTGTATCCTTCCTAAACTCCATCATTCAGCTTCATATCACTCCCTACACAAACCTGAGCGGAAAAGTCCAAAGTGTATCTGTGCAGCAGTGGGCTGCATCTTCAAAGGTCTCACAGATGTCTACTTTTTGCTGGGCTGGGACCAACGATTAAATCCTACATTTCACAGGCTGTCGCTTTGCTCTGCTCCCTTGTTCTTCCCTCCGACTTCTGGAGTGGGCTCAGTGTAGACACTGGGTTTGTAGGTTATATTTTGTATTTCCGGGGCTACGTAGGATATCTGTGGGATCACAGAAATGCCTTTGAAGTTTGGATACACAGAGAACAGATTTTAAAATGAGTGTTGTGATCCACGAGAGCAATTATTAAGAATCAAACACCTGGTATGATCTAGGATTAACATGAGCTAGTTTAGCTCACTAAATGTGAGGTGAAAGCACAGGTCTTTGTCTGTGCTACTTTAATGTATGTCTGAAAACTAACTCATTTCCTTTTATCATATCATATCTCATTGTGTACGGGCTTCTATTAAGTTCGAGATATTTAAAGTGGACCTAGACTGGAAGTTCCAATTAACGCTGTTTTTTAGTGTGTATCTGCGTCATTACCTTGTTTAAAAAGCCCTGAAGGTTCTAAACAAACAGTTCAGCCACTGCTGAGAACGATGTGTTTTATTGTAATCTCGGGCTTACAATAAAGCGAGATCTCTGAAAAAACCTGGTCCGGTTACGTAAACAATGGTTCTCCGGAACAGCAGATCGTCCTGCTCCGGGCACTAATCCGGGCACATCAGGTTGCGTAGATTGAACCGCAGAAGAAGAAGAACGTCCGTTGTGGAGGTGTTTCACGAGCGACAGTGTCTTCTGACTCTGGGTCAAAGTCATAAAAGGGACTGCGGTGGGGAGTTGTGAAGAAGCTAGGAGTAGCAGTGCATCCACCGTTCCAGAGGGGGGAGCTGTGCTTCTGAGAGCAGATGTGCTGAATATGTCACTTCCGGGTACTGGCCAATCACAAGACTCTGTCTTCTGGGTGTGAGAGTTGAGTCTCAAATCTCGCGGCTGGTCAGAAAAGAGGATTTCTATCGGCTCGTTTACAGCAACTCGGAGGTTTTTGACCATAAAATCAAGTTAATGTATGTAAGTAGACCTCCATAACTAACATATATGTGCAACAGGACCACTCTATGTGACCTTTAATTTAATTTCTAAAGTTTCTTAGTTTCTTTTTTTTTTTTTTTTTAAATTAGGATTAACATGTTTCAGTTCCAGTTTCCAGTTTGGTTGGAATAAAATACTCACCTCTTTTTTTAAATAATGTACCATAAATACCTCTTTGCATTAAATCGGCTGCCCTTTAACCCCATAGAAGAAGAAGAAGAAGAAGAAGCCAGTGTCAGTGCCCAGCTGAGGACCGACTTTCACTTTTCTGATCACATCCTTCATCATAGCATTCTACACACTCAACAGTCCATTGGTCCAGCTCAGGTCGTAGAGGTCAGGTCTTCAGAGCTGAAAATGCCAGCAAACGACACCATGACGGACGTGAGCGACACTTGTGAATGCGGGTAAACGGTAAAGTCGAGGACGTTTGCAGCGGTTTGATTCCTTGGCTCGGGCACACACTCTTCAGAACCTTGACCTGGTAGTTTTGGCTGAGGTAAACCGACCTTTGTCTGGTTATCTGTACAATACAAAGTTGACTAATTGGTCCTTCAATGTTGCCAGGGAGCCGCTCGAGTTCACATTACACTGCACACTAGCATTCCTTACTGCCTCGCTATGTGGCTGGAGTGATCAGATCTCAATGCATTCTGGGAGTTTTCACACCTGTATTTAGAAGCAACAAGACAATGAGAAAAGCTTGGGCCAAGTCTATTTACTTATTTAACCAACTGGAATATTTGTAACCACTCCATTTGCCATTATCCACTTGACAAATGAATCCGGACCCAACTGCATGAAGTGCTCTGACACAAAAGCCCAAAACATACATTTTAACTTTGCCCCTTTCTCCCCTGCAGCCATAAATAAAGGCAAGAATTTCAGAGCTGCTTTTTTAATTGACCTCCCCAAAAATTCTCCCCCACCACAAGCCCCCGAACCCCTCTCGGTACAAAAGGGTTTCTTTTCTGCAATAATACAAAGGTTATTAGCCAGGTCCTTTTCTTGCCTCCCTCCCCACCTCCCCTTTAGTGGAGGAAAAGGGAGGTACCAGTAATCCAGAGCAAATCAAATGACCTTTGAACCCTTTCTGCTGTACTTTTTCTCATGGGCAGATTTCTTTGGTGAGGCGGTGATCAGAGGGCTGAACCCAGCCGCTGCCTCTCGTCTCCTGACAAATCGCTGCTGAGCCTCTTTTGTCCCCATGACTTTGATCTCACCTGCTTGTCAGACGCTTCAGAAAAAAAAAAGTTCTCGTACAGTTCCACCGCACAGCAAACAAATTGGCAACTATTTTATTCTGCCTCCCCTTTTCTCCCACTCTCCCATTTCTGTACAGCACGGTTCACTCCTTAGTCGCTGGTTTAGTTCAAAGCTAGTCTACTGCAGACATCGTTCTCAGTCATTAGTTATATCCTTATTGGTTTATAGCATCTGTTTCTTTGCAGAGAATGAGCTACAATCCATTTTCAAGCTTCAGTAGACAAGTGATTAAAGTGCAGGTTGTTATAGCATATAACATAGCAGCTCTCTGCCGTGAGCATGAACAGATAACACTTATTTCATATTTCAAGTACAGACTTGCAGTTTAGCTGGTGCTGGAGTAGCAATCACTCCACGAAAGACCTGTATATGCTCTGTCTTAATGTTATGTTGGAGTGTAAAAAGAAATCCATCAGTAACTCTGTAGTAACTCTGTAACTTCCTGTCAGAGCAGGTGTCACAGTTGTGAATGAATACTCACCTTTCCCCATAATACTTCTTTGACAACTTGTATGTGAACATGCAGCAGTTGAATCACGCGTTAAAATAATTTCACTGCTGTGACGACAAACACACATTTCACAGGATTCAAATCATGCGATCAACATGAAGTTTACCTGTGATATCATCAAAGTAACAAACCGCTGGTGCATTCGAACCTGAAGAAAAAAGAATGAACTGCTGACTGATCGGGTTTGTACTGTGAAATTGTAATATACACACATATTAGTTATATATATAATATGTTACTCAGCTCACTGGCAGCCATACAAAGGAAAGCATGTATAATTGTAAATAGTGCTGTGAGTAAGATGAGCTGTAATGCAGGTGTGGATGAATGGTCCACTTTTTTCTGTTGATGTGTAACTGATAAGTCCTGCAGGAGGAACAGTTAGTGGTCTCCTAACCAGAAGGTTGGTGGTTCAATTCCAATGTACTCCAGTCTGCATGTTGATATGTCCTTGTGCAAGACACTGAACCAACAGCATTCCCGGCTCCATAAGCTCAGATGCAGTTTGGGTTGTTGGGCAATTGCTGCCTCCATCAGGAAGTTGTATAATACAACATACATTATCTCAAGGTTCTTTACATAGACAACATCATGGAGGAGGAGAGAAACCCAACACAATGAACAAACACTAGGGGGCAGTGGAGAGAAAACAAAATCTCCCCCCTGTTAACCGAAGAAGAAATCTCTTACAGAACCAGACTCAATGATGTGCATCATCTACCTCAACCGGTTGGGGTGAAAGGAAACAAATGGGAGACAGAAGAGAGGTGGGGGAGATAAATGACAAGAGCGAGGTGAGGTCTACTGACTGACTGGCTGATATAAATCTAAAAGATCTGATATAATAAATGAATGAATGAACATCTTTATTTCAGTTAAATTCGCGTAAGAACCTTAAATCTGAAGTGCATGGGTTATTTTATCCTGAATCCCCAATCCAACACAAGGAAAAACTAAGACAATCAGAAATGTAGTGAAAATACATAAAACAATTAACTTACAATTCTAATACTAGACTTTTAATTGACATTGTACGCTGTAATTATTTTACATTTCAAACTTTTTACACGTCTGTATTTATTTATATTATTTATTTAATGAATATTTGTTCTCACTTTGATTGCTTCAAACAGATAAACAATCCTCCTAAATTCTAGGAGAATTATTGGTTTAAAGAATATTTGAATGCAAACAGGAAGAGTTTTATTTACCACACAAATTATGATCTCCGGTGTTAAAATATAATGTTCAATTAACAAATACAGTTGTTCATTTCTAAAGTTCAATTATAGGATATAACTTTGTTTTATAAGTTGTTCCCTGCATTTTGGCACAGTATGACATACAGTATAAGGCATTACAAGTGAACAATTCTCTATCCTAAGACAGCTTTTATTCAATAAATCCTTTGTTTTGTAAAGAATAGCAAAATATTTTGATCATTTGTGTTTAATGTGTTCTATGTGTAGTTTCCAAAAAGTTTGTGGTCTATAATGACTTTGTTTCATAAACTCTTCCACTTTCAACATCCTTTAATTTCAACTTGATGTCAAAGTTGGTCCTGGTGATGTCATGAAACTCATAAATGTAATCTGATACAGAGCACATATCACATCAAATAAAGAATAAATATCTTCTACTGTCCCACTACTGAACCTTGAGGCACCCCACAGGTTACTCTTCTCAAACATGATTTAATATCATTCATTTTGACTTTGAAGTCTTTTATTCGAATGACTTCGTAACCAATGTTGAGCGACACCTCTTAAGCCATAATGTTCGCATTTCTTTAGAAGTAATGAGTGATGATCAAATGCTTTATGTAAATCAATTAACACAGTAACTGTAAAAATGCTGTCCATCACTTTCTACAAATCCCATCACTGATAAAGATGTTGAGGGATTATTTCTAAATTCATATTAATGATCATTCAATAAATCATTTTGTCAAGTCTATTTACAACCTATAACCTATAGGAGCACAATTACAAATTCAATATAGGATACAAATGTACAGAGGTTACTATTCAAATTATACAATTACATGGAAATGTAATTGTTATGAATGAGGAGGTTGATTTTTATCTGAATGCATAAAAAAGGATTACATTTAAAATGCATTTTCTTTTTAAATAATTGTATTGATTGTTGATGTTCTGATGTCTAGGCATATTCATTTCTCGATTTGTGATTTTGTGAGTCTGTTTTTCCTGTTGTGCATGTCACCTGTTCACGTGACTGTTCACATAACCACATGTATAAAGAATGTTAAGATGTTTTTACTGTTGATTCAATAGCCATGAAATATTAAAGGTCACATAGAGTGGTCCTGTTGCACATATATGTTAGTTATGGAGGTCTACTTACATACATTCACTTGTTTTTTTGGTCAAAAACCTCCTAGTTGCTGTAAACGAGCCGATAGAAATCCTCTTTTCTGACGGTGTTTCCCAGTTGGGAGATTTGAGACTCAACTCTCTCACCCCGAAGACAGAGTCTTGTGATTGGCCAATACCCGGAAGTACACCCGCTCTCAGAAGCGCAGCTCCCCCCTCTGGAACGGTGGATGCGCTGCTACTCATTATCAAAACATTGTTTTAACAATGTTTAAAAATAGCTTCTTCACGTTATTCTTCTTCTGCGGTTCAATGTACGCAATCGGATGTGCCCGGACTAGTGCCCCGAGCAGGAGGATCTGCTGTTCCGGAGAACTGGTGTTTACGTAACCGGACTGGGTTTTTTCAGAGATCTCGCTGAGCCCGAGATTACAATAAAACACAGCGTTCTCAGCAGTGGCTGAACTGTTTGTTTAGAACCTTCAGGGCTTCTTAAACAAGGTAATGACGCAGATACACACTAAAAAACAGCGTTAAATAGGAACTTCCGGTCTAGGTCCACTTTAAAGGCTTTTTAACATCACCCTTTCTCAAGTTGTCTTAGATTTTTTGGATCCCTCACTGAAGCGCACCAAAGGAGCACTCATAACATATTGTTGTTTATATTTATATAAATTTGAACTGTTTTTAGAATTGCTGAGAGTTGGAGGGAGCCTCTTCCACACTAATGGCACTCTTCCCTTTGTTTTTAAGATTGAAGCAGGGAATGGTATGGGATTGGAGGAGTTTTGGGTGGAACTAAACCATGGAGGACCTCCTAAGTCAGAGCTAGTGTAGTGTAACTAACCTTGCTGCTGCATTTTGTTAGGGTTTGAAAACAGGAGAGGGCTGTTTATCTGGCAGATTGCACTAATGTAGTAGGGAGAAGATGAAGACGTGAACTGACAGTTCCAGGTGCCTGTGGGAGAGCACCAGTTTCATTTTGGCCACGTGTCTTAACAGATTGTAACAGGTTTTAATGAGTTTGTTGATGTGGAGGTCAAAGGTGGAGTTTATATCGGGGGAGAATGGGCTGACATTGGGTTGTATTGTTGGGAGAAGTAAGAATGGACCAATGATTTGTGTTTTTTTTTCAGTGCAAGATGGTTGAGTGAATGTTGTTTGTGTTGTCAGGTTCACATGAT